>NC_134777.1:9252423-9262423 GCF_046742065.1 Oratosquilla oratoria
ATGTTTTGTTTTATTCAGGCTTGTCCCTAAGCCTCTCCATGTCTGGCCAATGTATACTAGATTGCAGTCTGATTTTCATTTATTATTAGTTATATGTGAATTTTTATTATTATTTACTATTTACCTGTTTGTTTATTATTTAACTATACCTATGCATTTATTTATGTATTTTATTTATTTACAATATTATAGTTTTTATTTATTATTTTATTATTAATATGATTTTTTTTTTCGCATCCGACCTAGATATGGATCAAAAGGTCTCCTGTCGGCATGCTCCGCCTTTGTAATCCTTTGTAATCCTTACTTGGGACCAAAGAGACACCTGGATTGTGTTCACCTTTCAACTTTTGCTGAACATGTGCTACTTTTTTAGTTATGGTGTTGAGGTAGTTGTGAACCAAATGTAATTTATCTTTTTGGAGAAATTTGGTCAAATGGTTAAATGAATTAGAAAAGGGAACAATAAAGGAACTTTTATGGATGAAATGTTTATCAGTATTGGAAGGGGTCTCCGAAAGAAATAGCTCTGGATTAGCTGAGGGCTTTTTTCCAGGAACCAAGAAGGATAAGGTACTCTACTAAGTTGGCACCTGAGGGAACGGTGACATACCTAATTTCTGAAATCAAATCCTCTGAGTGCTTAATATGGGAGTTGGAAAAACTTACCCACAAACGGTGGAAGTACTTCCGCAAGCCATTTGGGTAACTTGCTAGAACAAGTATACGCGCACACACACACACACACACACACACACACACACACACACACACACACACACACACACACACACACACACACACACACACACACACACACACACACACACACATATATATATATATATATATATATATATATATATATATGTATATATAAAAAGAAGAAGAAGAACAACAAGAACAAGAACAAGAACAAGAAGAAGAAGAAGAAGAAGAAGAAGAACAAGAAGAAGAACAAGAACAAGAAGAAGAAAACGAAACAATCTCCAGCAGACTACCTCCTCTCGAACTTTGAAGAAACTTGAAAGACTCCTTGGGCAACGATTCCGTCGGTTCCTGTGCTGATTTAGTCCTGCCGAAGACTTTTCCGTTAATTAACGAGTTTGGTCAATGTTTTCGATTCTCTACACTTTTTTTTCGCTTTCAAGCAAATGAATCTTTTCTCTCCTCAAGGACGTGTTCGGCAGCTTCGAGCCCTCTGCTCCGGCTAACAAGGAAAGAGTTATTTTTAAAGGCTTTCCTAAGAGGCCAAACAATACCATTCATCGTGCTTGTATATCTTACCCATAGTTACATACAAACTTTTGATATATATATATATATATATACATGCATATATATATATATATACATATATACATATATATACATGTATATATATATATATATATATATATATATATATATATATATATATATACATATATATACATATGCAGGAAAAACACTGCAAGCGTGTGTTCTTGAAGTTGCAAGGTTTACCACGAAGAAAAACTATTAAAACAGAGCGCTTTCGTGTATTGACATCTTAAGTGCAAAAAAAACCTGTATTATTTGGACTGAAGTTGTGTATAAACGAAAGCGTTCTGTTTTGATAGTTTTTCTTCGTGGTCAACCTTGCATATATATATATATATATATATATATATATATATATATATATATATATATATATATGTATATATATATATATATATATATATAGATATATAATCGTAAATATTTGACACATTTTTACACATTTTACTCAATAATGTGCTTGGATATTGTATAGATGAAAGTAAAAGGGAAGAGATAGGCAGTATAGTTGTGAGAAGAAAGATGGATGTATTGGCATTGAGTGAGACTAATTTGAAAGGAAGGATTAAGTTTGGATTTGGGAGTGTAGTTGGAAAGGTCTTAGGAGTGAAGAGAAGACGAGGGAGGGAAGGGGTGGCTATACTAGTAAGTAAAAAGATAGGTAAACGTGTGGTGGAGTGGAAGGAGGTTTCTTCAAAGTTAATGTGGATGAAAATGAAACTGGGAAGCGAGATGTGGGTTTTTGTAAGTGAATATGGGCCTGGTAGTGAGAAGAGTGTAGAGGAAAGGGAGGCTTTTTGGATAGATTTAAATGAGTGCATAGAGGCCCAGGGCAGTGGGCGTGGTGCAGGGATGACCCGTCATCCAGGAGGAGCCAAAATAAGAGGGAGGGATGGAGGTGAATGGGAGTAGAGTATCTCAGGATGGAATGGGTGGGAGTGAATTTTATGTCTTTGTTGTTTGGCTATCTCCCTTGTAAGGGGGAAAAAGCCTTTGGTATATATATGTATGTATCTATCTCGTTGAATAACCTTGTATTTTTGTAGCTTTCATGTCAAAATATGCCTTATGAGGCCTGGAATTTTGCGCAAGGTTGAAGTGAGAGATTTCTTGTTATCTGTGTATAAGTTATAGGTGAAGTCTTTTGTTTATTTCTGTTATCAACAATATCACCGGTGGAAATTTTGTTTATTCATTTATTGTTTCAAAATTCGACGATGTTCGAGTTATATCTTTATTTGCGTGATATTTGTTCTACATGGTATTTCATTTGGTTTTTTTTTTATATTTCTTCTTAGGATACTAGCCTTCAAACGTAGTTAGAATGTAATGAAATTAATAAACAATACATTTATAGATAAATAAACAAATGAATGAATGGATAAAAAATAGATAAATAGACAAACGAGTCAATATATAGATGAGTAACCAAATGAATAGATAAATAAATTAATAAAAAATTATAAATATATGAAAAGAAGGATTGGATTACTATCTATTAAAAAAAAAAACAGACCTAATTTAAAGTTGTCAACAAAATGTTAAACATACGCCTATTTTGCTCGATCGTGTTGGATCTCTGTGTGATGGCTGTTTCCAATCATTTTCTCTGGATTTTATAAGGGTCGTGTAGCTCTACATTTTTTCATTCCTTCAGGGGATTGGTTTCGTTCCTGTGTGTTGACATAGGCGTTGGTGGTGATTTCATGTCGGACATCGGGCCGATGTTCTCGGATCCGGATTTTCAGGTTGCGATTAGTTTCTCCAATGTAGGATTTGTTGCACATCGAGCATGGAACCCGGTAGACACAGGCTTTGTTATCAGGCTTTCCACCGATTCTTATTCCTGTTCTCGCGATGTCTTTGTTTATCCTACTGGACTGGTACACTACTTCCAAACTGACGGATTTTAGTGTTCGGGCAAGGTCGGGGGCGACGTCAATGGTTGGTAAGATGAGTCACGTGGTTATTTCACTTCGTTCTCTACGGTGTTCAATGATCTTGGCTGCCTTTATTTTTAAGGATAGCTCGATGAGGAATTCAGGGAATTCTAGTTTTGAAAAGGCCTTGATATGACAACATTATCCCCATAGGTACTTCTTACTTCATATACTAAGTGCCCTAAGGAAGAATCCTATCACTATTCCTTCCCTCATATCATCGTTGGAGTAGAAATTAATCAGATCATCTTTATTCATTTATTTCCTGTAAACTTTGGATTTTAGTGGTGTTTGAAGGATATGAAGGTTGAACATTTTCGGTATGATGAGAAGGATATCATACATACACATGAAGTGCAGATAATGACAACAACACATAGTTTGAAATAATAATTACAAATTGCCGAGGATAACACAAAAAGCATGTACGTAGCATGTTAAAAAAATGTAAACGGCCTTACTTCCAAAAACTCCATAAACAAATTTACAAGAACTGGATTCAGTGGGGAGCCCATGGGTAGAACTCTAACAAGCAAAACGGTGTACTAATAACAGCTCCGTTCTCACATGGTGTTTCTTGTGATACACTCATCAGTAATCGCCAATTGATTACAGTGGGGTACAAGAACAGCAGCCTTCCTTTAAAGCTCTTGATTGATTGTTATTTGGTGTAGCCACCTCGCGACCATTTCATAAAATTACAATATCGTCCTCAAGTATAGAAGCGTTGATGAATTTTTAGCGACGAAACAATAAGTTTCCATCAAACTGTAGAAAAAAAGTTGTCTTAAAAGGATTAAGTGGATACTTTGTTATGGTGTTTACCGTGTAACTTATAAAACAATCTCCACCCATTCTTCACACTGATGTGATCATTAACTCTTACGGAAAATATGGGTAAGTGAAGAACATTCACTATCTCCCAAAAGTCTTTATAGATTATCTAGTTCACTTTTCTCGTACTGTTTTTTTTTCTTCTTTTTTTACATTATTTACCTATCTTACGACACCGTTTCCCTCCCTTGTCCTACTTTCAATAATTTCCTCGTTCCTTGTGACCAAATGACACACTCTTTAATATCCGCGTTTTCCTCCTTTCCATCTTTTTCCGCATTTTTCTTCGAATGACTCTTATAAACTGTCTGCCAAGATTCCTCGTCCTTTTATATATATGACTTCTTCTATTTTCCACATATCCTCATTCGCCTACATTTTATTGCTTATTTGTTTGATCTCTCTTTCCATTATCTGATCTTTTTGACCTCCTTTTCATTTTCCTCCCCATCCTAATCCTCTTTCTCCTCTTAGTTTTAACTATCAAAATAATGAGTTTGTCTTCTTTTCTTCTTATTTGTTCTCTTTTCTGGTTCAGTTAATTTTTGTTGTTCTTTCCCTGGACTCTTCTTCTTCTTCTTCTTCTTCTTCTTCTTCTTCTTCTTCTTCTTCTTCTTCTTCTTCTCCTTCTTCTTCTCCTTCTTCTTCTTCTTCTTCTTCTTCTTCTTCTTCTTCTTCTTCTTCTTCTTCTTCTTCTTCTTCTTCTTCTTCTTCTTCTTCTTCTTCTCCTTCTTCTTCTTCTTCTTCTTCTTCTTCTTCTTCTTCTTCTTCTTCTTCTTCTTCTTCTTCTTCTTCTTCTTCTTCTTGTTATTGTTGTTGTTGTTGTTGCTGTTCTTCTTCTTCTTCTTCTTCTTCTTCTTCTTCTTCTTCTTCTTCTTCTTCTTCTTCTTCTTCTTCTTCTTCTTCTTCTTCTTCTTCTCCTTCTTCTCCTTCTTCTCCTTCTTCTTCTTCTTCTCCTTCTTCTTCTTCTTCTTCTTCTTCTTCTTCTTCTTCTTCTTCTTCTTCTTCTTTCTTCTTCTTCTTCTTCTTTTTCTTCTTCTTTTTCTTCTTCTTCTTCTTCTTCTTCTTCTTCTTCTTCTTCTTCTTTGTCTTCTTCTTGTTCCTCTTCTTTTCTTCTTTCTTCTTCTTCCTCTTCTTTTCTTCTTCTTCTTCTTCTTCTTCTTCTTCTTCTTCTTCTTCTTCTTCTTCTTCTTCTTCTTCTTCTTCTTCTTCCTCTTCTTCTTTGTAATTCTCATAGATATATCTCATTTCCGAGGTCTTCCTCATAAACTCAAACTCACCTTCCCACTCACACGCAGTGGGAAGTGAAAAACCTCTGATACGGGAAAATCCTGTCAATTGCGGCAACCAACCAGAGGTCGGGAACCAAAACAACAAGTCCGCAGTGGGGCCCAGGAATCGAACTGACGACCATCTACTCGTAAGTTCGTTACGGTATCCACTGGCCTACCGCACGGTTCTGACATTCATTTGCTTTCTCTATTTCTTGTTTCTTTTCTTTTTCCTGATTTAATCTTCTCTCCCCCTTCTAATAGTCTTCTTCCTCTTTCTCTGAAGTATCATAATTACTCTTTTCTGTTTCCTTTGTTTCTCAATTTCCTTGTTCACACTCTTCTTGTATTTTTCTTTTTATTTCACTGAATAATCATACTTGTAATAATCTTATCGATATCTTACTTCTTATCTAATCTTACTCTGAGTTTCTTTGTTTATTGATCTTTTTACTACCTCTTGTCTACTTTTTTGTAACCCATCACGTTTATCATTAACTCTTTGATTTCTACATTTTCCCCACCTCTTTTATATTTATTGTTCTTCTTTTTTCTTCTCTAATTTATAATGGTTGTAGTTGCCTCCTCTTTTTTCCCTCTCCTCTTTACCCAATAAGTTATTCTATTTGAAGCTTCCTCTCTCTAATCTTGTTAAAACAATTATCATTCTTTGTGAACCCTGATTGAATAATCTCTTTAGATCTTTCGTACCTCACATATCTTTTTCATCTAATACCCCTCCTGAGGCCCTTCTAATCCATCCATGGGCTAAGAAACTAATCCTACGGAAGGAAAAAATCTACTCAATCGTCAACTTCAATTAGGGTGGTCGCCGAATTAATGAAGCGGCCCTGCTGTGGATGTGCTGTGTCTTGCTATACTCCTTCTGACCCAGGGCAGTGGACAAGATGCAGGGATGACCCGTCATCCAGGAGGTGCCAAGATAAGAGGGGGGGAAGAGGGTAGAGGGGAGTGGAGTAAGTAGGGGATGGAATGGGTGGGAGTAGTTTCTATGCCCTTTTTTTTTTTTTTTTTTTTATACCTCCCGTATAAGGGGGAAAAAGCCTTTGGTTTATATGTATGTGTTTTAGTGCTTTGATTTTAGTGTGGGAGTGAAGTTGTTAGGACGAAAGCCACTTTACGATCTGTGTATCAAATTTCGGTTTGTAAAGGTTTATGGTGAATGGAAAGAGTATTCAAGAGACTGAAAAACAGAGACAGAGACAGAGACAGAGACAGAGACAGAGACAGAGACAGAGACAGAGACAGGGACAGAGACAGAGACAGAGACAGAGACAGAGACAGAGACAGAGACAGAGACAGAGACAGAGACAGAGAGAGAGACAGAGACAGAGACAGAGACAGAGACAGAGACAGAGACAGAGACAGAGACAGAGATAGAGACAGAGACAGAGACAGAGACAGAGACAGAGACAGAGATAGAGACAGAGACAGAGACAGAGACAGAGACAGAGACAGAGATAGAGACAGAGACAGAGACAGAGACAGAGATAGAGACAGAGACAGAGACAGAGACAGAGACAGAGACAGAGACAGAGACAGAGACAGAGACAGAGACAGAGACAGAGACACAGAGACAGAGACAGAGACAGAGACAGAGACAAAGACAAAGACAGAGACAGAGACAGAGACAGAGACAGAGACAGAGACAGAGACAGAGACAGAGACAGAGACAGAGACAGAGACAGAGACAGAGACAGAGACAGAGACAGAGACAAAGACAAAGACAGAGACAGAGACAGAGACAGAGACAGAGACAGAGACAGAGACAGAGACAGAGACAGAGACAGAGACAGAACCAGAGACATAGACAGAACCAGTCAAAGACAGAGACACAAGCAAACAGGAAGGAAAATAGAGATATGGATAAAGAACAGAGAAAAAAAGCAAAGACAATAAAGACAGAGATAACAATAGAGATAAAAACAGAAACAGAGAAAGAGACAGAGAGAGACAGACAAAGAGAAAAACAGAAACAAGGACAGAGATAGCGACAGACTGAGACAGAGACGGTAAGCGATAGAGAAAATGAGAAAAAAAAAATTATATAAATTATTATGTATATATTTATTTATGTATGTATACTAATAAGGCATACACACACACACACACACACACACACACACACACACACATATATATATATATATACATATATATATATATATATACATATATATGTATATATATATGTATATATATACATTATATATATATACATATACATATATATATATATATTTATATATATATATATATATATATATATATATATATATATATATACATATTAATATAATCACCAGTGATAGCGATGTCAATCAAATAATTCCGACGGTCATCCCCGGACTCGAACCGAGGGCTTGCGAGAAGCAAAGCCGTCGCTCTACCAACTGAGACACCGGACTCTAAAATTCTCCAAACTGGGAGTTAATCTAATTCCAGAAGGACTAAGTCAACTGCTAACTGTCGTCCTAACTTAATTTCATGGAGAACTAAGCCCACTTATAGCTCATGGTTAAGCTGGTACGTGTCCTTGATGGACTTGCGTTGTTGTAGTACCTAAAGAGAATCACCAATGACAGCGAAGTTAATAAAATAATTCCGATAGTCTACCCGGGACTCGAACCGAGTGGGCTTAGTTCTCCGTAAAATTAAGCATGAACCGCAGTTAGAGGGCGACTTAGTCCTTCGGGAGATAGATTAGCTCCCAAGTTGGAGGATTTTAGAGTCTCGGTATCTCAGTTGGTAGAGCATTGGCTTGCTTCTCGCAAGACTTCGATTCGAGTACAAAAAACCGAAGACATTTCGCAGATCGTTCTGCATCTTCAGTTGGAATGTAGAGAAGTGAGCTAGTGGTCAGTATAAGTATGAATTAAGACAAATCTTGGGTAGATCCCATGTGACCCTTCCATTTGAAGAAGCAGAACGCTCTGCGAAACGTTTTGGTTTTGTTTATTTCCATTTATTTGACGTATTACGTATTTATTTGTGTTAATATAAGTTCCCAATGTCAACTGGAAATTTGATTCTTCCCCTCTCTTTTCCGCAGATATATACTTTCCGAAAGCTGGAAAGATTACGAAAGAAATTAATTTCTAATGAATTTGCTGTCGTTTTCAACAGAATACACCCCCACTCACCCCCACACACAGATATATATATATATATATAGATATATATATATATATATATATATATATATTATATATATATATATATAATATATATGTATATATATATATATATAAGTATTTATATATACATACATACATACATACATATATATAATATATATATATATATATATATATATACATATATGTGTGTTTGTGTGTGTGTGTGCGTCTGTGTATGTATGCACGTGTACGTTTATATGTATGTATACATGTACCGAAGCAAACGGGAAGCAAATCTGCAGATATATATATATACATATATATATATATATATATATGTATATATATATATATATATATATATATATATATATACATACATAAATGCAGCGATATACATCTACACTCTTATGGAAAGGTAAAGGCATGTTTAGATAACAATCATAAAATGCAGCAAAGATGAGCTGACTTATCTATGGATCTAGAAGCGTCCATAA
Organism: Oratosquilla oratoria; assembly: GCF_046742065.1. Taxonomy (NCBI): domain Eukaryota; kingdom Metazoa; phylum Arthropoda; class Malacostraca; order Stomatopoda; family Squillidae; genus Oratosquilla; species Oratosquilla oratoria. The sequence goes on from NC_134777.1 coordinate 9,261,408, forward strand.
ATTTGAACTTTGGCCCTCACAAATATAGACAGAAGAATAGAATAAGATATAATAGAAAAATTAAATTAGAAATTAGATACATGAATAAATAAGTAAATGGATAAATAAATAAATGATTAAAGAATTAGAAATAAAAAATAGATAAATAAAAATAGATAGATACATAAAATAAATATTAAAAAATAAATAGATAAATAGATAAATAAATAAATAAATAAATAAATAAACAAATAAATAAGAATAGATAGATAAATAAATGAATGAATGAATAAATAAATAAGTAAATAGATAAATAAATAAATAAATAAAAATATAAATAAATTAATTAATCAATAAATAAATAGATATGTAAATAAATAAATGAATAAATAAATAAACAAATGATAGAAAATAAATAGATAGATAAATATATAAATAAACAAATAAATAAATAAATATATAAATAGATAAACAAATTAATAAATAAGTTAATAAATGAATAAAAAAATAATAGATAAATAAATAAATAAATAAATAGATAGATAAATAAATCAATATATCAATCAATCAATCAATCAATCAAATAAATAAATAAACAAATGAATAAATAAATAAATCATAAATAATATAAACAAACAAATAGATAAAATGAATAAATAAATGAATAAACAAATAGATAAATAAATAGATAAATAAATAAATAAATAAATAAATAAATAGATAATAAATATAGATAAACAAATAAATGAATATATAAATAAATAAATAAATAAATAAATAGATAAACAAATAAATAAATAAATAAACAAATAATAAGTTCTTTACATTTCCCACCATGAGGCTATCTGCCTTCATCGTCATTCTTTGTGAAGAGTAGCGTCTTCAGTATTGGACGTAGCTTCGATGTTTAATGAAGAACCAAGCGTCACAGTGACGTCATGACGCCATTCTTCTTTGACAGACTCTGTCATTGTGTTCCTCATCTAGCAGAGGCGGAATCTTTCCCAGAAGAAAAATATCGAAAAATTCTTGAAGAC
>NC_134777.1:9274923-9279923 GCF_046742065.1 Oratosquilla oratoria
ACTTCTTCCTTCTCCTCCTCTTCCTTCTCTTCTCTCTTCCACTACTTCTTCCTCCTCCTCTTTCTACTCTTCTCTAACCTACTTCTTCTTCCTCCTCCTCTTGTTACTCCTTCTACTCTTTTACAACCTCTTCATCCAGCATTTTCGCTTTCTCCCCTTCCTCTTACTTCAACTCCTCCTTTACGTTCTCCATTTCCTCATGATTTTATTCCACTTCCTTTTACTAAACTTCCTTCCTTTCCCTCTATTCTCCTCCTCCTCCTCCTCCTCCTCCTCCTCCTCCTCCTCCTCCTCCTCCTCCTTCTTCTTCTTCTCCTTCTCCTCCTCCTTCTCCTCCTCCTTCTTCTCCTCCTCCTCCTCATCTTTCTTCTCCTCCACCTCTTCCTCCTCCTCCTTCTCCTCCTCCTCTTTCCCTCCTCCTCCTCCTTTCCTTTTTCCCCTACACTTCTTCCTCTTCCTTCTCCCCCTCCTCTTCCCCTACTCCTCTTCTTCCTCCTCCTCATCCTCCTCTTCTTCCTCTTCCTTCGCCACCTCCTCTCCCCCTACTCCGCTTTTTCATTCATCTTTCTAGGACCCGTTTCCTTCTGTCTCTTTATGTTCGGAGTCACATTTCCTTGTTGTCCCTTGCGCGGGTCATCTTGTGCGGTTCACCACCAGCATCTCCTTTGAAGCCCGCTTTTGACCCCCTGTCATCTTTTGAACCCTCTCTCTCTCTCTTTCTCTCTCTCTCTCTCTCTCTCTCTCTCTCTCTCTCTCTCTCTCTCTCTCTCTCTCTCTCTCTCTCTCTCTCTCTCTCTCTCTCTCTCTCTCTCTCTCTCTCTTTTCGTCCAGTCTCCTCATATCTCTCTTCCGGCTGCTCTCTAATTCCTATTCCTCCTTTGATATCTCATCTTTCCGCTTCACTTCTCTCTCTCTCTCTTTCTCTTCCTTAACCTTTATTTCCTCCTCCTCCTCCTCCTCCTCCTCCTCCTCCTCCTCCTCCTCCTCCTCCTCCTCTTCCTCCTCCTTCTCTTACTCCTCCTCCTACCATCACCCTTTTCCTTACCTCTCCTTTCTCCTTCTCCTCCTCTTCCTCCTCCTCCTCTTCCTTCTCCTCCTCCTGCTCCTCCTCTTCCTTCTCCTCCTCCTGCTCCTCCTCTTCCTCCTCCTCCTAGCTTCACCCTTTCCCTTACCCTGCGTTCACGCTGGCCTTATTATTCATTCATTGTATTATCCACAAAATTCAATTATATTTACCTTACTGCCTCCGCTTTCATCCTATCTGGCCGCTTCGTGGCCTCTACCTCCTGAAGAAGGGATAAGAGAAGAGTCGGAGGAGAAGAAGAAGAAGAAGAAGAAGAAGAAGAAGAAGAAGAAGAAGAAGAAGAAGAAGAAGAAGAAGAAGAAGAAGAAGAAGAAGAAGAAGAAGAAGAAGAAGAAGAAGAAGAAGAAGAAGAAGAAGAAGAAGAAGAAGAAGAAGAAGAAGAAGAAGAAGAAGAAGAAGAAGAAGAAGAAGAAGAAGAAGAAGAAGAAGAAGAAGAAGAAGAAGAAGAAGGGAAGAAAGAGGGGAGAGAGAAGGAATGAGGAGGAGGAGGAGGAGGAGGAGGAGGAGGAGGAGGAATAAGGGAGGAAATAATCAGGAGGTAGAGTAGAGATAACAGGAAGAAGGAATAAGAGAATAGTAGGAGGAGAAGAAGAAGAAGGGAAGAAAGAGGAGGGGTGAGATACAAAAGAGGAGAGAGAAGGAAGGAGGAGGAGGAGGAGAGGGAAGAGGAAGAGGAGGATAGGGAGGAGGTGGAGGAGGAATAAGGGAGAAAAGCTCAGGATAAAGAATAGGGAAAACAGGAAGAAGAGATAGAAGAGGAGTAGGAGGAGAAGAAGAAGGGAAGAAAGAGCAGGGGTGTGATACAAATGGGGAGAGAGAAGGAAGGAGGAGGAGGAGGAGGAGGAGGATATGGAGTAAGGAGGGTGAGGAAGAAAGAGAGGGAGAGGAAGGGAGAGGAAGGAGGGAGGAGGGAGAAAAGAATCAGGAGGAAGAATAGGGATAACAGAAAGAAGGGATAAGAGAAGAGTAGGAGGAGAAGAAGGGAAGAAAGAGGAGGGGTAAGATACGAAAGAGGAGAGAGAAGGAAGGAGGAGGAGGAGGAGGAGGAGGAGGAGGAGGAGGAGGAGGAAGGAGGGTGAGGAAGAAAGAGAGGGAGAGGAAGGGAGAGGAAGGAGGGAGGAGGGAGGAAGAAGGTGGTCAGAGGAGGAGGGAGGAGGGAGGAAAAAGAAGGGACCGGGATATAGTGAGGAGAAAGGAGGGAAGAGGTGGAAGAGGGGAATCGGTTGTAGAGAGGAACGAGAGAGGGGAAAGGAAGGAAGAGGGAATTGGGAGTAAAGAGGAATAAGGTATGAAGAGAGGGATGGGAGGTAGGAGGTGGAAGGAGGGAGGATGTAGGAGGACGAGGGAGAAGGGAGAAGGGAGGAAGGAGGAGGGAGGAGGCAGGAGGGAAGAGGGAGGAGGGAGGAGGGAGGAGAGAGGAGGGAGGACGGAAGAGGGGAGAGGGAAGAGGGAAGAGGGAAAAGGGAAGAGGGAAGAGGGAAGAGGGAAGAGGGAAGAGGGAAGAGGGAAGAGGGAAGAGGGAAGAGGGAAGAGGGAAGAGGAAGTACGTCATCGTCACTGAGTAACATTGTGAATGTCTCCTTTCCTTGCCTGTGAGGCATGGGAGAGGGGGGGGGTGAATGAGCCGGGGGAGAGGAGGCAGGGGGGGCTGGAAGAGACTGGGAAGAGGGGTGTGGGGGAGGGGAGGGAGAGGGGTTGCGTGTCGGTATGCTCTTGATTACTCGGCGCGAGGGACGTTCTTCGGGGATGCGGGCTTCAGGCCTCCTCTGTGCCTAAAGTGGCATGCCATTCATACGCCTCGCCAAATACGGCCCGCGAAATGGAGAAATCCTAAGTACGAAATCTGGTATCCTCCACCCCGCCATCGTAGCGTCCTTCAACAATTTCGCTCTAGCTGAGGATATCTGGTATCCAGGGTCTAGGATCCTGGCTCTCTCTCCCTCCCCCGCCATCGTAATGCCTTTCTAGCTAAGGTTAAACGTTCAACCAAAGGACGGGAATCTGGTCTGAAAGAATTTCGACCAATAGTCTCATCTTTAGCTGAATCAAATTTAGTATTAACCTGAATAAAATATTTAGGATACGCTATAGGATTGAAAGCTTTAACAAGGTCACCATACCTGCAAGCTATGTTTGTTATATTTCACCATGAGCTAGATTCATCTTACTTTTAGGAAATATTTGTCTTTATTCGTGAACTGCGTTGTTCACTCCTTTCATAGCAGGCACCGCTTCCCCACTTAGTTGGATCGCCACTAGACCATTCTATGCTTCCTCGTGTTTGGTCACCATCAAACATTTGGAATCAAACCGAAGCCTAGACACTTGCGACGCAATAACGAAACTCAGTCACCAAAGGGCGCAAAGGTACATATCTAATATGTTTACGACCCCGCCTTCTAGTAATATGTATATATATATATATATATATATATATATATATATATATGTATATATATATATATATACATATATATATATATATATATATTTATATATATATATATATTATATATACATATATATGTATATATATATATTGTATATATATATATACATATATATATATATATATACATATATATACATATATATATATATACATATGTATATATGTATATATAAATATATATATATATATATATATATATGTGTGGATATCAAATGACAGATGAGAGATTTTGGGCGGTGGAAGTAAAATGAAGATGCTCTCGGAATAGGTTATACTGTTACGTTACGACCACTCTGAAGAAGACCAAAGTGGTCGTAACGTAACAGCATACATTATTCTGAGAGCATCTTCATTTTACTTCTACCTCCCAAAATTTCTTATATGTATATACATTTATATATATATGTATGTATATATATACATGTATATATATACATATATATATATACATATATGTATATATATATATATATGCATATATATATGTATATATATACATATATATATATATATATATATATATATATGTATATACATACATATATGTACAACACTGAATGGGTCCCAGTCAATAGCGATACATATCTATCATCCATAATACACTATCTCTCTTGATGTAGCAATCGGTTAAGTCTCTAGCATTTGTCACGCGCTAGCCAGGGTTCGAGTCCTTCGACGTACTGCGTTTCAATTTCTGCATGTTGGCCTCTATCGGGTCTCCCGATGTTGATGGGTTAGAATTAAAGTGCAATGTGGTTGATAATATATATATATATACATATATATGTATATATATATACACATATATATATGTATATATAAATATGTATATATATACATATATATACAAATATACATATATACGTATATATATATATATATATATATATATATATATATATACATATATATATATATATGTACATATATATATATATATATATATATATATTGCATCTGGGGTCTCCCACCTACTCAAACCCAGAGTGTTTTTTCTCATTTCCTATGATCAACACTCCACGTCCTCCCTCTCTCCCTCCCTCCCTCACTCCCTCCTTCCTCTCAAACCTTCTGATCAATGTACTTTTTCATCTTTTTCAACATCAGAACAATCGGTTCTGGCCGTCACATCTTTCTCCCAAGTCTTCTTTATGACATGTTTAAAGGTGTTATCTCAATGGTCTATTTTTCCTTCAACAATCGGAGCAAATTTGCAGCTCGCAGCTTTCGGGAAGGAAACTGATGTGCTGGAGAAAAATGAATTACCTCCAACATATCAAATGACATTCTATGTAAATTGTTGAGAAAAGAAAATAGTTTGTCATAGTGATTTTACGACGGAAAAAGTTCTAGAGCTGGGTTGTACCTTCCGATTGGTTGAAGGAAAAAAATCTCAGTATGATAACGTCTTATCTAGTAATTAGGAAAAAGGTCCCATCTTCATCTTGGAAAAAAATACTTAAT
>NC_134777.1:9287423-9299923 GCF_046742065.1 Oratosquilla oratoria
GCCCTATGGTCTCTTGCAGTCTTCTTTATTCTTATGTTCTTAAGAAGAGAGTATCACTTTGTTGTGATTATGAAGCGTTTCAATCCTTGAAGTGAACATCAATACGAAGAGATGTAGTCATAGGGAAGAATTGGTTTACTAATAGGGTGGTCGATGAATGGAATAAACTTAGTAACCATGTGGTAAGCGCTGAAACTATCAGTTGTTTTAAGAAACGATTAGACAACTTTATGGATGGGGATGACAGTTGGTGATGGATACGGAGTTGCCTAGTGTAGGCCTTATGGTCTCTTGCAGTCTCCTTTATTCTTATGTTCTTATTTGGAAGGTAGAGAGGAGACAAAGGGATATCAGAAAGTAAGAATTGTATGATTAAAGTGATCTGTATTATTTTTTGAGTGAAATTAGATTCAAATAATAGAATAGCGCCGAGTAATCCGTAGGAATGTGACTAAAGTTTGTAGAATATTGACTGAATGAAACGAGGCATAGGTGATGAGGGATGAATAGCTGATGAAGAAACGGAGGACAGAAAGGAAGACAAGAGGAGGAGGATAGAGAGGAATAAAAGGAAAATAAGGAAGAAAGTGAAAAGGAAACTAGAAAAGAAAAAGAAAGGAAAAATAATTAAAGAATGTTGTGTAAGACGAAGAGGAAAATAGAACATAAGAAGTAAAAATGAACAAATGTTTGAATAAGAAAACATGATCAAAATAAGTAAAAGAAAAATAAGAAATTAAGAACGAAATTATAAAAGAATAATAATAATTAAAGAATGTTGTGTAAGACGAAGAGGAAATAGAACATAAAAAAGTAAAAAGGAACAAATATTAGAATAAAAAGAAAACATGATCAAGAATTGTTCCGTTTCTAGCATGTAGGAATTACACTTAAGTTCCTAAAACATTGACTGTATTCAAACTATGCGATCAATATTCTATACTAGGTGGGAGAGGTGTATAGAATTTTCAGATTTGGTGTCAAGTGTACACAACATGACACGAGTTAATACATAATTTCCCAGAAATTTATGTTCCTTCATATGAATGATTAATTTCCCTCTTAGGTACGAGTATTTCTTGTGCGTTTGAATTCTACTGGAGTCACCATCATCCTCTAAGACAGCGTAAGGGACTGAGGGAGATTAGGAGGAATATGTATAATACATAGGGTTAATTGAAAAAGCCAGAGCGACAATAAAAATAGAAAATTGGGAAAGGGAGAGTGCGTGGGAAGAAAGACAAAAGAATTTAAGTCAGAGTTGGAAATTGGGGTGCCTCTGTTTGGGTTAGAGCGGCTAGTAGAGGGTTAGGCAAGAGTGGGTGACAGAGATAGAGGGAACCGAATGAGGGTGAATGAAGAACGTGTGTGTTATGTGTGTGTGTGTGTGTGTGTGTGTGTGTGTGTGTGTGTGTGTGTGTGTGTGTGTGTGTGTGTGTGTGTGTGTGTGTGTGTGTGTGTGTGTGTGTGTGTGTGTGTGTGTGTGTGTGTGTGTGTGTGTGTGTGTGTGTGTGTGTGTGTGTGTGTGTGTGTATGTGTGTGTGTGTGTGTGTGTATGTGTGTGTGTGTGTGTGTGTGTGTGTGTGTGTGTGTGTGTGTGTGTGTGTGTGTGTGTGTGTGTGTGTGTGTGTGTGTGTGTGTGTGTGTGTGCGGAGGCATGTACACGTGTCCACGCTTGTTTTGAATGTACATGCGTGTACACATGTCAGTGTAATCGTGTGTGTCTGTGTGTATGTGTATCGTTTTATGTATATGGGAAACATTATCTATTCTTTTTTTTAACGGAAGTATATGTTTTAGAACACCGTCATTACATGCCGCGCATTAGCTCAGTGCACTGGTTTCGCATTCGTTTAGTTGTGGGTTCGAGTCCCGCATTCTTCTCTGATTCTTATCAGTGAGTGTTACCGGCCCCAATGGTCCAAGCGTATAGGGCAAAGGTGAGAGCTTCGGCCGCAGTTAAGGGCCTCTTGGCGTAAGCTACTGAACCATCATCTGTAAGAGGTGTTCTTTCTCAACGTAATAAAATCAACGTAGCAAAGGAATGAAACTGGACATTCAAAACTTTGTAGGGATTCATTCGGAGCATCGGAGGTTAGAAATTTCTGATCAATTATAATTTCGATAAAAAGGCGCATTTGCTCCTACTATATAATGTTAGATTTATTATAGTAAAACCTACTTATTTTTCAAAGTCAAAGAAAAATCTTTAATCATTTCGTTTTAGATATATCGATGCAAAAGACGATTGTATTTGAAAGAATGTCGAAGGCCGCATTATGTATGTCAGTTGAAAATTAATTCTTAAAATAATTCTGAGGAATTGATTTACCTACGTCCATCAACCCTGTTGTGATAGAGGAACTGGTGTTTTCCATACTCTTCCATTAAAATGCTATTTTGGTGCCCTTGTGGAGTGGAAACTGAACGTAAACTTGAAGTTTTAAATTTTTGATAATGTTTGGATCCTTATACATCTTTTAAGTTTATTTCATGTCCGTACTCTTCCATTAAAATACTATTTTGGTGCCCTTGTGGAGTGGCAACTGAACGTAAACTTGAAGTTTTAACTTTTTAATAATTTTTGGATCCTTGTATATTTTTTAAGTTTATTTCGCGTTGTAAAACCTCATATTGGCTAAGTCTTTATGTCATGCAAAGGATTACAAAGTAGGAGCATGCCGACAGGAGACCTTTTGGTCCATAACTAGGTCGGATGTGAAAAAAATATATAAAAATGATAGATAGATAGATAAATAGAAACAAATTATGATGGTATAATGATAAATAATTGATGTCGTCAATTCCCTTTAGAATCTTAAAGACCTGTATCAAGTCACCTCTGAGTCCACGCAAAGGGAAAGTAGCGTAGACTCAGAGGTGACTTGATACAACTCATCTATAATACCAAAAAGATACCCTTATTATTACTGTTAGAGACGCTCATTTTGCATCCATCTACGCCACTTCCGGTATTTCACTCCATCCACCTCCAACTTCCATACCCTTTTTACTAGTCTCTTTTATTTCCACAGGTTTAAACGTACCAAAAACATTTCATCAACCCTATCTACTCTTTATCATTCCACCACTACTCTCTACTTCCCCTCCATATCTATTCTCATTCCAGCATCGTAACCCCTACCATATCTCTGCTCCATACAGTTTCGTGGGCCCAATCACTCCTTTCTACAGTCTTCTTTTTACGTTCATCTTTAAACACTTACTTCTTGTGACAATTTTTATTTCCCAGATATCTACTTGGTTCCCTTATCCCATAATTCATGCACATCCTAACTTCTCTTATCCCTTCTATATGTGACCATAAATACTTAAATCTCTCCACTTCCTCCGACAGGTCGCCCTTTAAACTCGCCTCTAACTCACAGCCACCCTAACTATTTGTGCATCTCACAACCTCACCTTTATCACATTTACCTTCAATTTTCTCCATTCAAATTTCCTTACAAATTCTACCAACAGCCACCTCAGTATCTACACTAACTCAGCTATATGGGCAACTTCGTTCACAAACAACAAGTGGCTCACCTACTTACTACATCCTCATCTGCACCAAACCTCTGCCGAGCACCTTTACGTTTACCTCCCTCACAATGTTGAACAACAATGGTGACATTACACAAGCCTGATGTAATACCACGTCCACCTCAAACTACTCTTTCTATTCTCTGCCGTCACACAAACTCTAATAAACATGTGTTTTTTTGGCCACCTTCAATAAACTTTCACCTATCTGTGACACATCCCATAACGCCTGTAAACCCTGTCATATGGTTTCTCTAAATACATGAATCCCCAAACATATTCTAACACTTTTCCAAAAACTTATCCTACATCTCCCTTCCCGAAAAAAAAAAAATCATAAATCAACACGGCTCTTCCCCAATTACTCATATCCCCCTCCTAACTCTCTATATTAGCACACTGTCAAATGGCTTACCAATTACACTTAAAGGAATATGTTCTCTAAAGTTACTACAATCACATGTATCTCTTTTTCCTTTATTTTATAAGAACATAAGAAAGAGGGAGACTACAAGAGACCATAAGGCCTGCACTAGGCAGTTCCTTGTCCATTATCACCTGCCATCGCCATCCATAAAGCTATCTAACCTTCTCATAAAACGACCAATAGTTTCAGCGCTTACGACTAAATGGTTACTAAGTCTATTCCATTCATTGACCACTCAACTGGTAAACCACTTCTTTCCTATTTCCTTCTTAGATCTAAGTTTGTCTAATTCAAATCCATTACTGCGAGTCCTGCCCTATTGTCTCAATATGATGGCCTTATCTGCATCACCATCGTTAAAACCTTTGATCCACTTGAACACTTCTATTAGATCACTCTTAACCCTGCGTCTTTCTAGAGAGTGTATATCAAGGTGCCTATACCTGCCCTCGTAAGGTAAAATTCTGTGCCTATGTATTATTTAGGTCATTCTCCTCTCTACTGATTGTAATGAATTGATGTTCATTCTATAGGATGGAGACCAAAATTGTACCGCATAGTCAAAGCTGGGTCTAACTAACAACAGATAGACTCTGATGACTGGTTTTGCACTTTTATTCGCTACTGTCCTAGCATTGAAAACTGATGCTCTTCTAGCTCTATTCCTGGCACTAGTTCAGTTTCCTGGATTTAGGGTTAGGACTCACTAGCACTCACAAATCTTTGCACGCACTCAGTCTTCTCTAAAAAGGTGTTATCAAGCTATATCTTCTATTTGGGTTAAAAAGAAACGTTTAACACACTGCACTTTGAAATATTAAAGTCCACTTGCCATTTCTTCGATCATTTGGGCAATTTGTTAAAATTTTCCTGCAGTATTCCGGCGCCTTCTCCTGCCCTTTCTTATTCCTGCCCGCAAACTTACTAACATCATTAATAATCCCATTGTCCAAGTCGTTTATATACATAATGAACATAATGAACCAGGCCCTGTGGAACTCCACTAGTAACACTCCCTCATTTAGATTGTACAATGTTAATGGAATATTTTGTCGCTGATCCATGTTCTAATCCACTCAAACACTTTTCGTACTATGCCTGGAGGTTTGACTTTATTTAGTAGTCTCAGGTGGGGCACCTTGTCGAACGCTTTGCTAAAGTCAAGGTAAATACCATCGCAACTATCATTATCATGTTGTATAGACACGGTAAAGGAAACATGGACTGGAGGTGAAGCTTTTATTCCTGACGTTTCGTCTATCGACTTTCTCAAAGGAATGAGCATACTAGATACATACAGAGTTTATAAACACGCCTTACGGCTCAAGGGGGTGTGCGAGCGTATAACGCTGTGTTCTGATTGGCCCGCTGAGACAGCCAATCACGAAACGTCAGGAATAAAAGCTTCACCTCCAGTCCATGTTTCCTTTACCGTGTCTATACAACTTGTTCACATGGATTTTCATTTTTTATCATTATCATACTACGCCTTGTAGACATTAGTGTAAAAAGGTAAAATACTAGTTACACATGGCTTACTCTTTTGAACGTATGTTGTGAATCACGAATCAAATTATGTCTCTCGATGTGATATCTGATTCTACTAGCTATTATTGAATCTAGAATTTTACCCATAACTGACGTCAAACTGATTGGCCTGTAGTTGTGCATAGATGATTTATCACCATTTTTGAAAGCAGAACAAACGTTTGTCTAATCCCAATAAATATACACGAATTCAGTGTCTACCGACTTACTAAATATACCTTTTAACTGATTCCAAATTTAAGATTTACACTCTTTAAGCACTCTCTAAAAAAAAAAAAAAAATGTCTGGAACCGAGGACATTGTAGCTTTAAGTCTATCAATCTGTTTGACTACTTCTTCCTTACTGATGCTAATATTAGTCTACATTACTCATACCCACTGAAAATCGGGCTGTAGTCAGGTACCGTGTCTAACCTCTCCTTTTGTAAATACAGTGAGAAAATATTTACTGAACGCTACGCTCATTTTTTTCCTCAGAATCCATCAAGACATCTTTATCGTTTTTGATTGGGCCTATCTTTTCCTTATATTTTGTTCTGTAGAGATAAAAGCCTTTTGGGTTGGATCTCGCTTGTCCGGCAACTTTAATTTCATAGTTACGTTTTGTTGCGCGCGTGTCCTTTTTAACCAGTCTAGCCATATCGTTATATTAAGATCTAAGATGTGTTTCCTAGTTTCTGATTCTGATGAAAAAGCCTCTTTTTATTTTTGTCTCGTATTTCAGGGAGTGTTAGTATTTTTCCTTATCGCCTTAAAGGGAATACATTTACTTTGGGCGCACAAAATCCAAGCGGTCAGGTTAATGTACATTTCATCTGGACTGCCTACCCTGCTGTTGACCTCGGCTTGTATGCGACCTGACCTGGGGGTTGAATACATTCCTCCGTGACCCGACCTTGGTTTAGATCCCTGACTGCGCTAATGATGCTGGCCTCGCACCTGACCTCACAATACTTCTCATCTAGACAGTTCACCCTGTTATTGTCACCCGAGCTGGCTTCGTATGTGATCAATTGTCCTAAATATCTCTTCATCTTTTCAAAATTGGCTCTCCTGATGTCAGGGACTAGAATGTTATTTGTACTATCTAGCTCCTTTGATATAATATTAAATCTTATTGATCGATAGAGCATAGACTATCACCCGTTTGTACATTTCTCGTTTGATCCTCGTTTTTGGTTAAGAGTAAGTCCAGAGTATTCTCTCCCCTTATTTTAGGAAATTATCTTCTACCACATAAAAAAAAATGCTTCCTGATCTTCTAAGTTTTCAGTCAATGTTTCTATAGTTAAAGTCTCGCATGATCGCAACGTTTTTGTATTGGGACGCACATCAAATTTCTTGAATCCGGGATTCAGTCTGTTCAGTGCTTAGATCAGGAGATCTACATAGAACACCAATAATAAGTTCTATTTTTCTCGCCCATAACCTTGATCCAAATAGATTCAGCACTTTCCTTTTCCTTAATCGAATTGTTGATAATACAATTGGCTGTTTTTGACGAATAGGGCTATTTTCCTCCTCCTGCCCTTCTTACCTTGTGAAATATTTTATTTCCTTCTATCTCAATTATTGCAATGAAATACCTATCCACCATATTGATCCAACATTCAGTAATAGCTATGATATCAAGTCTCTTTACGCATGCTTTACCTTTGGACAATTTTTTTTTTATTCGTTACGCTTCTGCTGTTTGCATAGTAAACCTTTAGTGTGTCCTCCCTCCACCTGTTTAAGTGATTCGTCTCACTGTCCTTTTCTCAGCTGTTTCAACTGCCTAAACTATATTCAGATATTTTCCCGGACTCCCACGTAAGCTATTCAAAAAAGAAACTGCAGTATGCCGTAAAAGTGCCACTTGTGCATTATAATCCAAATTCATTAAAATAAGTTCTACCATAACACATACTGAATTTAACTGTTTATTTCGAAATCCATCTATATTGGAAAACACTTTTTTTCTCTCTTTTCCTATGGTAGATAAATACAGCCTATGAATGTGATGGAAATGGTGACTAAATCTGAAGAGATTTGCAAAGGATTTACAAAGGCGGAGCATGCCGACAGGAGACCTTTTGATCCATATCTAGGTCGGATGCGAAAAAAAATCATATTAATAATAAAACAATAAATAAAAACTATAATAATGTAAATAACAAATAAAATACATAAATAAATGCATAGGTACAGTTGGATAATAAGCACACAGGTAAATAGTAAATAATAATAAATAGACATATAACTAATAATAAATGAAAATCAGACAGACAAATGATAACAAAACAAAAACAAATAATATAAGTTAAATCTGTTTACATAAGTAATAATTTTTCATGTGGTAAATGTTTTGCACTTGTCTGAAAGGCTTCTCTTTTAAATATTAATACGAACTAAAAGGCCCCTGCAAGAGAGGAAATATCCTTTTTAGCACCCATGTTGACAGAAATTGAGGCATGTTTTGTAGTTTTTATTTCTATTTTTATTTTTGTAAAAATCGGGAAGATTTTATCGTAATTGTGTTTGCTAGGCGTATTCCACTTGTCGAATGGGGAAATTGTTGAAAAATCACCGACATATACCTAAGTATATGCTGTACCACACAAGCATGCACATGTCCACAAATATAAACATACTCACTCACTCACACACACACACACACACACACACACACACACACACACACACACACACACACACACACACACACACACACACACACACACACACACACACACACACACACACACACACACACACACACACGCGCACGCAGTTAGTACACAACTCGTGGCGCAGTTGATAGAGTTCCCGGCTGCCACTACGGAGGTCCGGGTTTGAATCCCGCCCGGGGCTGAAATTATTTCAGTATCGCTGTGCTGCGGGTTTTCACTCCAACTCTCGTGGGCGGGGAGTTGGGATGTGTGCGTATAAGGTCACAGCATTACCCATACAGCGGACATATACGAGCTGTGAGCTATCTTCCGGGAAGGAAATAGCTGTCAATCACGAGTCCAACGCGTGATCCAAGACCATGGTAAATCACACACACACACACACACACACACACACACACACACACACACACACACACACACACATACACACACACACAAACAAACAAACATACACCCACATTCAAGCTAGCGTACACACATGGACAAACGCAGCCGCATAAACACAGAAGCACATTGATTCACACACAAAAACACGCGTTCAGACAGCCGCGCGTGTTCATACACCTTCACTCATTCGCCGACAATACCTCTACTCACGGCAAACAAAAAGCCAAAAGCCGGTCCAGAACTAAAACAAAACACCGCCCACGCTGATCCAAGTGCAGTCATACGAATACTCTAAAGCGCGCATGTCTATGCGCACATGCGCACGTACAGTCACTAAAAAGAATATCGGTAAGAAGTCGTACGGAAATGGACGTAAGTAAACGCTAAACTCTGACACATTGTTCAAAAGACTTGGTAACTGTTGGTACGGTTAAAACATAAAAACATAAGAATGAAGGAGACTGCAAGAGGCCATAAGGCCTACACTAGGCAGCTAGTGTATACACAAGTGTTTCTCATAGCTTTGTAGTTTATAAATGTGCGTCTTCATTATAGCGGCATTCAGTGAAGACATTTGAAATATCAAAATTATATTTGAATTCATATATTACACAAATGCTATATTACTTGGAAGAAAAAGCCTGTTAACTTTAAAGAGCTCAGGAGTGTTTTACTATAAGGCGAATGGCTGCCCCTCTATGAGGGCGAGGGTTGAGAAAGGGAGTGACGGGTAGGGGTTGGCATGTAGACAGGAGAGCCTGTAGCGTTGTCTAGGCCGAAAACATGTTGTGGTGTGGCAATATATCTTGGGTATGCTCTGGTGTTTGTTTGTGTGTGTGTGTGTGTGTGTGTGTGTGTGTGTGTGTGTGTGTGTGTGTGTGTGTGTGTGTGTGTGTGTGTGTGTGTGTGTGTGTGTGTGTGTGTGTGTGTGTGTGTGTGTGTGTGTGTGTGTGTGTTCGTGTATATATATATATATATATGTGTGTGTGTGTGTGTGTGTGTGTGTGTGTGTGTGTGTGTGTGTGTGTGTGTGTGTGTGTGTGTGTGTGTGTGTGTGTGTGTGTGTGTGTGTGTGTGTGTGTGTGTGTGTGTGTGTGTGTGTGTGTGTGTGTGTGTGTGTGTGTGTGTGTGTGTGTGTGTGTGTGTGTGTGTGTGTGTGTGTGTGTGTGTGTGTGTGTGTGTGTGTGTGTGTGTGTGTACATTAATAATTCCTTTGAACAACCTTAACTTTCCCCTCAATACCTATATGAAAATTCCAGACCATCTATTCTCTCTCTCTCTCTCTCTCTCTCTCTCTCTCTCTCTCTCTCTCTCTCTCTCTCTCTCTCTCTCTCTCTCTCTCTCTCTCTCTCTCTCTCTCTTTCTCTTTCTCTCTCTCTTCTTCTCGTCCTCTCTCTCTCTCTCTCTCTCTCTCTCTCTCTCTCTCTCTCTCTCTCTCTCTCTCTCTCTCTCTCTCTCTCGTTTTCTCAACTATAAGGCTTTTGCTCCCTTTCGGCGTCTCACCCGCTCGAAACTCTCTCGAGGCGGTATGCAAATCCGGGTCTGCGCTTCACGATAATCAATCCTCCAGTGGTCAAGCGTCTTGAAAATTGGGTGTCGAAAGAAGAAGACTAAGCAAATACGTGAAGACAGTTAATAGAATAAAACAATAAATGAATACATTAAGATGATAGGATAAAAACTAAATACAAGAAAATTAATACCTCATCCCTTCATCGTTGAAATATATTCATCCTTCTTCTACTCCTATTTACTCCCGTCCCTGACAAACCTCGTTCTCTTTATTCAGCTTTTCCATTTTTTTCTTCTATTTACATGTTTTCTTTGCTCTCTGCACTTCTCTATCTCTCTCCTTTTTCGTTCTCTTCCACTTTTACTCTACTCTCAATTTCCCTTCGATTATAAAATAATTGCACAATCTCCCGTGATCTCCGCTGAAATCGCTAATGTTCAAATGTCTTCCATTCCTCCCTTAGGGTATCACTACATATTTTACTGATACACGATCAACCACCCTCCGGCTCATTGCCTTTTTCCAAGTACGCTTATATATGTCACTCTTCTTAAACATTGTTTTTGCTATCATCAACTCATTTTGTATACACATATCTAACATCTTCATTCCATTAATTATAATTCTTATTTGACGTTGCTTCTGACCCAGGCCAGTGGACAGGATGCAGGGATGACCCGTCATCCAGGAGGTGCCAAGGTAAGAGGGAGGGAGGAGGGTGGAGGGGAGTGGAATATATAGGAAATGGAATGGGTGGGAGTGGTTTCTATGCCTTTTTCTTTTTGGCTACCCCCCGTGTAGGGGGAAGAAGCCTTTGATATATGTATGTATGTATCTGACATACAAAACTTCCCTACCACACCATTTATCGTTTATCTCCTACCTTAGCATTGAGATCATCCTGAACACAGTTACCTTAATATTCCTCCTAAATATCTCTACAATAATTTACATTAACCCAAAAGGGGCTTGCTTTCGTTTTTACTTTTATTTTCACTACCAGGACCATGCACCCTCATGCATCCCACATCTCCCATCCCATTTTCACCTTCTTTTGTATAATCCCCGAAGTAATTTTCCTTTACTCCATTGCACACTTTCTTATCTCACTCCTTGTCAGAAGTGCCACTCATTCCTTTCCTCGCCAACTCGCCACTCCTGACATACTAAGCCCAGCACACTCAAGAACGTCTTGTGTGTGTGTGAGGGGGTAGGGAACAGTGAGTCTAGTAGGGCTAACGATAGTAGTATTTCTGGTTGGTGAAAATCAGAAAAAATCCCGATTCACCATTTTAAAAATGCGTCAATATCATCACCTTTTCCTGCAGGTGGAGCCCCGAGGGGCTGACACTCGGTCTCAAAACAGGATCCAACTTCTTTCTCTCTCAACTTCAACTGTATCCCCCCCTCCTACAACTATTTTCAACAAGTTACAGAGGCAATCGCACATTAATATAGCATGTCTAACAGTCCAACATTTCTACCTGGAGAAGTCAATTGGAGGTCCCAAGGACAACTGTCGATCGTTGTAGAGGTATAAATCTCCAGCCAGCGACACTCGAGCCAACAGGTCTCAGTAATATTATCCTTCCCAAGGAGGTACAAGGCATTCAGACACTTTCTTCATGTTACGGATACTGTAATCCTGATGCAGAGGTTACGAATCATGTTCTCCTAAAAGAGTCAGACCTCCGTGGGAATAAGTAAATGTAAGTTATTTACCAAAGTTAATGATTATTAAAGCCTCGAACTGAACTACATTGCACTGCCTCTGCAGGAAGTTTATTCCATTCATTAACTACACGGTTAGTAGGTAGAAACAACTTCGCCAACCGTGTAGTTAATGAATGGAATAAACTTCCTGCAGAGGCAGTGCAATGTAGTTCAGTTCGAAGCTTTAAGAATCATTTGTATAAGCACCTAGGTAAGATGCTATAATGATTGTAATTTATTTTATATTGTTTGTTTATTTGTTTTGTTATCATTTGTCTGTTTGTTTATTATTATTTGTTTGATTCTCATTTATCATTATTGAAATATGTAAATTTATTATTATTTACTATTTACCTGTTTGTTTATTACTTAACTATACCTATGCATCTATTTTATTTATTATTAGTTACTTTATGATATTTCTATTTATTTATTTATTTATTTATTTATTTACTTATTTATTTATTTATTTATTTATTTATTTATTTATTTATTTATTTATTTATTTATTTATTTATTCATTTATTTATCTATTTGTTTACTTATTTATTATTATTATAATTTTTTCGCATTCGACCTTGATATGGACCAAAAGGTCTCCTGTCGGCATGCTCCGCTTTTGTAATCCTTTGTATACATCAAAATTGTGTGCATGTGTATACGTATGTGTAGTCACACGAAAAAAAATAA
>NC_134777.1:9309923-9314923 GCF_046742065.1 Oratosquilla oratoria
AGATAAGCTAATATAAACAAACAAACAAACAAATAGAGAATGATTACGTGAATAAACAAACTACTCATAATAAGTTGAAGTATACTATTGTTATATTGTCAGTAAATTCTGCAGAGATGGGTCTTATCAACAGCTTAGCTCGGAATGAAAAATGACAATGGCTAATCCTTATGAATGGGAACCCAATTGCAAATGAAGCGTTAGGAGTATATTCACTTGTCATCACCCTGCAAATATGATTCATATTTAGCAACAAAAAGAATGATAAATGAGTCAAGTTCAAGACTTTGTCAATACTTGTCCTTTTTTTTCTTTTTTTTTTTTGCTCACCATGAAAAGCCACAGCGAGTTATTATTGTCGGTCATTATCGAGTAAGAAGAAGAAGAAAAAGAAGAAGAAGAAGAAGAAGAAGAAGAAGAAGAAGAAGAAGAAGAAGAAGAAGAAGAAGAAGAAGAAGAAGAAGAAGAAGGAAGAAGAAGGAAGAAGAAGAAGAAGAAGAAGAAGAAGAAGAAGAAGAAGAAGAAGAAGGAAGAAGAAGAAGGAAGAAGAAGAAGAAGAAGGAAGAAGAAGAAGAAGAAGAAGAAGAAGAAGAAGAAGAAGAAGAAGAAGAAGAAGAAGAAGAAGAAGAAGAAGAAGAAGAAGAAGAAGAAGAAGAAGAAGAAGAAGAAGAAGAAGAAGAAGAAGAAGAAGAAGAAGAGGGATGATAACCAACAATAATCATGGTTTTTAAAACAAAAGGAAAGATATAATTCAAGATCGTGTAAAAAAAAAAAAAAAAAAAAAAAAAAAAGTGCCTAGGATAAACAGCGGACAACAGGAAAAATCAACAATCATCAACTTTTAAAGGTAAAAGTCATATAAGGACAACTGAAGACAGCAAAGTTCGGTCAAATAATGTAAATTACATAAAGTCTCACTAAGGAAAGTGGAAAATGTCAGGCTAAGTAAAGTACATTAGATCCCATTAGGTAAAGAGGGTAAGATCAGTCGACGTAAAGCATGAAAGGTCCAATTCCATAAGGCACATTAAGGTCAGACGACGTTGAGCATATGAGATCAGACAACGAAAATTATGTTAAGGTCAGGTTACCAAAAAAAAAAAAAAAAAAAAAAAAAAGGTCCGGCTACGGAAAACGAAAAAGTCCTATGACGTAAAGCAATTAAGGTCAGCGTACGTCAAGCAAAGCAGTTAAGGTCAAAGTGCGTAATTGAGGGCCGATCCGCTAATCCTGAGGGGACAACATGGGACTAACTTCCCAAGTCTGGATTAAGTCCAGGACTAATTCTGGTAAATAGTTTGGGGTTTTAGAGGCCACGAGGAATGCAGAGGTACTTTGGCTAAGAGAAGTGGAGGAGAAGAGGAGGAAGAAGAGAAAGTTTAAGAGAGAATGAGAGAAAAGAAAGAGAAAGTCTGGGAGAGATAAAAGAAAAAGAGATATAAAAAATTCAGATTGGGAAGACAAGAGTAGTCGTATAGGGAAATTGAATAATAAAAAAGGAAAGAAAATTAAGATGAAATGACAAAAGAAAGTGAAAAGAGAATGTGGAAGGGTTAAGGGAAAGCAAGGAAATATGTAAAAGTGTGTAGAAAAAGGAATAGATTACGAATGAGTAAAGACATAGATAAAACTAAACTGAGGAAGAATCTTATGATAAAGAAGAGGAATAAGGCAGGAGGACTAGGTGTTGGGTGAGGAGGAAGTGTAAAATAAAGAAGAGGAAGAAGAAGAAGAAAATAATACTAAGGAAAAGAGAATGGGAAGTAAAAGAAGGGGAAACATGTGGAGGAAGAGGAAAAAGTAGAGGAAGAAAATCAAGACTAAAGGAAGAGAAGGAGGAGGAGTAGGGGAAGAGAAAAAGGAGGAGGAGGAGTAAGAGAAGGAAAAAGGAGGAGGAGGAGTAAGAGAAAGGAGGAGGAGGAGGAGGAGAAGTAAGAGAAGAGAAAGGAGGAAGAGAAGGAAGAGAAGAAGAAATATGGAAGAAAATAGACAAAAATAAATACATGAAAACTAAAGTGAGGGATGAGAATAATGAACTTTGACTGACGGGAAACAAAGATGGCGATGATGACAACAATGACGCTTATTGGGAAGGTAACCCATGATACCTCAAGGGCCAAGCTTCTCAGCCTATTTTCACGTGTACCCCGTTCTTATGAATTGCTATTGGTTAACCTCCTGCAATTGACGTCAACTCCAAATTTAATCGTTTTGCGTCCTCTAACTCAGCGTTTCCCAACCTGGGGTGCTGAAATCAATTACAGGGGGTGCTGGGATGTGATGCACACAAATATCACATTGATATATGTATCATTGATTGCCTAGTTATGCATATTTGACATTTTTCCATGGTATTTTATTTTTCTAGGGTGTTCTCGTTTCTTCTACAAACAATATTGTTAATTTGTTTCAGTTCTAAGGAATCACGAAAATAAATCACAAAACAGTACACTTCACTTTCTTTTTTCCTTTTAATAAAAAGATAGGAGTGCTGGAGTGCTTAGCCAAGACATCAGGGGGTACTATGGTCGGAAAAGGTTGGAAAACGCTGCTCTAACTGCTAGTGGTTTTCGGTTGGTGGCTCAGTTGTAGATCCTCGTGTCCCATTGGGGTTCCATGGACCACAGGTTGAGGACCACCACTCTAGGGTAAACATACCATTACCCATAATTATGACATCATAGGCATGTTATTGCATACTGTATATGTTTACTTTGTAGTGCTTCCACACTCCTGATTGGCAAAAACTAATAAGTGCAAACGCAAAGGCAGACAGATACAAACGCAAAGACAGACACAAACTGAGAAGGGTGCATAGCTAAAGATAGACATAGACGTGCACACGAACACACAAATGCATACGAGCACAATTATGCATTCACGCACAACACGTACACACACACACACACACACACACACACACACACACACACACACACACACACACACACACACACACGCACGCACACACACACACACACACACACACACACACACACATGCATGCATGCGCAAAGGTCATTCCAGGTCACTGGTAGACGCGACGACTCGACATGACACTGTCCACATCACAAAGGAGTGTTACATCAACAACACAAGTTTATTCGAGACTGTGAAGGACACGCGAATATGTCGTAGAACAAGACCGATGGTAGGGAAAGATAAAATGGATACTCCCATAGTGGAAATGTTGAGTCATGTGTAGTGGATGATAGAAATAGACACGAAGGTTGTGTGGATGATAGAAATAGACAACAACGTTGTTAATCATGACGAATTATTAGATTTTTAGCAATTCATGGTAATATGGAAAGAAAAGATGGCTGCTTGATGGCTTGCTTAGAAATTGAATGAAAATGATATTCGTTATCTTATCTTTTTGTGTGCGTGTGTCGGACATGTACGATTACAAACACATTTCTATTATTTTTTTTGTCATAGATATATTCTTAATTGCCTATTGGGTTCTTCATGACACTGTCATAAAATTTTAGTCATTCTTATCACGAAGGCCATAAAAGTAACGGCCATCATCATCTTCCATTAATACAGATAATATAAAGTGAATCACCATCACTCTCCTCATCCCAAGAGATTTGATTACCACTATCCCCGGCAAACGACATAGAACAGGAACCAGAAGATCAACTTAAGGTAGAAAAGTCAGAAAGAGATATTACACTTATGAGAGTGTGGGTGGAGGAAGACTAAGCGAAGATGGGCTGGAACTCCTTTATTGCTTATACTTTTCGACCGATTTGGTCTTCTTCAGTAAGCTGTCTACAAACATCTTGAACCTTACAATTATACACTCGAAGACGGGGACATGGACAGGTCACCCCGCTGGCTATCTGGGGATTCCCATTCCCGTACAATGTATATGTTTCCCAATTGCATTTATCATAAATTCACTTGCTCCCTTCGATAAATATTATCCTTCTTAAGGACCTGAGCTTGAAAGCAGAGATAATGTTCCCATCTTAAGACTCAGTGATATCACCTTACGCTTCGTTTGACAAGAGTTTCGGGTCCTCCTTTACTCTTCAAGAGGAGGGTCCTCTTCTCTACTGGGGCTGCCGCTTTGGCTTTCGAGGGCGTCTTATGTTCGTGAAGCGTATCAGGTTCCTCTGTATACGATATTTACGGCTCGGCAACACCTTGCCAGTCCATCGACTGGGCCATAAAGACCACTGCCAAACGACCGCAATTTATGCTCTACACATTCATTCAAGTATGACCTCTCAGGCGTTGGGTTATAAGGAAGAAAGTGACAAAGCTACACCCTATTCCATGACGCCGCGATATATATATATATATATATATATATATATATATATATATATATATATATATATATATATATATATATACATATATACATACATATATATACTATATTATGCATGCATGCACACACATGAGGACACGCACACACACATACACACGCACACAAATATATATACATATATATATATATGTATATATATATATATATATATATATATATATATATACATACGCACAATGTATGTGTAATCTATGTGCATGAATGTGTATGTGTGCACATGTATTTCTACGTGAGTGTGTGTGGATGTAGGTCTAGATGAGTACGCGCGTGCATCTCTCTATATTTCCCATTTCTTTTTACTTACCTGACTAGATGTCGAAGACGTTTGTTTAGCAGACGTATTTTTGAAAAATAATGAAACATGGAGTGCAGTGACCCTAGAGTTCTCGAAACGTCATTTTAACGACACAAATGTCGCTCACAGTCGCCTAGTTTTATGACTTCCGTGACTTACACATAAACCGACCAGGCACCTCTATGCACGGAACGAAACCCTCTCACAGTCCCAAGGCAAGGCAAGCCTTGGAATTAAACCGCATTTTATTTTGTTAATGTAATTAAACCACATAGCGTTGTGTGTTTGTGTGGCTAGTTATGAGGCCAATAGCACAGTAATGAGACATCGTGATCCCCTCCCCTCTGTTAACGCTTT
>NC_134777.1:9329923-9332423 GCF_046742065.1 Oratosquilla oratoria
AGCAAAGGGTTGGTTTTTGATAATCGAAATCATCTGACTAAAGGATACCGGGATTACATCAGTTCCACCAAGTTTTATAGAGATGTTAAGCAAATAAAATGATCAGTTGTTATCAAGAATAAAATACAACAAGTGCCATTGCCTTAAATCCCAATTAAGCTTAAAACCCTTCCGATACTATTTACGACTTTCATCGACATTCCAGCTGTCGAAAAGAAGATTTTATATGACAGGAAAATTATTCAATATGTCTCGAGGCTGCCTTGCTTGACTCTTTTGCTGGGTTTAAAGCTTAAATATCCAGTTTAACTTAGCTATCAGCAAGTATATTTTTCAGTAAAAGGAAATCCCGTACACAACCATACGACTTAACCTGATGTTATGAACCCTCTCGATGTCTTACAATTTTGGTATTTATTTCAGGTGTTTTCAGCTATTGAAAACCTTCTGAGCAGAGAAGAGGTTAAAATATCTATACAAAGAACTCTCGCGTGACAAACGCCTTGCCCCAGGTTGTTTATTAGTGTCCCAAGCAGCCAGTCTAGCAGTCGTAGTGTCGACTCTAATCATTAGTAATCTCTTGAAAAGTTTGTGTTCTTGCTTATTCCAATACAGTCCTTTGGGTCGCGTGCAAGCCTAAGAGAGTTTGGTTGTTTGATTTACTTTGTGTGTGTGTGTGTGTGTGTGTGTGTGTGTGTGTGTGTGTGTGTGTGTGTGTGTGTGTGTGTGTGTGTGTGTGTGTGTGTGTGTGTGTGTGTGTGTGTGTGTGTGTGTGTGTGTGTGTGTGTGTGTGTGTGTGTGTGTGTGTGTGTGTGTGTGTGTGTGTGTGTGTGTGTGTGTGTGTGTGTGTGTGTGTGTGTGTGTGTGTGTGTGTGTGTGTGTGTGTGTGTGTGTGTTTTAATGTATAAGCATATGTATACATACATTATAGTTTGTTAATATACATGCATATGTGCGTGTATTATATATACTCGTATAATAATTCAGGAAGGTTGCACGTGAGTTTGTTTCTCTGTCCTTATTTTTGTTTAGTTTAGTTTTATTGCATGACAAAGGTGTCAACTGTCCGCTGAGTTCATTGCAAAAGTCTTGAAACACGCTATGATCTCTAGCATGTAAATATAGCTCAAACTACTGGCTGTTCACTAGCCTTTTCTTGTACAGCAGTTATCTTACAGCAAAGAGTATTTTAGTGAACAGATTATGCCAAATGTTTGACAACCAGGAATAAATTAGAAGTTAAAACTGGTAATGTTTTAAGACTTTCGAGTGTAATTAAAAGTTAATTTAGCATCGATCGCAGCGTTGAGCTTGTCGTTGGGATTTTTAATGTGTTCAGAATGAATGAAGGTAGTAAAATGTCTTACGTTTCATGTGCATGTTAATGACAAAATGTCATGTTTAACTGTAGCGGTGTTTCCCTCTGCTAAATGAAACTATTTCCTCACTCACTTTCTCTGGTTCACTCACTCTTTCTCTTACTCACTCTCTCACTCACTCACTCACTCACTCACTCACTCACTCACTCACTCACTCACTCACTCACTCACTCACTCACTCACTCACTCACTCACTCACTCACTCACTCACTCACTCACTCACTCACTCACTCACTCACTAACTAACTCACTCACTCACTCACTCACTCACTCACTCACTCACTCACTCACTCACTCACTCACTCACTCACTCACTCACTAATAATTTACTCGCTCATTCACTGACTCACTAACCTATCACTCGTTAATTCACTTATTCAATTACTCTCCATTTCTAATTTCATATCTTTTTCTAGCTCTGGGTGTCAAAACGAGAATAACTAAACATGTTTTGCCTGATGACGCCATTTGCATATTTTGTTCTGGTTAAGATCAAGTGACAGAGAGACAATGGAATAAGAATATTTAATTTTGACGAAACGAAATCAACTAGCACTGGAGTAAAAGAACAAAATATAACTTACGACGTTCTAAAAATCACTTTAAATACCTTTACAGTATTTATATGTTTTGATTTTAGCTACATATTCATACCAAGAAAATAACAGAGCTCTATCTGACGTTATTTATTTTCTAGACGAATAGAAAGATCTCTAAGAAAGCACCTCATCCAATCACCGTACACGCGTTTTTGCAAAGTCGCAGCTTATCGTTTTCACAGGTTCACGATCTACATTTAACGACATGACGTCATGTCGACATTCCCCATTTTCTATGATGATCCTCGCTAGAGCCATATATTCCAATTTTAGAGAAACTCATACCGATCACATTTCGTTACTAGCTACCGATGTCAAAATAATTCCGTCCATGATTAGATTTCACTGTGTCTTTTCTATATAAATGTTTGGTGGGCATTTTACATTTTTTTTTATTCAGAATACCTTGAACGAGGCACTCATGACGTCAGTAATTAGATCTCAATAGCTGCTAGATCTAGAGCCAATTGTCCGAAGTTTGAGTATTTGAATCATCTAAGTAACTCATCTGTTTTGGCTACA
>NC_134777.1:9337423-9352423 GCF_046742065.1 Oratosquilla oratoria
ACAAAACAATAGAAGGGAATAGTAAACAGAATTAATCCAGTAATTATGGAGCGGCGGGGCAGAAAGGGCAATTCGCAGTTATGAATAGTAACGTTATACAAGTGATAATGAAATGTTGGACATATAGTTAACTTTTATATCAATATGATGAATATTTAGAATGGATATATAAAGATTAGAAATGAATATATAAAGATATAAATGAGTAAACAAATAAATAGATAGATAAATGAATAGATAGATATATAGAAATATGAATGAATAAATAAAATGATAAATTTATAAATACATAAACAAATAGATAAGCAAATAAGTTTATAGATGTATAAATAGATTAATATATATGCAAATATTCTGTTATCTTGGTAATGCGTGACATATTTGATTAGCTTCGCTTGAATTTCGTTTTATAAAAAAAATTCTTAGGAAAAATAAGATCATGTTTCGTGTGTTGCTCATTCCTGTTCTGCTACTGCTGACAGCTAAACCTGGTTCAGAATATAAAGGAACAATATAACTTATGTTTTACTGTTTCAAGTTTTATACATTTTCATCCTCAGTAGATACTTTATACATATTTGTGAAAAAAGTGTAACAACACCGACAAGCATATATGCATAGGTTTAGAGTTGTGTATCCAGAAGAGTACATACTTCATTTCGGGAAATTCTAATTCAGACTTTTTTCATTATCATCATTATCATAAAACTTCACTATTGTTACTATAACTATCATTACTATTATTATTGTTAATATTATTATTATTATTGTTAATATTATTACTATTTTCGTCATCATCATCATGGTCATCATGGTCATCATCATCATCATCATCATCATCATCATCATCATCATCATCATCATCATCATCATCATCATCATCATCATCATCATCATCATCATCATCATCATCATCATCATCATCATCATCATCATCATCATCATCATCATCATCATCATCATCATCGCCATTATCGTTATCATTATCATTATCATTATCATTATCATTATCATTAATCATTATCATTATCATTATCATTATCATTATCGTTATCATTATCATTATCATTATCATTATCATTATCATTATCATTATCATTATCATTATCATTATCATTATCATTATCATTATCATTACTACTGTTATTCCTGCGGCCACGATTTTTCCTCCTTTGTGGAAGTAATAACGCTCCAAATCCTTTCACATGGTATTTATTTCATCTTTATGCAATCTGCGTTTACTCGCATATATGTGGATACAGGCACTACTTACGTACATCACGGATGTATAGGTAAGTATTCATACATCTGTTTTTAAAGGTATATATGGGTAGGAGGTCTTCTCTCAAACATGTTTCATTAAAAGTGATAGATAATTCAGCATGTTGTATTCTCTTCAGGATATTCTTCTTATTACGCAAGATAGACTTATTCTCTTTTGCAAGATGCGAGATGTGAGAAAATACAACATGCTGAGTTATCTATCCCTTTTAATGAAACATCTGTTTTTTTGTACAATTTTGTATAATTTGTATAGCTACACCCCTTCAATATATATCGTCAACATCAATTGTAAACAAATGCCAGTGCACGCACCGTTTCCCTCAAACGCCAGCGCCACCCATTTCCCGAAGAAGATCAGGGCTATCGACATTCTCTAAGACCATGTTATGGATAAAGTTTGTGTAATATGGGAGATATACGAGAACATTTAAAAAAAGTAAGTAAGTCTTATGAGCTTTTATGGATATGGAGAAGGCTTACGCTAAGGTCTACAGGAAGGCATTGTGGGTGGTGTTGTAAAATGTATGGTATAGGGGGAATGCTGTTGAGGGCAATCAAAACTACTTACGAGTAATAGAGGTTGTGTTAAGGTTAAAATGGTGAGAGTGTGTGGTTTGAGGTGGTGTGGCTGTGACAGGACTGTATAATGTCATCATATGTATATAGATAGGGTGGTACGGGAGATGAATACAAGGGTGATAGCTTAGGGATTAGATATAAAATAGAGGAAAGTGAAAGGTGAGCCAGTTGATCTTTGCTCTTGTATATGGGCCAGACGAGGGTAACAGTTAGCTGTAGAGTTTAAAAATGTATGTGAGAGAAGAAAGCTAAAAGTAAATAGATATGGGTAAAAGTAAGTTGATAAGATGTGCAAGGGCAAGGGTGTCAGTGTATCCATATACCATTTCTAACATACTGATAGGTCACATGCCCCCACACGTGGTCCACATACATGCAAGAAGGTACCCGTCTTTACCAATACCTCCAATCTTGCTGACTACACAATTTCTAAATCAAAGCATTTGACTCAGGGAAGGCAAACATATCACAACAACACCATCACGCCATCGTCCAGTAAGGAATCGACTCAAGTACCTACTGTCATAAGACAATTCATTAACCTTTTCCCTATACCTACCAAACTACATAATTGTAACAATAATCCATACATCATTTCATGACACATTAACGAACATACAGTACTTAAAACCTCCAAAGCAATACAACTAACCCACTTATGTTAATATAGAAGATGAGTATAGGCAACCCCGCACGAAAGGATTACAAAGGATTACAAAGGCAGAGCATGCCGACAGGAGACCTTTTGGTCCATATCTAGGTCGGATGCGAAAAAAATTATGATAATAATGAAATAATAAATAAAAACTATAATAATGTAAATAACAGATAAGATACATAAATAAATGCATTGGTAAAGTTAAATAATAAACAAACAGGTAAATAGTAAATAATAAATTGACATATAACTAATAACAAATGAAAATCATTTAAACGCTGTTGTAACTAATTATGAATACTTATATGGTGACTGTGCTCGCCAGAGAAGCGAAAGGAGCCTAGTTGAGGAACGTAGGAGAGGAGCTAGGGGAGAATCTCTCCCTAGACTCACTTAAGGGAGATTATATTCCAAGCTGTAATCCCAAATCATCTTTACAAATGAAACTTAGAAAACGGAAGAATGTTTATATCACCTGCTAAGCTCTCTTATGTAGTCCCAGCCAACCTGCTACATTCACCGGCAGCGCTGGTCCAAGAGTACCCACGCTCATCTGAAGAAACCCCACTGACATTGTATCCCCAAGCAAACACGGGTAAGGTTAAGTCTTAAAGAAGAAGATGGAGAGGAAGTGAAGAGTTTTAGTTATTTTGGGTCACATGTAGCAGGGAATGGAGGAGTTTCGGGGGAGAGGTAAATTATAGAGTAAGGGAAGTAATGAAGTGCCTTGGGGGAATGAGAGAACGCGAAGAGAGGTTTGCATGAGGTCTAAAAAAACAGATCCTGTTTTTCGGACACAGGTATTCGCGCTCTTTCAACAATTTATTTCATGTCGACCACAGTCGTGTTCGCAGTATAGTAAATCTCGTATTTGCACTCACCTTACATTCACTGGGCCAAAATATTTTATTTGCCTGAAGTAAACACAAAACTGGTCGGAATAGATTGCAGTAGGCAGTGAAATAAGGGTGGGTGGAGAAGAAGGTTGATGAAAAGGTGGAAGAGGGTGAAAAAGGTGACTAAGGGTGATGAATGGTGAAGAAGATGACGAAAAAATAGGTAGAGGGGTAGAGGACGGGGAAATATTAACATTAGGGGAGGTATTGAAGAATGTTGGGAGGTGGAAGAGGAAGATAAGGGAAACGAAGAATTTTTTTGAAAAAGTGTTGGAGAGGTTGATGAAATGGTGGAAGAGGGTAAAAAAGGTGGCTAGGAGGTGATGGATGATGAAGATGGCGAAAAAGTAGGTAGAGGGGTAGAAGACGGAGAGATATTAACATTAGGGGAGGTATTGAAGAATGTTGGGAGGTGGGTGAGGAAGATAAGGGAAATTATGAAAAAATATTAAAGAAAATGTTGGAGAGGAGGTCAGTGAAATGGTATTGAAAGGGGAGAAGAATGGATATGATGAAGAAATATGATAAAAAATTCGGAGATGAGGTAGTTCATGGAGGTGTTGGTGAAGTGAAGGATGGGAGATGATTAAGATGTTTTCGAAAAAATATTGGGGTAAAGGAGGATGAGGGAGAAGGTGGAGAAAGGAAGGAGGTGAACGAAGTAAGTGATAATAAGATTAGGAAGGCGATGGAAAATGTATTGGGAATTAGGAAAGGGTTGGGAACGAGGTGGGGAAGCGGGGGTGGGGGTGGGTAAGGTTACAAAGAAGTTGAAGTGGCCAGGATGGCAGGTATATAATGTAAGGGAAGAATTTCTAAAGGTACGAAATAAGAAGAGAAAATGTGGTGAAGAGGTGGAAGACGATGAGAGAACTGATGACGGTAGAGAGAAGGTAATCAAGAGAAAATAATTGAGAGGAGGAGGGGAAGGAGAGACAGGGGTAGGAATAAAAAGGAAATTATTAGGAGTGGAGTAGTATGGCTCACCCGTGATCAATCTTTGTGTGATGAAATGTTCTTTGATTTTATACTTTGAAGGTGGAGAGACGAGATTGGGAAGTTTGCAGGAGTGACGTGGCAGAGGATGGCGCGGTCGTGTGAATCATGGAATGCTATGAAGGAGGCCTTTGTTCAACAGTGGACTCAGGATGGCTGGTTTGATTGATATATATTCTGATATATGGCAGGAAATCTAATTCAACGGTGTTGGAGGGTTGTGGTTGTGGTGGTAGTTTTGGTGGTGTTTGGGGTGGCGGTGGTAGTGGTGGTTGTAGTGGTGGTAGTAGTGGTGGTGGTGGTGGTAGTGATGGTGGTGGTGGTTGGGGTGGCGGTGGTAGTGGTGGTGGTAGTTTTGGTGGTGTTTGGGGGTGGTGGTGGTAGTGATAGTGGTGGTGGTTGTGGTGGTGGCGATTGTGGTGGTATCCTAGGCTGAAGTGTACCGGATAGTTTTAGGACCGGCCAGCATCAGACGCCAAGCGGCGCCAGTGTTTCTCACACTCACGTCAAATTCACGGTTAGTAGGTCAGTGTCAGGCCGCTTCCGTTGACCTGGATTTGGGGAATCTTCGAACGTGGACTCCGTCCCTTTAAAGCATAAATTCATTGTTGATATTCTGCCCCAGTGGCCGCTAAAGGAATTCATTCAGTTGTGAGTTCCGCTTCGGTCAAATTGAAGTTTTGGTAGATTGAAGGCCCGGTCTGGCTTGGACTTAGCCCCTCGGATGAATAAAGTTACCTGGGCTTGGCACAAGGAAGTTTATATAGGAAAATATCATGATTTAGTGCGCGCGCGCACACACACACACACACACACACACACACACGCACACACACACACAGACACATGTTGGATGGTATCTCAACATTAGTTGTGGTAGTACGTGGTCGTAGTTGAGCGGTGTTCGGAGCTTTGAATAAAAGCAGCAGAGCAACGTGTAGCTCTGTCTCTCTCTGTGGTCTTTCTCTTCTTTATTTGGTGACAGGAGGTGCTTATATACATGGCTCGTGGTTAGGTTGCCGACGAGATAATATTTATTTACAAGATGCAGTTTTAGCAAATATTAGAGATCAGGATAGGTTTTAACTACCTTATACATTGCATATACATATTTACAAATGACATACAGTTTTCCGAGGTTGGACAGGATAGACATATCCCGTAGGAAAGGGATTTAAATATAATGTGTATCAATGCTTGGCTTGGTGGCAATCCGTGAGGCGTCCAACTGCGCGTGAGGTGTCTGCCTGGACAATAGCGACCTGACCCGTAGTGACCAGGTGCGTGGAGATGTCAGGTCGAGTACCAGGCTACTCTGACTGCACCGAAATGCATCGGTGTCGTGCCGATAGTATAAGCAGAGGTGGTAGATTACGTCTTCTAGGAGGTCTAGATGCTACAGTTGCTCGGCATACGCTACCAGTGTCCGTCCTCGCGACACCATGAGCTTGAGATCCACAAAGGCTTGGTGCACGAAATGTTAAGGAGATAGAAGAAGGATGGGAGTGCCTAGGTGAAGGGGTTTACCTTCCCTGAGTGGCAAAGGTGATCTGCACAGCTAGAAGGGAGATACTTGGTTATGGCATGATAAGATGAACATGAATGATAAATATTGGTTTTGGAAATAGATGCTTGGATTTGTTGGGGCTAAAGAAACTTATACAATTCTATTTCTGAGGCTATAGCGAGGTGTCGGGATCGGTGGAGTGGTAAAGGTGTTTGTGTCTAGAGTCTCGGTCGTGTGTGTTGGTTGTAGTATGGGCGGGGATGGAATGTCATCCATGTCGAGACCTCTAGGAACTAGTTTGATATGATCTAAATGTAGGATAGCCTCTGTGAGTTCGCGTAAGTGGAGAACTTTGATCTTATTGTGCGGAAGTATGTCGGTGACCCGAAATGGACCATGGAATTTGGGTGCAAGTTTTGATGTGGGTTGGTGGTTGGTGTGGTATATTATGTCACCTACAGAAACATTGCAATCTCTGGAGTGAGCGTTTCTTCAACCTAAGCATATCTGCTTTTGAGAGAGTCAGTGACTCATGTATTCTCTTGAAAAGAGTGTTGAAATTATTGAGAGTTACCTTGACAAAATCATTGAAATCATACACAGGGGGGGTTTCTGAAGTGAGTAGGTCGTATGGCATTTTCTTATCTGACCAAAGTAAAACAAAGTGGGGAGATTCTGAGATTGATCTATTGATTGCGCTGTTGATGCAGGCTTGTATCATGGGTATGTGTTCAAGATTGTCAGGAGATCTTCTCGTGCTTCAGGGAAATCTACATCGTTAATGTGTGGTGCTTTGATGGTTTTCCTGTGTGTTTCTGTTCTCCGTTGGTGATGGCGCATACGTGTTGTGAGTTGTCATGGTCGATTACGTGTACTGGGGAGGGATACACTGTAAAATCACAAACGTTCGTTCCTTTGTTCATCTGAAGAGGGGCATTGGTATTATTTGCAACTATGATTGTTGTGTGTCCTTTGCTCGATGTGTGAGATAGGGCGGATAAGAGAGATACACCAGATACACGGCAAGTGTCTGTGATGCAAAGAACATCTGAGTCGGGAGCTTTGAAGATACGCACTTTGAGTTTTGTGTACTCGCGTGGATAGAGTGTTTTGTCAGTTATTACAACCGCGTGAGAATTCGTGAGAGAGATCTGTGAGACGGTAGTGTATTGTGGTGATATCCTGTATGTTAGTGAAGACATCGTGTTTCTTGTGGTCGCGAGTTGACTTTGACATGCGCGCTGACAGTGTACGTCTATTACGTCTGTGGTGTGAGCTACGGGGGTGAGCGGATGGGGTGGGCGTGTCCGTTACACCAGTGTGCGTGTCTGTTACAAGTGTCACCTTTTCTGTTTCGTCACTGTTTTGTTCAGTTGTTGCTGTTGTTGATGTTGCATGCTGTTGCTCGATCATATGCAAGTGTTTGACGCGCGTGTTTTTCTGTGTGTGCATGCGTGTTAGCTGTCTTTAAAGCCGTTATGAAGTGATTATTGAAACCAATGCCGTTTTGAGCAGGATAGATGATGATGCGATTTCTTTGCATCCATGTCAAACCTATAAGAATATCTGCGGGAAACACTACGTCCGCTATGTATACTGTCGTTGTAATGGGAGGACAGTTGGCATGCAGGGAGATGTCTAGTTCGGTTTTTCCTATGATGGGAAAGGGAACTCCGTCTACATTTTGTAATGTGATATCCGTTGGTTCTATAACTGTTACTCTACGGTGTCGGAATCGGAATTGGTCGAAGGAAACCTTTGACATTAGATTAACTGGGGATCCTGTGTCCAGAAAGAGTAGTTGTGGAAGGTTGTTGACCGTGGCGTGAAATGTCATAGCAGACGGGGATGATCGAGAGTCAGCCATCGTGAGAATCGGTAGTGGGGGGTTTGATTCTGTCTCGTGAGGTCGTGTGTTTTGTTCACCGTGAGACGATAGTCATACCGTGTTGTGTTTGTTTGTGTTGTCGCTAGTCGGGTGTTGGGGAGACGCGTATGACGTGTAGGTTTGTGATTTCAAGACGCGACATTGTGTTGTGTCGTGAAAAGCTGGTCCGTGATATGAGCAGTAGCTAGTTGGTTGTCTGTAATAACACCTGTTTGTGCTATGTCCTACTATGTTGCAGATTTTGCAAAAGAATGGTCTCCTAGATTGTGAACGCTGTCGCCTTTGTGCGTGATATTTGTCTACCTCTTGTGTGATGTTCGTGTGACATGGGTTTATCTCTAGTGTAATGTTCTTGTGAGATTTTTGCTACTGTGGGAGTGGGTGGGTATGTGAGTGTGTGTGTAAGGGGGATTTGTTGTTGTTGAATTTGTGATTTTGTCGCTGATGTGTCCGAAAATTTTCTAGAGAAGTCAACGAGTGTTGTGTCTGGATCAAAAGGAATGTTCTCTATTTTCTTTAGTGTTTCTGGGTGAAGTCGCGAGATCAGTTTTATGTAGCCAAATAATGAGAGTACGTGATCTAGGCTGATTGTGTTATTTTTAACCCAAGGTGAAGAAGTGAATGCGTCTTTTAGTTCTTCCTTGAACTGACTCGCCTCCCTGACTGCTCTTTCTTTGGTGAGATAAGGGGGGTTGTTAAAGTTTGTTCCTAGTGTGTAGAAGGGAGAAAGGGAGCCTAACTGTTCATATGGGGCGAAGGATTTTTTGAACTCGTCAATGAAATTTTGGAAAGTCTGTGGTTGTTGGAACGCGTCGGATTGGATTATGTCGCTTGCAAGGGTGTCGTTGAAATCGATGCGACTTTTAAGGACAGCGATTTTAGTCATTTCATCGTGCACCTGTGTGCGCTGTATTTCCGAACGGACGTCATCTAAGAGAGTGTGGATGGCGATGTTTGTCCCGTTGAACTTAGGAAGAGTGTTGTCATGCTGCAGGAGTGTTAGTAAGTTTGTTGCAGAACGTTGCATGTGTGGTGGAGCGACGGTTGGGTCTGTGTTTTGATTCGGCGAGGACTGTGTGTTATTTTCGTTTTGTGCTGCCATTTTGGAACGAGTGTTGTAATGATGTGAAACGTTGGTTTATTTACAAGATGCAGTTTTAGCAAATATTAGAGATCAGGATAGGTTTTAACTACCTTATACATTGCATATACATATTTACAAATGACATACAGTTGTCCGAGGTTGGACAGGATAGACATATCCCGTAGGAAAGGGATTTAAATATAATGTGTATCAATGCTTGGCTTGGTGGCAATCGTGAGGCGTCCAACTGCGCGTGAGGTGTCTGCCTGGACAATAGCGACCTGACCCGTAGTGACCAGGTGCGCGAAGATGTCAGGTCGAGTACCAGGCTACTCTGACTGCACCGAAATGCATCGGTGTCGTGCCGATAGTATAAGCAGAGGTGGTAGATGAATGTCTAGGAGATTTTGGTGGTAGATTACGTCTTCTAGGAGGTCTAGATGCTACACACACACACACACACACACACACACACACACACACACACACACACACACACACACACACACACACACACACACACACACACACACACACACACACACACACACACACACACACACACACACACACACACACACACACACACAACACACACACCACACACACACACACACACACACAAACACAACGTTCACAGAACAAGGTACTAGCTTGGAGAAACTCTTTTGCATTTCGTCCGTGGTTGGAAACTCAAGACCGCTTAGTGCGAGTTCAGCGAGCGTGCGTGCGTGTGTATGTGCGTGTGTGCGTGTATTCACTGGTCTCTTGGTCTTTGGATCACGTGTTGGACTCGTGATCGACAGCTATTTCCCTCCTGGAAGAGAGCTCAGAGCTCGTAGGTCCGATCTATGGGTAATGCTATGACCTTGCACACACACACACACCCAACTCCCCGCCCATGAGAGTTGGAGTAACACCCCTCAGCGCTGCGCTGCGATACTGATATCAGCCCCGGGCGAGGGTCGAACCCGGACCTCCGTAGTGGCAGGCTAGAGCTCTAACCACAGCGCCATGAGAGGTGTGTGTGTGTGTGTGTGTGTGTGTGTGTGTGTGTGTGTGTGTGTGTGTGTGTGTGTGTGTGTGTGTGTGTGTGTGTGTGTGTGTGTGTGTGTGTGTGTGTGTGTGTGTGTGTGTGTGTGTGTGTGTGTGTGTGTGTGTGTTCGCTCGTTTCTGTTTTCGAAAACGTATGCGGGTGTTCTTGTTTGTGCATCGCCTGCCTCTTCTCTTTGTTCAGCTGCCTCTTTCATCTGCTACCTCGAGTCTGTCCATGGTGGCAAGAAACTTCTTTTACTTCCCGTTCCTCTTCCCTCTCCTACTCCTCGTGTTCCTCCTCCTCCTCCTCCTCCTCCTCCTCCTCCTCCTCCTCCTCCTCCTCCTCCTCCTCCTCCTCCTCCTCGTCCTCCTCCTTCTCCTCCTCCTCCTCCTCGTCCTCCTCCTTCTCCTCCTCCTCCTCCTCCTCCTCCTCCTCCTCCTCCTCCTCCTCCTCCTCCTCCTCCTCCTCCTCCTCCTCCTCCTCCTCCTCCTCCTCCTCCACCGATTCCTCTCTTCTCTTTTGTTTTTTCATTCCATATTCAAGTTCTATTCTTTCTTCTCCTCCTTTTCGTTTCCTCGTTCGCTTCTCCTCCTCGTCCCTCTCCTCCTCCTCCTCCTCTTCTTCCTTCTTCCTGCAGTAGAGAGTAGCATATTCCAACCAACTCCTCCCCCCTAACCCCTTCCTCCTTCTCTCCAATAAATTTCTCAAAGTGCGCAGTTGGATCTCTTTCTCTTCGTTTTCTTTCAAGATCAGGGTCATGTGAACTTTGGACGTTACAGTACATCAGCAACATTACAAATGAGGAGGATGCCGACAGCAGACCTTTTGGTCTATAACTACGTCGGATGCGACAAAATATAATAATGATAAATAAATAAATAGATAAGTAAAAATTATAATTACATAAATAATAATCAATAAGATAAATAAATAATAAACAAAAAGGTAAATAATAAATAGTAATAAATTGACAAATAAATAAGAAATGAAAATCAAGCAATTAATAATAAACAAGCAGACAAATAACAACAAACAGATAATTAGATAATAAAATATGAATCGCAGTCATTAAAGCATCTTACTTAGGTGTTTATCTAAACGAATCATGAAGCTTCAAACTGAACTACATCAACAACACGTGCAAGGGTAGTTAACACCTTCCGTACAATGTGGTTGCTTTCATTTTAATCTGGCTGTTGTAGGCCTATTTCGTCTACTTCTGTGACATACTCTCCCTTCCTGATATAAGCTAGTCTGATTAAGCCCTACCGTAGTAACCCTTAGGTATCGAAAGGACTAGACCAAAATCTTAGTTGGCAACCGTGAGTATTTATACAATGAGAGTCACTTCCTTATATATATACATATATATATATATATACATATATATATATATATATATAAATATATATATATGTATATATATGTATATATATATATATATATGCATATATATATATATATATATATATGCGTTGTATATGTATATACATATGTATATATAAGTATATATATATATTATATATATACATATATATATATATATATATAGATATATATCTATATATATATATATATATATACAGTATATATTCGGGTATAGCATCGATAAAAAAAATTAGCAAATCAACATGCACATTTGAGATTTTGTATACTTGGGTACACATATTTTTTAGAAGTATTTTTGGCGCCCCCTTTTTGAGCTCAAAGTTTATTATTTTTTTCGAGCCAGAAATATATACACCATCAGAGTGGTTGGTTTGTTGTTATAAATGCTTCTAAATACATTAAAGTTGAGTTTAAACTGAAGGATAATGACAAACAAGTGAGGAGTTCAATTTTTATTATCTAACTGATACATACTATTTGTAAAATGATATACTAAAACCAGGCTTTGTCTTCAACGAGGAGATGAAATCACGGGTTTTTTTATACTACCCGAGTGTAGCCATCTATTATCTGGAATAAACTTAGTAACCATGTAGTAAGCGCTGAAACTATCAGTTGTTTTAAAAAACGATTAGACAACTTTATGGATGGGGATGACAGGTGGTGATGGATACGGAGCTGGCTAGTGTAGGCCTTATGGTCTTTTGCAGTCTCCTTTATTTCTTATGTTCTTATGTTTCCTATAAATTTCCTCAGAAGCTTCCGTCGCTATTCGCACACACCACTCTGAGCCTTGAAAGTGGCATGGAATACCAATAGAGAGTGGCTTGTCGACAATATTTTATGGGTCCGTATTAGATAGATGGATTGTAAGTGATGGCTTAAACTTGCTCTTCTCTTCAGGGAGAAGTAGATCTGTTATGTTCTTAGCAGTTTTATTTATTTTTGGTGGTATGAAACCACGTATTTCTTCCTCATCCACAGTATCTTCTATGATCTTACTGATTCTGTCAATAGCTAATTTCCTGTTCTTCTGATCAACGTCTGCCAGCATTGCCAAAAGGATGTTCTCAGGATGGATCCAGTAAGAATTCCTTTGGGTTGCTTGCTTGATGGCCCCTTGATGGCCCCTTTCCCACATTGACCCGACACTCGGGACAAAAGCAATGCAACGAGGCAGCGCCTCCACATCAGGACCTGACAACTGGAGCTAAATTTCTCCCCATCCCTTCACTATATGACGAGCTCCTTCTCATTCACTCCGAAATTTTACAGAGCAGACAAGAACATCCCTTCAGGGCGCGTCGTTCATATATCCATTCATGGTTCCTCTCCATTCAATCCTATTTTTTGCACTGTCTCTTCCTTCCTCTGCAGATATTCCTCGTGCATCTAATCCCCTTTTCATCTCTCCTATCCAACTCTTTCATTTCTTTACTCTCAAATTTGTTCCATCCATGTGTGCTGTTCACACTCGTTTTGCTGGTCTTTACTCATTCTTTCAATATGTCCTAACCACCTCATAACTCTTCTATCATATGTCTGTAATTGAAAAAGCTGTAACAAGCGAAACTTCGTACCGATAAAGGTTTCGATCTCATATGGTGTTGATTCTCACAGTCTTCTATCATATCCTTCAGCCTTCTTCCCATCACCTTTTCTGCCTCACTTCCACACTTATCACAATACCCATTCTTGTAACATCTACTATAGTTCTCAAAAAATTTCATATCAAACATGTCCACACTCTTCTGCCTTCCCTAAATCCAAATGATCTACTTCATTCACTGACGTGAGAGAGACTTCTTTGCATTTATTTCCAGATACCAATTTCTCATAATTTTGTCCATTCCTCTCAGGCATTTACTTGTCCTCTTTATACTAAAGCTCAACTCCACATCCTTTCCTTCCATTAGAGCCACATGTGACCTCAAATACTAACTCTCAACCTCCTTCAGCTTCCCACCTCTCAAACTCACGTCCAGCCATCTACCACCATTACTATTACCACAACATGTCACCTCACTTTTCCCACATTTGCTTTCGACTTCCTCCTCTCAATATCATCACCACATCATCATCCCCCTACGCCCAGCCACGCAAAATTCGATTTCCAATTGCTCCAGACAATTCCCATAACTAGCCACAAACGTAGTGTCATCCGCAAACAACAACTGGCTCATCTCTCACCTCTCTTCACTCCCCCTTACCATTTCTGAACAATTGTCTAAGCCTTCTGCGTTTACCTCCCTTGTCATCTCTTCCGCATACATGTTGAACAGCTATGGCGACATCACACAACTTTGACGTAGCTCCACGCTCGCCTCAGACCTCTCAGTCTTGTCATTCCAGATCTTCAGGGATACTCCACTGCTCATGTAGTGGAGCATCCCTAACCACCTTGAACAGACCCCACTTATACCATATATACACAACAAACTCTATAATAACACTGTCAAAACAATATTATGATTTATCGAAATCTATAATCTCTCACTGTCCTTCCCGCAAAAAATCATTATTATTTGGACAAAAAATGACAATAGATCTCACAATCATATCCTACTACAAATACTTCATGTATGCACCCTCTTCCTTTTCTAAACGAATACTATTTTCCCCCAGTTATTCTTTTCGTTCTCCTATGATTCTTAACACCCTCAAACACCACCAGAACTATAACATTCATCATTGTAGCCGTTTCAGAGGAACCAATTTCTTAAATGTTCGTGCATGTGCGTGTGCGTGTTTGTGTGCGTGTGCGTGTTTGTGTGTGTGTGTGTGTGTGTGTGTGTGTGTGTGTGTGTGTGTGTGTGTGTGTGTGTGTGTGTGTGTGTGTGTGTGTGTGTGTGTGTGTGTGTGTGTGTGTGTGTGTGTGTGTGTGTGTGTGTGTGTGTGCGCGTGCGTGTGAATTTAGCCGTGCGTGCGCATGCGCGTACATATATCTAAAAATACCCGCAAGAGTGCCGTATCTTCAATGGTA
This sequence comes from Oratosquilla oratoria, assembly GCF_046742065.1. Classification (NCBI taxonomy): domain Eukaryota; kingdom Metazoa; phylum Arthropoda; class Malacostraca; order Stomatopoda; family Squillidae; genus Oratosquilla; species Oratosquilla oratoria. The sequence goes on from NC_134777.1 coordinate 9,351,724, forward strand.
ACCCCGAGGTCAATTTTACTGAGGGTGCTTTACGCTTTACAACTTCTCATTAACCTCTTCCTCCTCCTCTTCCTCCTCCTCCTCCTCCTCCTCCTCCATCTCTTCCTCTTCCTACTCTTCTTCCTTCTCTTCCTGCTCTCTTTCCCCTGCCATCTGATTTTTTTTATTCCACACATAACACTCTACCTAATAAAAACTAAAGTAGAACACGAATGCCCAATGACTTTGTTTTTCTTATCATTTATTGATTTCATTTATATATTTTGGTAAGCTTGATCTACAATTCGTTTGTTCAAATCAAGGTGAAGTTAAATTGCTTTCTCGTGATTTAGTGCATTGTTAAGACTCCTGTTATTCCTGGCGGAGGCACAACAACAAACTATCCAGGCAGTTCGAACTGTGTCCGATGCCTGGGATCGAAACTGTGCCCCTTACAACACGATCCAAAAATAGGAAAAAAAAATAATGTTTGTAGCTGAAACAGTCATTTTCGTTTATATGCCAAGGCAAGTGGCAATCACCAATAGTCGTTGGTTATCAACTCCGTACACAAGATTAAATAAATTTATTTTTCCTTCCACGGCTTTCATTGTCTTCATTTCCTTTCTGCTTAGCCTCAGTCTTGGTTTTTACAGCTCTTGTCATTAGTATTTTTTCTTATTATTATTACTACCTCTCCCCTTTGTCCCACATTCGTCTC
>NC_134777.1:9357423-9362423 GCF_046742065.1 Oratosquilla oratoria
CTACTAACTTCCCTGTGCAACCTAAAAACTTCCCCGTGCAGATCAATGATTTTACTGCGCAGATTATCAATTTCCTTGATTTAACTAGTAACGTCCCTACGCAAATTATTATATCTCTGCAAAATTAGCAAAGTTTCAACTAAAGGTAAGTCTTTTTAGGACCTATTTCACAGTTGCGTTTGTTCCTCGTTCCTCTTTTCCTTCTCCTTCTAGTCCTATTTTTCTTTTCTCCTCTTCCTTATCCCCTTGTGTATCCTTTTACTTCTGCTTATCTACCTATTTCAGCAAGATGCTGTAATGATTATAATTTATTTTATATTATTTGTTTTTGTTTTGTTATCATTCGTCTGTCTGATTTTCATTTATTATTAGTAATATGTTAATTTATTATTATTTACTATTTACCTGTTTGTTTATTATTCAACTATACCTATGCATTTATTTATGTATTTTATTTATTTACGTTATTATAGTTTTTTATTTATTATTTTATCATTACTATGATTTTTTTTCGCATCCGACCTAGATATGGACCAAAAGGTCTCCTGTTGGCATGCTCCGCCTTTGTAATCCTTTGTAATTTCATATATTACGGTACAAACCCTCAAGCGTACAATATTTCCTATTAAGAATGTTGTTCTCACAAACACCGAATAATACCGTTCAGTTATAAAGAAACTATGTTTTTGTGAGTTAACTCATTCAGAAAGTGTTTCAGAAAAAAAAAACATTAATACGTGGTCTCATTGACGTCACAATCGATGTCGGCCTTTGTCCCCTTTGTTTTGTATTTTGCTTTTTGTGGCACAATACCTTTGTTGCCTTTGGCCTTGATCAGTGATGCTAGCTGTCCATCGGGAAACACACACTGTAGAGTTTTCATTGTCCTTTGTGATACTGATAAGGATAGAGAATAGAAAGGTAGAGTCAAAACGTGGAAGTCTTCCAACCTCTCAGAGGTCTTCTCTGAGTACTTTTACAAGATAATTTACGCACACACACACACACACACACACACACACACACACACACACACACACACACACACACACACACACACACACACACACACACACACACACACACACACACACACACACACACACACACACACACACACACACACACACACACACACACACACACACACACACACACATAAACACACGCACATACACACACACACACACACACACACACACACACACACACACACACACACACACACACACACACACACAATAATTCATCCCTGTTTTCAATGAAAGAATAAAAATAAGCAAAACACTTTGCAACATTTTCTAATTTCCTGATATCAAAGTGCTGTTACTCCGAAGTAGCGAAACTTATTTTCAACATCTTGAAAAAAAAAATTGAAAAATAAATCGCGGGTGAGAGAATAAGCAAGGCACAAAGCCAAAGTGGTTAGGATAATGGAGATGATATACGAGTACTTACATGGAAACCTGAATTACTGAGGAGCTCATTAACGATACAAATGTCTTAGATTTCAACCACTTCTTTTCATGGTCTTTAATTATATCAAATAGATAAAAATATCGCTTACTTATAGTTCACAGAAATCATATTTGCGAGCAATATGATCTATAAATTAGAAATTGTAAATGGTTACTTATGGATATTGAAAGATGCCTCAGCGATGACTCATGACGTCATGTCGCTTGGTGTCTTGGCGCGAAAAAAATGGCGCGTGCAAAGAGGAAGTGATAAAACGTGTTCACACTAACAAGTGTAATCATGGTGATGATCTTACGAATTTGTGAATCATTCTGTCTTCTATATAGAGGGTCAGCTTTTGAGTTGTCCAAAACTTCTGAAGGTAAATACTCCACTTCTAGGTTAAAAATATATATATATACAGTATATATATATATATATATATATATATATATATATATATATATATATATATATATTGCTGGTATTGAATAAATAGACGACAAATTTTGTGTATTTGTCGTGTTTCGTGTAAGTAAATGACGCAATTATTTACTTTGAACGCAATGTGTGGTATTAACAAGATTTTCAATGCAAATTAAATATCAAGTCAAAATTACTTTCCCAAAATGTTGGTGTACTGAATTGACACAATATCCCTCTCATAATTACATTATCTTTTTAATTCTTATTTTGAAGTATATTTATCATTGTTGCCAGTAAAGGAGATCATTCAGTTGAAGAAATACATTTGTCCAGCAAAATTATTACACTTATCGTAATCAACCTTTTTCATTAATATTCAAGAGATATACATGTTTTCAGGCTGCCTCCATGTGATTTTATTCAACAGATAATAAAACTACGGAGCGAATGCTCAAAAGAAATTTAGTTTTCCCAAGACAAAGGCCGAAGTATGACACGAAACATAAACTTCTTGGCTTGCAGAAGATAAGTAAACATAAATAGACAAATAAATAAACAAAATATAAAAAATCCAAACTACCGTTTTAACCATAGCTTGAAGAACACGAGAACATAAACACAAGAAAGAAGAAAAAATAGAAAAAGGTCCGGAAGAGCCAATACTCCTGACTGTTGTTGCAATTCTTTGATCAAAAGCTGAGCGACTAATCAAAACGACCTCTTCCTCTTCAGGCTCGGAAGGGCGAGTTCGTGAATGTCTCTCCACTTCGTGTTGTACGTCAGGTCCTGTCACAGGTCGAGTCCAATGTAGCATGTTAACGTATCGAACTGCGTGACAGACAAAACGTAGAAGAAGACAAACACTACATTTGCACGTGTGTTTCGATATATGTTATTGTATTTTTCTGCCTGTTATTCAGAAATTCTATTAGAAATCATATGCATGCACGTGTGTGTGTGTAGGCTTGTGTGTGTGTGTGTGTGTGTATTCACTTGGTCTTTGTATTCACTTGGTCTTTGGATCACGTGTTGGACTCGTGATCGACAGCTATTTCCCTCCTGGAAGAGAGCTCAGAGCTCGTAGGTCCGATCTATGGGTAATGCTATGACCTTGCACACACACACACCCCCAACTCCCCGCCCACGAGAGTTGGAGTAACACCCCTCAGCGCTGCGATACTGATATTATTTCAGCCCCGGGCGAGGATCGAACCCGGACCTCCGTAGTGGCAGGCCAGAGCTCTAACCACAGCGCCATGTGTGTGTGTGTGTGTGTGTGTGTGTGTGTGTGTGTGTGTGTGTGTGTGTGTGTGTGTGTGTGTGTGTGTGTGTGTGTGTGTGTGTGTGTGTTTGTGTTTATGTGTGTATGCGCGCGCGCGCGCGTGTGTGTGTGTGTCTATGTGTGTGTGTCACTGTGTGTGTGTGTGTGTGTGTGTGTGTGTGTGTGTGTGTGTGTGTGTGTGTGTGTGTGTGTGTGTGTGTGTGTGTGTGTGTGTGTGTGTGTGTGTGTGTGTGTATGAGCGCGCGCGCGCAAAAGTGAACACAGGTTACAAGTATTTCGAATTAGCATACTGTATATGTATGTATATGTACAAATAGTATTAAACTCGACAGCATTCTGAAAGCTGATAATCTTCTTACTCGTATTTTCAAGGTTTCTGACAAAGATCTGGCCATTCGGAGGGTGAACAAAAACAAGTCCACCAGAAATATTCATTTTGGTAATTAACGTTTCATCTACATAGAGACATTTTCAGGAAAAATCTGGAATATAGAAAAATACAAATATACAAATATTAACACAAAAATTTTTGTTTACAATATCACATAACTGAAGAACAGTGGTTACAAAATAAAGAAATGATACTCGAATGCATTCGTGCATTGGTTTATATAGTGGAGGGGATTTGGTGTCTATACTTGAGCCTAACGGTCATCTTCGGGGGAGAGGGAGTGTGAGAGTGACGGAGGTAGTGTCTATCTGACAAACGTAAGGAAGAGAGGGAGAAGATGGAGGGATCGGGTGAGAGGAGGAGGAAGGTTAATTCACCTGACGTGGTGGTATCGAAGGAATGGAAGGAGGGGATGGGGTGGTGACGGTTTGTTGCACGAGAGAAAGCATTGTCGTTAAATAATCTAATGCTTGAAATTATATTAGTCTTAATATTGATTTATTTTTCTTGTGTGTACATAGCTTCTAAAAGTAGAGAACCACGCAAAGTTAAAAATCTAAAAGCCATGTACATAAGGGAAAAAACCTTATCGTCAATATTCAATCTAACAGAATTTCAAACAATAGTTTATTCAACGATAATTCTCTCTCTTGTGTTACTACCGCGTCAGCTAAACCAACCCTCCTCCTCCTCTCATCCGATCCCTTCATCTTCTCCCTCTCTACCTTACGTTTGTCAGACAGATTCTACCTCTACAACTTTAACACTCACTCCATCGCGTCCCCACTCCTAGATGACCGTCAGGCTCAGGTCTAGACACCAGGACCTCTCCACTATATAAGCCAATGCGTGAGTGTACTCAAGTACCATTTCTTCATTTTGTAAGTACTGTTCTTCAGTTATGTGATATCACTGTAACCTCTGAAATTTCTGTGTTCATATTTGTATGTTTGTACTATTGGATATTCCAGATTTTTCCTGAAGATGTCTCTATGTAAACGAAATGTTGATTATCATCCCTTGAATACGATGCCACTTACTTAGGCGTCGCGTGGCAAGAAAGAGTATATGAGGATGCCAGCGTTGGATTTTTTATTGATTTATTTTGTAGTTGTAGCTAAATGGCCTTCCTATTCTGTGAACAAGCTTGATAATTTTTTCAGTACTTACAAACATTCTGGGGGAAAAAGGAATTATATAACAGTTGTAACTTTATATTCTATGATGCGCGTATTATAATGCATCATCGTACGTCAAGCAACTAATGTGCGCGCGAATTTTTTACTCGTATTAAAGAGGTTAAAATGGATGTTTTTGGTTAACTTATTTTTGTTCACCACTCCCAATGACCGGATTCCTGTTAGAAACCATGAAAATACAAACAAGAACATTATCAACTGTCAGAATGCTGTCGATTTTAATATTACTTTTATACAAGAAAAC
>NC_134777.1:9379923-9384923 GCF_046742065.1 Oratosquilla oratoria
ATAAGGTTCATTGTCACCTTTAATGGCTTTATCATGTCTAGCACCGAATGGTTTTATTCATGTTAGCATATTCTATTACAGTATAAGGAACAATCCGGAACAAACTCAGGTCTAGCTTCACTTCTTGTCAATTTGCTTTCGAAAAAACATTCTTTTCCAGTTTAGAGGGACATTTGGACATTGAAGACCACTGTCTGTATAAAGATCATTCACAAAGTTGTTTATATTTTTGTTCCACACTTTTGTTTGTTAGCTTCAACAACGATTCTGTCTCCATTTACACGAGCACTGGGAACTTTCACGATGACAAGTTCACGAATTTCAATGAGCAAAAAAGTTCCGAGCATCTGGTTGACAAGTTCCCTCAACTAATCGAGGTCTCCAGCCCCCACGCGGGAGACGCATAGCGGACATTTAACACCACAATCTCTTCTCCAGAGTCCAAAGCCAACTATAGGTCCTCGTCGCAAAGGCCCCAAGTCCCCTAGAAAGGATCCTGCGGGTTCATCTCCCGAAGGAAGAGGAGACACATACCAACGTTCCCTCCCCACGAAGTGCGCCCGTGTCCCCATGCATTTCACTCCACCTTCCAACCGCGACTGACTCGTTCTCGAGCTCAGGAGCCGCAGTTGGACGGTCGACCTCTCTCGAGCTCCCGGGTCTCAGGTGCATCGCGCCTGCGCAAACGGCACGAGAGGCCGCGAAAGGGAAGGCGCGCGTGCTCGCGTCAACTGATGTGCACGTACGCATGTTGTGATACATGCATAGACATACACGGACGCAATAATACACGCACCCACACCCACACGCACGCACGCACACACGCACACACGCACGCACGCACACACATGTGTACGCATGCAAACGATTTAATGTTCAAGTAGGCATGTATGCATATATTTGTAAAGGTACTGCAACTCAACCTTTTCTTGCTTATTCATTATCCCACGACAGTGACTCTCAAAAATGTTAGCTGCGTCATGTTCCACATGCATAAAGTATGGTTAGTTTTAACCCACGTATTTACATATTTTCACGCAATGAACATGTTTCTCTCGGTACTTTTTAGTCATGTATCTGAAAAGTCTTATTGGAGATTATTCAAGCTACATACACATACACACGCGCACGCACACACACACACACATACACACACACATACACACACACACACACACACACACACAATGTACACACACACGTACACACACGCACATGCATATTTGTTATACTTGGGAGACTTTCCCCTGATGGAAAAAGCCACCAAGGCATCATCGGTGGGTTCAGGGAGCCGGGGGGGGGGGGGTTTAGCCGGGGGGGTGCGGGGGAGTGACTAGCTTCCTTGACCTTGTTTGGAGGAAGTGAGTTAATGGAAGAAGCGGTAAAGCAAAGTTTTGGCCAAGGAAATCGGGAAAGGAGGAATAGCCCAAGGTGAATGTAAGTCAGCTTTTTTTTTTTTTTTTTTTTTTTAAGCCCAATATTGAACTACGGAAGAAAACTGTGAGGGTAAGTGATGTGTCGGGGAAATCTCTGTGTTAAATACTCCATAAAACAATGCTGTCAATACTTCTGTAAAACACATAAATACATATAGTACATGCATACACACACACACGCGCGCACGCAGTTGGTAGAACGCTGAGCTGCCACGAAAGTGGCCCGCAGATACTAGTTCGAATCCTGCCCAGGGCTGAAATTATTTCGGTACTGCTGCGCTTCGGGTCGTTACTCTGACTCTCGTGGGCGGGGAGTTGGGTGTGTGTGTGTGTGTGAAAGGTCATAGCATTACCCATAGATCGGACCTACGAGCTCTGAGCTCTCTTCCGGGAGGGAAATAGCTGTCGATCACGAGTCCAACACGTGATCCAAAGACCAAGTGAATACACACACACACACACACACACACACACACACACACACACACACACACACATATATATATATATATATATATATGTATATATATATATGTTTATATATATATATATATATATATATATATATATATATGTATATATACATATATCTTGCACATACTGAATGGTCTCCAGTATACAATTTTTTACATTTTCGACCGCATGATTTCATTTTAATTCCATGCCATCACGGTCGAGACTGACGAGGAGCTCGATAGAAACGTATACGGAAACTGATACGTAGTCAAGCTAAGGACTCGAACCCAGTTCAGACGTAACAAGTAAAAAGTACAAATGTTAAAGGAAGAGAAGAGCTTAAATGCACCACTAGTTCTCCATGTTCCTATCTTGGAGGTGAGTTGACCGCCTAGGTGGTCTGGTGGTCGCAGTACAACAAAATACTGGATGTCATATTGTATTGTATGTTTATTGTGGGGGTAGTCCCCCTAATGAGAAATGCCTCTAGAAATTTTAACCAAAGGATTACAAAGGATTACAAAGGCGGAGCATGCCGACAGGAGACCTTTTGGTCCATATCTAGGTCGGATGCGAAAAAAATCATAATAATAATAAAATAATAAATAAAAACTATAATAATGTAAATAACAAATAAAATACATAAATAAATGCATAGGTATAGTTAAATAATAAACAAACAGGTAAATAGTAAATAATAATAAATTGACATATAACTAATGATAAATGAAAATCAAACAAATGATAACAAAACAAAAACAAATAATATGAAATAAATTATAATCATTACAGCAAATTATAAGCATTACAGCAACCTTCTGGGATGTTTGTTGTGTGCATATCTAGGTCGGATGCGAAAAAAAATATAATAATAACAAAATAACAAATAAAAACTATAATAATGTAAATAACAAATAAAATACATAAATAAATGCACAGGTATAGTTAAATAATAAACAAACAGGTAAATAGTAAATAATAATAAATTGACATATAACTAATAATAAATGAAAATCAAACAAATGATAACAAAACAAAAACAAATAATATGAAATAAATTATAATCATTACAGCAAATTATAAGCATTACAGCAACCTTCTGGGATGTTTGTTGTGTGCAATGATTTTAGTATACTGAATCATGGTGCCTCTGTCAATGGTCTGGTTATGATACTTTGAGTAATGATCTATAAAGGCTCTGCTCTGCTGATGCAAAATTGATCTTCGGTTGAGAGTAAATCTTGTATGTCTAACGTATGTGATATTGTGAGGTGTACAATCATTGGCAGAACATATAAAAAAGTACACAACGTTGGTTTTGGATGTAGTGTCAATTACACTAATACAATTTTCATTATAAAAGTTGTGCTAGTTCTGAGGTTAATATATATATATATATATATATATATATATATATATATATATATATATATTAACCTCAGAACTAGCACAACTTTTATAATGAAAATTGTATTAGTGTAATTGACACTAATATATATATATATATATATATATATATATATATATATACATATATAAATATATATATATATAGTAAATAAAGTGTATGTATACAGTTATATACATATATACATACATACATACATACATATATATATATATATATATATATATATATATATATATATATATATATAATGCACTCATACTCTCTCTCACACACACACACACACACATATATATATATATATATATATATATATGTGTGTGTGTGTGTGTGTGTGTGTGTGTGTGTGTGTGTGTGTGTGTGTGTGTGTGTGTGTGTGTGTGTGTGTGTGTGTGTGTGTGTGTGTGTGTGTGTGTGTGTGTGTGTGTGTGTGTGTGTGTGTGTGTGTGAGTGTGTGTGTGTGTGTGTATAAACATATATATATATATATATATATGTCTATATATATATATACATATATACTTATATATGTATATGTATATGTATATGTATATGTATATGTATAGGCATATGTACATGTACATGCATATGCATATGTATATATATAGACATAGGCATATGTATATGTATATGTATATGTATATGTATATGTATGTATATGTATATGTATGTGTATATGTATATGTATATGTATATGTATATGTATATGTATATTGAAATATGTATGACAGATGAGTGGATGGGTGGTGAGATAAACACAGGGAAACCACGACTTTATTCCCGTGGCCAACGGGGAAGAAAACAGTGTCGTCTACAAGATACCGTGTGGAAACTGTCCTGTGAGCTACTACGGGGAAACCAGCCGAGGTATTAAGAAACGGACAATTGAGCACAGGAATGACATCAAGGCACACCGAGTATCAAACTCGCTAGTGGTTCATGTAGATACTCACGGCCACTTACCAGACTGGAACAAAATAGAGGTGCTGCAGAAAGGACTTCCTAAGAAAAGAAGGAAAATAACTGAAGCAGCTTACATCGCTTCCCATCCGAACAACAACCACCGCGATGGGTTTATTAAATTAACAAAGACGGCGAGCCGCTTGGTACTTCGCGAGGCAGAGCGTAGGAGGACGAGAGGTCAGGTCGATCATGGTGGAACGCGGATAGATTCGGCGGGTATTTAGGGGGTGAATGATTTGAATGTGCATGTACTCTGAAGAAGTCCTGGTAAGGACGAAACGTCAGAATAAATCCCTAAACGGTTCCCTGTGTTTATCTCACCACCCATCCACGTATATGTATATGTATATGTATATGTATATGTATATGTTTATGTATATGTATATGTATATGTATATGTATATGCATATGCATATGTATATGCACATGCATATGGATATGCATATGTATACGTATATGTATATGTATATGTAAATGTATATGTATATGTATATGTATATTTATATGTACATGTATATTTATATGTATATGTATATGTATATGCATATGTATATGTATATGTATATGTATATGTATATGTATATGTATATGTATATGTACATATGTATGCATTTATTTGTATCTATATAAAACCTGCTTAGCATTATTTTTGTTCCCTCTTACTTCTTACTTTAGCTCCCAGTAGTAGGCGTTACGCCTGTCAGCGCAACCAGCATGTTTCTCCATTTTGCTCTATT
>NC_134777.1:9394923-9402423 GCF_046742065.1 Oratosquilla oratoria
TATAAAAAAGGAATGATTGTCATTATAGCATCTTGTTGAGTTATATTTGGTGAATTTTTTCTATTGGAGTAAGGTTCACGTTACAAAGGATAAAACCCAGCTGAGACGTAACGAACGTCATGCAATGAAGGTTAGGTTAACTGAAGCTTGGTGGAGCTTATCTTAACAGTGTCAGACTAATAAGTCAGGCTCCTATGCAAGGTTAGGTAACACCAAATATGATACTATACTCGATGCTATCATACTTATTGAACATACCTGTTTGTGTTAGGCTCATTTGTGTGATACATCATGTCATAAAAACGTTAGGATACAAACCTCTTTCTTCGTAGAAAGAGTAGCTAGGCTGAAGATATTTTGAACCATAATGAAGTCACCGTCTCTTTCCAAAGCCAGAGTTCTGATGTTATTTGATGATGATGATATGGCTAGGACGGTGACCCTCACATAGGACTTTGTAACGTGTAATTTAATAAACCATGCCCTTCGTCCAACTTCGCCGGTGGCAGGATTCGAACCGCCATACCCCCGACCTTCACCGCAAGTAACGATGCGTCAGCAGTCTCTAAGCTACGACCAAGTTTACTACCTTTGCCCTAAGTGTTCGAACTGCAAAGCTAGAAGGAGACAAATGTAACGATTGCATTGGAATGGGGGCCGGCATTGTGAGAATCATGATTAGAACGGACTTGTTGCTGCGCACACGTCATTAGAGTGCCTTTGTTAAATTTTTCCGGTGTCATTACATTTTCTGGGAAGGATATCCATGAGCAAATAGATTCGCTTCACGGAAGAGGGAATGTTTGCCGGAAAGAAAGTCTTCGAGAAGGATGCCTCTTGAGGAAACTGTTTGTGCAAATACTCAACCCCGTTCAATTTTTGACTGGCGGGAATCTTCAAGAATGCTGATGAAGATGTGATTTGGGATATTCAGATTCCTTTCATTTCTAATTTTTTAATATTATTCTATTTTTCTTGTGTTGTCTTGTGTATTTCCTCATTAAGAATCTAACATGAAATTATAAAGACCGTTTGCACGTTGTTCTTAATTGAAATTAAAACTGATTTAATCCCAGCTTGCTCTATACTAAACTAAAGGTCTTGCATGTTATTATGCAGACCACAATTTCAAAGATAAACACTACTAACAACTAAAAACTACTACAAATATTACAAATATAAGAAATATTACCAATATAACAAATATCACCCAACATCGAGGTTGTATAAGACCTTACTTTATACGTCTCTCCAATATTACTAACAACTGACAACTATTACAGATATTATAAATATAAGAAACGTTACAAATATTACCCAACGTCGAGGTTGTATAAGACTTTACTTTATAGGTGTCTCCAATATTACTAACAACTGACAACTATTACAAATATTACAAATGCAAGAAACATTGCAAGTATTACACAACGTCGAGGTTGTAAAAGTCCTTACTTTATAGGTCACTCCAATATTACTAACAACTGACAACTATTACAAATATTACAAATATAAGAAATATTGCAAATATTACACAACATCGAGGTTGTATAAGACTTTATAGGTGTCTCCAATATTACTAACAACTGACAACTATTACAAATATTACAAATACAAGAAATATTGCAAATATTACACAACGTCGAGGTTGTATAAGACCTTACTTTATAGGTCTCCCCAACACAAGCGAACGAGCGCGTGGTGAAAGGAGGCCAGCTTTGCTTAGAACCCGCGTCATATCTCTAATTCCTTTCATTTATTAGCCCTAACTGATAACCTGCATTCGTTAAAGGGAGGAACGACCTATTATTCATCAAAGGTTATACAAGAAGCAAACATAACCTATTCAAAACGATCTTCAGACGATTGAACGCCAAGCGATAGAACGCCAAGCGATTAAACGCCAGGCGATTGAACGCCAAGCGATTGAGCGCCAGGCGATTGAACGCCAGGCGATTGAACGCAAGGCGATTGAACGTCAGGCGATTGAACGCCAGGCGATTGAACGCAAGGCGATTGAACGCAAGGCGATTAAACGTCAGGCGATTGAACGCCAGGCCATTGAACGCCAGGCGATTGAACGCAAGGCGATTAAACGCCAGGCGATTGAATACCAGACGATTGAACACCAATCGATTGAACGCCAGGCGATTGAACGCCAGGCAATTGAACGCCAGGCGATTGAACGCCAAGCGATTGAACGCCGGGCGATTGAACACCAGGCGATTGAACGCCAGGCTCTCCAGTTTTTATCGTACAACCCAAAGAGCTTTGGCTATGTAGTATAATTCAAACACGGAACATATATGATTTTTGTTTCCTTATATATCGTGCGTGGAGAACACGGAACAAAAGAGGCACGTACATTTACGATGAAAACATTTATGACGTTTGTTTCAAGTTGATCCCTTGCCTACCGGGTGGCACCTTCTCCCTTATTCAGGCTGACGCCAGGCTATTTTATTTATCTACATATCATCCTTTTGGTAGTGAAGTAGTGATGATACACCTTCATCAAACCCTTATGTATTGGATGGTACCTCATCTTTTTATCCTGGATTTGCCAGGCTATTCAATTAATTTTCCGTGATATTGCTCTCGTAGATAAGAGATTATTGTCTGCCTTGGTTAATCCCTTCCTTACCAGGTAACATTTCTTATTTTACTATGGCTTTTGCCATTGCTACTACACACATTATCGTCTGCCTTGGTTAATCCCTTCCTTACCAAGTAACATATTTCATTTTACTATGGCTTTCGCAATAGCTACTACACGCATTTCCGTGGTACCCCCCTCCCCATCAATAAAGACGGAGTAGTGGCCAGAACTGGGGCAAAGCACTCCGCGTATCTATTCCTGGTTTCTAAAACTCCGCCAGTCAGTTAGTCGTCCAGAGCATCATAATGGGCGAGGCTGCGCGGCAAAGGTTATTTTCGTCTTAGAGTTTAAAGTTGATAATATGTTAGACGCTCATCCATTCTAGAATTCTATTTGTGGATGAATCAAACGGTATTTCTAACAAACAAAGAGGTTCAAATAGACTCTATCCGCTCGGTGACCTTTGTAGAGTTTGGTCTAACCAACATCTAACGATTTATATTCCCTTTCAGCCAAAACGGCAATCTCTTTTGAAAAGAGAATCATTAAATTCTATCTTCAGGTATCAAGAGCCCTATGACACTAATGGAAATTGAAAAGGGGAGCTCATGTGGGTGGTAAAACATAAATTGATGGAAGAACAGATTGATAATTGATTATAAAAACGGACCAGCTTTCCAGTCATAAGTGTAGGCGTCCCTCTATTATTAACAAAAATATTGTGATTCTGGGCGATGAGATTGTCTGCAAACTCCCTCTAGTATTGAATGCATAAAACTTAGGTAGTCAGTTCACCTGGTTAGGTTTTATTTGAGAACATAACTGATTTCAGGAGATTTCTTCGAATTAAGGAAGGTCAAGGTTATTTTGAATGTGTTCCTCTAGCCCCCAGTGGCACGCTATCACCAGCAAGCACTCAGAGAAAAGTGAGGAGAAGGAGGAAGGCGTCATCAGATTCCAGTTGTCGATTATACCTTCACTTGGACATAATCAGATGATTTCAGGCTGTTCTCTTCAAAATAAATAGGAACTAGGCAGATATATAGTTTAACTGTTTAGTATTTTATATACTTCTGTTGTTTTAATACATGAACTAAGTTTTATTGTCCATAAGAGTGCCTTACAATACCTAACGTCGTATGAGACAAATTGCAACTTCCTAGAAATATACATATATATATATATATATATATATATTCACATCAATCATATCATTGTAAGAAATGACATACTGCAGTAGGACTTGATCTAAAGTTACCAATGACATCATCACGCAGACGAAAATAAATAAAACCAAAATACTTTGTAATTTACAACCTATGTATTTTGTAAATTACAACTAATCTGTTCTTAATTGTAGCTTACTAATGACATCAGAAAACGTCAAGTCTCTTCTGGGTCCAGCTGACAGGGTTTCACACCCGGTTTGTCAGACAAGTTTTTGAAGTGATGTTTGATCGTGTGAATGGGGTATTTGGTCGTCAAATACGTTTTTCGAACGTGTTTGACAACCAAATACCCTATTCACACGGTCAAACATCACTTCAAACACTTGTTTGATAAACCGGTTTTGTCAAACAGTTTGCCCATCTAAATGCCCCTTAAGTCATCCAATTTGATGACGTATTTTATGTTATTTGCAATGACTGTGAACTGGCAATTGCATGTAGCGGGGAGAGAGGACGCCAACTTTAAGGAGGCTTTCTTTGATTGAGATCCCGATATTTGAAAAAAAAAATTGTCTTTCACCAAAAAACGAATGAGTAAACTGGGTCACCTTGATGTAACTCCATTCGCTTCAGTGACGAACTTTACAAACTTTGTTCTGGGTGACGCCATTCGTTTTTATTCAGCATAGGAGAGAGATCTAATTTAAAGTGGATGAGGAACTTACTCAAAGCTCCTCTCAATTTTTTTCTGACTAACGGTAAGTGATTCTATTTGCTCAGTAGAAGCACCTCGTTGAAGGGGTGTTTAGCTACAATCAGTCAACTCCTATTGCTCCCCCAAAAATATATATACTTCCCACATCATGTTGAAGAAATAAAAAAAAATGAAAACTAACATACAGGTTCAGGATAATGAACCTAGGATTCAAATAAAAATATAAACACTATTTAATAAAAAAAAGATTGAATAGCCCCAATTTATCTCAAAACAGTACACATTCAGACGAACGCCTGAACGGCTACAGCTGAGTCGCCTCGCTAGACCCGGCTCGGACACGCAATGTCCTTCTTGCCTTTAAAACTGGCCCAAACGAAGTGTTATTCTAAACGAGATGATTGTCATTCGACGTGGTTGGACTCGCTATTGAGACTATTCATTTGTAATGCAGAATTACCATCCAACTTGTTCAATGTGTGAAGATGCATATTAAATATAAGCCCTACAGTGGCTATAATGTAGAATTAAACTGTATTTTTATATGTATAATACATTAGATACATCAAATTGAATAATTCACTGTGTTCAAAACAAAGATTGGTGAATAAGTAGACTTAGCTATGAGGCTCACAATTCCAATATCTATATCACTGATACGGATGATGAAGTGGAGCGGATCTAATACAGATCATTGGGGTACTCCACTGGTAACAGGAGACAGCTAGACAATTCCCATTAATAAATAAACGCTGTCTTTTATCTTTCAACAAGGCTTCAATCCAATTTAACACTGCTCTTTTAATGCCCATGACTCTAACTTTCGACATCAACCTCTTATGAGGCACATTATCAAAGGCTTTCTGGATGTCGAGATAAGGTATATCAATTTCTATGTTCCTGTCATATTTTTGAAGCATGACATGGAAGAACTTTATCAGGTTGGTTAAGTGTGATCTGTGAAATAAGTGCTGTGAGTTTAGTAAAAAAAAAAATCCCTCTAGAAATCAGACTATTCTATTCACAAAGACACCTTCTAGTGTCATCTTTACTATGGAAGTAAGGCTGATAGGCCGGTAAATCCACGGATTTGCGCGATCCCTTTTCTTCAAGATGGGAGTCACGTTTGCCTCCCGCCAGTCCCTAGACATTTCTCCTGTCCGCAGAGACTCATTGAATATCTCCACTAGGAGGGGGGCCACCTGCTCGCGAAGCTCCTGCATTACGGAAGCTTTTGCAAGAATTTATCTGGACCGGGATTTTTGTTTGCGCTAATTTTGTCTAGTCAGGCTAAGACTTCGATGCTCGTACACTAAACGTCCTCCATGGACTCTCCCTCGTGTACCAAAACTGGCTCAGGGATTGCCTCCTCTATTTTCTCACGGAATACTGAAAAGAAGTGTGCGATGAAAATATCAACCGTCTTAAGGTCTGTGTTCTGAGGCGTTCTACTACAGTCACGCAAAGGACAAATTTTGTTTCCAACAGGTTTTCTGCCGTTAACGTAGCAAAACAACTCCCGGAAGAGAGCTCAGAGCTCATATATGACCGATCTACGGGTAATGTTGCGACCTCACACGCACACACACATCCAACTCCCCGCCCACGAGAGTTGGAGTAACAAAAGAACGTAGCAAAACAACTCCCGGAAGAGAGCTCAGAACTCATATATGACCGATCTATGGGTAATGTTGCGACCTCACACGCACACACACATCCAACTCCCCGCCCACGAGAGTTGGAGTAACAACCCGCAGTGTGTGCGTGTGTATAAATGTTTTCCTTGACCACGAGAGATAGCCACGATGAAATAGATAAACAAACAAATTAAATTGACGGGGTAAGATGAGGCGTAATTGAACACGGTAATGTAGCAATAGATGAAGAAAGAAAACAGTTACACGAACAAGACTGAGCTAAGACGTGACGCGCTTCGAGACGACACAGGCCTGTGTCTCTCAGATCTCAAACTTGGCGTCCGCGGCAACGCCGACGTGTTTTTATGGCCCTGTTCGGCCTCGAACCAAGTTGGCACACAGACCAGGAGGAGGAAGAAGAAAAAGGAATAGACTTAGAAGGACCCAAAGGTTACTGAGTACGAGAGTTAACAAAAGAAATATGTGCATATCATGTTGAAATGATAACGACCCGTTAATGATGATTTGTGATTAATATATCTGTAATATCCAAATTGGCACGCAAACTAGGAGGAAGAAGAAAGAAAAGAATTGACTAAGAAGGACCCAAAGGTTACTGAGTACGAGAGTTAACAAAAGAAATATGTGCATATCATGTTGAAATTATAACGACCCGTTAATGATGATTTGTGATGAATGTATCTGTAATATCCAAGTTGGCACACAGACCAGGAGGAGGAGGAAGAAAAAAGAATAGACTTAGAAGGACCCAAAGGTTACTGAGTACGAGAGTTAACAAAAGAAATATGTGCATATCATGTTGAAATGATAACGCACCGTTAATGATAATTTGTGATGAATATATCTGTAATATCCAAGTAGGTACACAAACCAGGATGAAGAAGAAATAAGAATAAACCAAAAAGGACCCAAAGGTTACTGAGTACGAGAGTTAACAAAATAAAAATGTGCATATCATGTTCAAATGATAACGACCCGTTAATGATAATTTGTGATGAATATATCTGTAATATCTAAAGCCTGATAGCATTCCATATATCACACATTTCCTTTCGCACTGGTAAACAATCTGTTATCTGCTTAAATGCTGTTTACAAATTTTGTCATTTATTCAAGCTATTGGGTGATGTTTTGCATTCAACTTGATGTGGTTATTTACCAAATCATGGCAAATGGTATTCATCCGTAAGAGAACGATTAAATCAAATTCCAAATCTCTTTAGACGCATTGAATACTCGTCCGCCATGACATAAATTATATGCAATCAATATCTTATTAATTTGTACAAGTTAAACAATAATGTTACATATAGATGCTTTTCACCTTACAAGGGCCATCCTAATATGTGGCAATATTATTTA
>NC_134777.1:9407423-9409923 GCF_046742065.1 Oratosquilla oratoria
CCGTGCACTCAGAGTTGGAAAGGGCCACGCAAGTCCTCATCAATAACGGATTTGCAAAATAAAGACATTGAAAGAATAACTAAGAAGATAATGGACACGTGGTACCTAAAAAAGGAAAATGACCAAACACCAAAAGATATCATTAGAATATTTTATAAATCATTCTTCTCCACGGCATACAAGGAAGATGAGAGAATTATGAAGCAAATAATCAGAAGGAACATCAAGCCGACTTCCGCATACACCAAAATTATTTTTAACATATATTACCAAAATAAGAAGACATCAAGCCTACTCATCAAGAACAACAAGCCCATCGCCGATAAACTTCAGAGATCTCATGCAATATATAGGTATACATGTAACCTTGGGGACTGCGTAACGCAACATTCTTCCTATATTGGTATGACCACCATGAAGCTGTTGCGTAGACTGTCATACCATCTGACAGCAGGTGCTCCTAAGAATCACTCCAAAGATACTCACCACACCATCTTACGAAGGGAAACCCTGGTCAACAACACAGAAATTTTAACCACACACCAAGACCCTAGAAGACTACCTATTCTGGAGGCTCTATTCATAAAAGATCTTTCCCTAAATCTCAATATACAAGCCCATGACCTACAAGCGTTACCCAGGGTTAGGAGGTCCGCCTATTGCGGTGCTGGGGCTCAAACTGATGACGTCACGCACCGCTCAGCCAATGGGAGAACAGACCGTACGTAAACCGCAGCAATCCAGCCAATCACCATCCACCTTCCGGATATAAAAGATGAAGATATTCGTAGAATCCCCATTACTTCAATTGCCACTGAAGAAACACCAGGAGGTGCAAAAATGCGTTTTGGATTTCGACTATGCCCATTTCTATATCATGGCATACGACGAATTTGTCTATGGAAGGCAAAGTCGCCTTACGAAAGAGAGAAAAGATTGACAAAAAGCTTTGTCACAACAACCTTGCATTTCATTCAGTGATATATATATATATATATATATATATATATATATATATATATATGTATACATATGTATGCATATATATATATATATACATATACACATATATATATACATACATATATATATATATATATATATATATATATGTGTGTGTGTGTGTGTGTGTGTGTGTGTGTGTGTGTGTGTGTGTGTGTGTGTGTGTGTGTGTGTGTGTGTGTGTGTGTGTGTGTGTGTGTGTGTGTGTGTGTGTGTGTGTGTGTGTACGCATGTACGCATGTACGCATACATACATTTGCTTGAATAGACCGGGCAGTTCCTAACTGATCAAACTCTTCTCGTCTTTCTCCAAAGACCTTGTTATGTCTTTAAGGAATTCGAGACCTCCATAATTAATGACGACGTTTCGCTCATTCATTGCTCATTACCATGACTATTCATTATGGAATAAAGAGCTGCATACGCCTTTATGTGTTGTAGTTTATGTGGTTATGTGCTGTAGTTTATGTGGTGATGTTCACTGGGGAAAGGTAGTCCATGCGGTGATTTGGTGTCCGTTTGCACTCCGTGTGGTGTTCTGGTGTCCATCTGCGAATAAGCATAATGTGCTTTTTTCTCCGTGTTTTGTTGTTTAGTGTTTTTCTCGTATCATGAGTGATTCTGTAATAAATAAAATCCTTTTGTCTTGTTGATGGTGTCAAATTATTGTAGCTTCAACTGCCTCTTGCAGATGGATGTCCTTTTTGTGTAAAGATTTCACGCGCAGTTCAGGAGATCAAATTTGGAGATGCATTGTAAGTCTTCTTGACAGTGTTTGTATTCACCTCACCTTGGTCTTTGGATCACGTGTTGGACTCGTGATCGACAGCTATTTCCCTCCCGGAAGAGAGCTCAGAGCTCGTATGACCGATCTATGGGTAATGCTATGACCTTTCACACACACACACACCCAACTCCCCGCCCACGAGAGACAGAGTAACGACCCGAAGCACAGCGATACCGAAATAATTTCGGCCCTGGGCAGGATTCGAACTGGGTACTGCGAGCACCACCGTACTTCTCAGTCCAGCGCTCTACCAACTGCGCCACTGAGTCGTATTGTGTTGCTATTCAAATGTAATTTATGTTATCTTGGAGTTCAGGGTCTCCTTGTTTGCAATTACATTCGTGAATTATATTATTATATTGGAATCCTGTAGCGGGTGTGGCTGAGATGCATGAAGAGCGTCTTCGTTGTTTTGTTTCTGTTGTAGATTAATAGTTTGAGTCTTTTTTTCTGATTTAGTGAATGATATCATTTTCCCTATAATTTCTTTTCATATTCCCTCACCAGTTTTGTAGGCTATGAACATTTGGTTATGGTAGGAGAGTGTAATTTTGCCCATTTGTGTATGTATTTTTTCCATTATTCTATTGATAAATTGATAATCGTTGGTCGAAAATCACAATTTTCGTAGCCCTTGTTCTCAAGCTTGTTTGATACGCTTAGTTTTTAGATGGAATATATATATTAATATATATATATATATATATATAT
>NC_134777.1:9419923-9424923 GCF_046742065.1 Oratosquilla oratoria
CCACATCTGCAAGGTTGTACATCTGTCCTCAGCCGCAAGGTTGTACATCTGTCCTCAGCTGCAAGGTTGTACATCTATCCACAGCTGCAAGGTTGTACAGCTGTCCTCAGCTGCAAGGTTGTACATCTGTCCTCAGCTGCAAGGTTGTACATCTGTCCTCAGCTGCAAGGTTGTACATCTGTCCTCAGCTGTGAGGTTGTACATCTGTTGTCAGCTGCAAGGTTGTACATTTATCCTCAGCTGCAAGGTTGTGCATCTGTCCTCAGCTGCAAGGTTATGCATCTGTCCACAGCTGCAAGGTTGTACATCTGTCCTCAGCTGTAAGGCCTCACGAGGTGACCTCTCGTTGTACTATTGCAAGAATCGAAAACTGGTGGTTGTTTCATAGTATCAAGATGAAAAGCCCTAACGACATATAGATAATAAATCACTAACGTCATATGAACAAATATTAATGTAACATTTGTGTTTAATTATACCCTTCAGATTGGATAGCTCTAAGAAAGATTAGACTTTTGGTGGGACTTAGACCTTGCACTAACTCTGATGTGCAATAATAAGGCAGAGGGAGAAGGATAGAACTCGGGAAGGCACTTCGTAAGTTTTCAACCTAATGTTTCTGCCATAACCCTCGATCAGAGATGCTACTACACAGTACGGTTAAGCCTAAAAAGTTAGATTAAAGAAAATATATATCAAGCTGTCTCTCCTGAGTTCTCTAGAGCACAGTGTATATAACGATACCTAGAGTGACTTTATTTGAGTATAATGTATTATTTCATTAATCCATATTTTGTTTCAAGACAGTTTCTCTTAGCTGTACGGTCCGTCTACGTGTTCTGGCTTGTCAACACGCAAGTAGTGCAAATTCAGTATTTCCACCAGTGGACGAGGTACGCCATTTTGTTTTTTAAGTATCAATATGCATTACATAATCATATTCCACGCTACTGTTCTGCTGACATAGTAGTAGACAGTATAAGTTATCCTTTCATTAATGCTGATTCATTATGGTCTCACAGCGGAACTGACTCTAGCACGTATTCTAACAAATTTTGCCATCCAGCCCGGTAGCCATCAATATATATATATATATATATATATATATATATATATATATATATATATATATATATATGTATATATATATATATATATATATATATATATGTATGTATATATATATATATATATATATATATATATATATATATATATATATATATATAATACAAATGAAAAGATTAAGCAATGAGGGATCTTACGTTAGCCATCAGTCACACCCAGTAACAAATCCTTCAACAAACACAACCAAGACTTTTCACCCTGAGAGGGAAAAGAAAATTAAGAAAGAGTAGGATACTGCGTCCTCTAGAGGACTAGATTCCTCTTACATACAAATCAGAACGCTCATCTCTTTCCTCCGAGCCACAGCTAATTAATAGCAGAAGAAAGTAGAATTCCCTATATATTTCCAGGAAAAATCCTTGCTTCCGTACCGGTTAAGAATCTAATTCGAGTTTTATATCGTCCCCCTAATCTCTATATAACCTCCTTGCTTACCCCCAGACTATCAAGAGCGCAAAATAATTCATACAAGAAAAACCCGTTTGATCAGTCTTCCTAATCAAACGTTTATCTTATTAACGCTCCCTTCCCTTTTATCAATACGGATTGAGCCAGAATGTGGATGAGTTCTTTATAGTCAAAGTCCACATTTCAAAATTTCCTAGGCCTAGGACTGAATCATGCACATTTTTCTGCACTAATTGTGTTGATCAAATCTACCTATGATTAATACCCTCACCCGATATAAACACCCAGCATTGTCAAAAATTAAAACTTAATATATAAAGCACACATAATTATCCTCCAAATGTATATCATAGAGATGGGCAAACTCTAATCGAATAATTATATTACTTTTGCCGTCAATAATAGATTAGTAATTGGTTATTTTCATCTGGTAATAGATTATATTAAGTAAAGTATAAGGCATACATTCCTAGTTTTATTTTAGTTTCTCTCTCATCCAAAGATCCAGGGTAAATGAAGCAAAATATAATAACTGAGAACTTAGCTACTTTTAGTATTTTCCATTATTTTTCATAATACATACATACATATACCAAAGGCTTTTTCCCCATACATGGGGGGTAGCCACAAAGAAAAAGGCATAAATCCACTCCCACCCATTCCATTTCCTATATATTTCACTCCTCTCCACCCTCCTCCCTCCCTCTCTCCCATCTTGGCACCTCCTGGATGACGGGTCATCCCTGTATCCTGTCCACTGCCCTGAGTCGGAAGCAGTGTCACAAGACACAGCGCATCCACAGCAAGGCCGCTTCATAAATTCGGAGACCCCCCCCCTCACCGTCCTCCCATGCAGAAAAGGAGAGGACGGGGAGAAATCCCTTCGGGCTGCGTCATAATATATACCAACATAATAAAGTTTATTTCCTACCATTAACTCAAAACAATATTTATGAGCTCGCAACTACATATATATATATACTTTTATTACTTTCATTTAGTGAATACATCTTTTTGTTATGTTATATTTTTTCTATACAAAAACGAGAAGGGAGGTATAGTAGACTTACCACCTGTCTTTTCCACTGTCTATCTGTGTCTAACTATTTATATCTACCTGTCTGTTGGTATGTCTAACGTCTGTCCTTCTTTGTCCGCATCTCTCTCTCTCTCTCTCTCTCTCTCTCTCTCTCTCTCTCTCTCTCTCTCTCTCTCTCTCGCTCTCTCTCTCTCTCTCTCTCTCTCTCTCTCTCTCTCTCTCTCTCTCTCTCTCTCTCTCTCTCTCTCTCTCTCTCTCTCTCTCTCTCTCTCTCTCTCTCTCTCTTTCTCTGTTGAAGTGGTTACCTTCTCCCTTTCCCTTCTCCTTCTCTAACACTATCCAAACAACCGGACGTGAAGATCCAAGACGTAGATATGCATCTGAAAAAATATATATATACACTTCATAACCAAGCATTCACATAAGAAATAACTTGAACCACCTTATAGTATAAAAATAAATAAAAATAAAGGTGTCATGGTGAGTTGTGTTAGATCTAAATATATCGAGACGGTTCTCAGTCCAACTCTGACTCCGGGAGTAATCGCTTGGTAATCGATTACAAATAATCTATTACGTTCACCGCTAGTATATCAGAACTAAAGCCTTTTTGATTTACGTTAATCTTAGCATGAACCCCAGTACTATGGGGAGACCCATTTTTAGCCTTCTTTCTACAAATGAGTGGAATAATTTCAAGGTTGGACAAGATCGATGTCTTTGAGGATGTATTTAAGGAATGACTACAATATATTTCCTCATCCCGCGTCCTGTATCATCATTATAGCAGTCAGAAGAAGACTAAAGGAATTATCTCCCTCATTTTCAGGATTGGCCTCTCTAAATGACCATCTCGACAACATCCTTTTCGACTTCTCTCTAGGATCAATCAGATTCTATCGTATCTCGTCAAAGTTAAAAGTGATCGTCTTACACCTGAACCCTGGGTACCATCACATGGCAGCAGGCAGAAACCTATTCAAACACTATTTTTTTCCACTGTATCTCTTACTAGATATTCTTTTTCTTTAATTAGCTTAATAACTGCATCTTCGGCAGTCTCCTACATTTGTTAAGTGTCACAGAATTATCAAAAAGATTTAACGTACAGGTAGTTTTTAAAAATGGTAGTACAGTAAAACATAAGCTCATCAACAATAGTATTGAAACTAAAAAAGGATGCATTTATAAAATTCCTTGCAAAATGTGTAATCCATTTTACATAGGTCAAACTGTCAAACCCTTAAACATTAGAATTGAACAACACAAGAAAAATATTAGGGATGGCAATAATTCTAGTGGAATATTCAAGCATATTGAATTAAATTATCATCCAGTTGATTGGGATAATGCCCAGGCAATCTATTATATCAACAACATAATAGCAAGAAGCTTAATAGAGTGCAGTTTGATCCATACCACCAGTGATCAAAATACCAACCTACACAAGGGCTTATATAAACTTGATCATTTTATATGTCAAGAAATAAGCAAAATAGTATCAGGTAAAATGTAACCCTGCGACTGTGACCTAATGTCGCCCTACCATCATTAATGAACGCATTGACCCTTACGACTGTGACCTGATGTCGCCCCACCATCATTAGTCTATTGACATTGACCCACCGCCTTCCAGGGAGTAATTGTCCGCTACCCTTATTCAAACTGCCCTTGTTCCTTTTTCTATGTATATATAGTCTATGCATTTCTATTACTATGTACTTTTTGCACTGAAGATATAATATACGAAAGCGCTCTGCTTCGTTTGTTTCTTTTTCCAAGTGGTCTACTTTGTATGTATATATATATATATATATATATGTGTGTGTGTGTGTGTGTGTGTGTGTGTGTGTGTGTGTGTGTGTGTGTGTGTGTGTGTGTGTGTGTGTGTGTGTGTGTGTGTGTGTGTGTGTGTATTCATGCCCAGAGGCAATCTGAAGCTCATATTTACATTATGCTTCGCTATTGTACCGATAGATGGCCCTAGTTACGTGTTTACATTACATTTCGCCGCCAGGGGGCTTCTCTGGCCTATCATCATTATCTTCTATTTTACTTCACTACCCACAATTTGCACTGTAATCTAACCATCCCGCGTATCCACAAGTACACCCTTCCCATTGAACACAACCTAGATATCCTGCCAATGCAACACTGTTGAGATGTTCCACGTTTGATGTGTTTCTCGAGAGCTCAAATTTTACGTGTTGTTAGTTAGTCTGGACGTTTGTTTGTATATTTATCTAGTATTTACTTAGTTGTATCTTATGGGAAGGGGAGCTGCATTCATCGTGTCCCTTTTCTGTATCTTACCATACCTAATTTACCCTTAAATTCTTGTATTGTTGTTGCTTAGACTACTGTTTCATCAGCATCTTACATACATCCACCATTCTGTGGGGAAATCTGTTCTTTTTGGTCTCTT
>NC_134777.1:9437423-9444923 GCF_046742065.1 Oratosquilla oratoria
TTTTGTGGTTAGAATTTAATTCAAATTTTTGCCTTATTTCATTATAATATGGGTTACTAATGGTTTTCATGTCAGATAAAGACCTTTACAAAATCTCAGTTAATTATCTAATTGCTTTTGAAATGTTGCAAATAAGTTAAAACAACTAAAGAAAGATTATAAAGTGTTCTAACGGTTTTTATATTTAATAAAATCATGCCTGTCCATATGTGGTGGTATGTGCATAAGGTTTATGCAGTCAGTATTTTAGGAATTTTACTAAAAGCTCTACAGTCAGATTAGCATTCTTTTATGGCTGAACACTAATTTCTACACAAAAAATTATAGTAAAAAAAAATAGAAATAAAATAGATAAATGAATAAATAAATAATTAAATAAATAAATAAACAAATAATAAATAAATAAGTAAATAAATAAATAAATAAATAAATAGATAAATAAATAAATAAATTAATAAATAGATAAATAAATAGATGAATGAATAAATAAATAAATGAATAGATAAATAAACAAATAATAAATAAATAAATAAATAAATAAATAAATAAATAAATAGATAAATAAATAAATAAATAAATAAATAAATAAATAAATAGATAAATAATATATAGTGAGGGTTTCCTTTGACTTGTACTATTCCTACTTTCTGCTGTCCTCTAATCTCTCTTATACCACCTCTAAGGCTTCACATAGATATGTAATATAGTATATACGGTATGATATACTATATACTATTGTAAACTATATACCATATAAAACTTTGACCAAGCATATCAGAGGTATAGACCTAATTGCTATGTCACACTGAATTCGTGTATTTTGAAAATACATACATACATACATACATACATATACCAAAGACTTTTCCCCTTACAAGGGAGGTAGCAAAAAAAAAACAGCAAATGTAAAACTAGATATTAATTCATATACATATGTATTGGCTCAGATAATATTCATTGCCATTAATCAACCTTTTTACGACAAAGCTCCCCTCTAAAATGAATAAAGATCTCCATTAATGTTGCCACTTTGTTTCAATGCGTATCATGGGGGAAAAGAGTGTGGTAAGGGAGGAAAGGTAAATGATAAAGTTCGTGTGTGACCAAATAAAAGCTAGTGTCATCAGCGGTAATGTGGATAACAAAGTGGAAACGTTTGGGAGACATGGGTGTTTGAGAGAGCGTATGAACCTCAGGGTGAGACAGAATAGATTTGAAATAATATGAATAATTGTTTGCAGAGTTGTGAATGTATTGGGTTGGGTGATCTGAATGCTATATTTAGGGATGAACCCATCAATGAAGTAATAGGAAAGTGTGACCTACCAAGGGAAAAAAAAAGAAGAGAACATCTTGGAAGATGTCTGCTGAGATACAAAGCACGATATCAAACACAGTGCTTAAAAGTAAAGTTGTACATAATGAGGTGTGAAGACGTTTCGTCCAAGTAGGACTTCTGAAGAAGTCCTAGTTGGACGAAACGTCAGAAATAAAACTTCAACGGATTCTTTGGCGTTTAAACTCACCACCCTACCACTCAGTTGTACATAAGTATAAAGGAGCCAGGGTGGATGGTAAGAAAGGTAGCCGAGGGAATATTGATTGATTATATAGTGGACAAGATGCAGGGATGACCCGTCATTCAGGAGGTGCCAAGATAAGAGAGAGGGAAGAGGGTAGAGGGGAGTGGAGTGTGATAGGAATGGAATGGGTGGGTGTGGTTTCTATTTTCATGAAAGTAGCAGTTGCCGACAGGACTGACGAGTTAAACACCATGTGAGGACGGAGCCTTTGTCTGTTTCCTCCATTCCTCTTATTTAATCTCAAGCATGTGCATCACAACTATGTACTTGAAAAAGCTGTAATAAGCAAAACGTCGTACAAATAAAGGCTTTGTTTTTTGGCTACCTCCCTCGTAAGGGGGAAAGAGCCTTTGGTATATGTATGTGTGTGTAGTTGGGTTCAAAATGATGATTGTTAGTCTTCTGGCCGTGAGTGTTGTAAGAAGAGAACGTGGAAGAGTGTCTGACCATCGTCAGGTTGAAGTGAGATTGGTTGGGTGTAAAAAGTAGAAAGAAGTGAAGCTAGGAGGGAAAAGAAGTGCTGAAAGCAAACTCTTTGAGTGGAAAAGGAAAAGGAATAATATTCAGAACTAATTTATCTACAACATAAAGGGAAAAGAGGAGGGAAACGAGCGTAGACTAATTGTTGCGTTTGAAAGAGGAAGATGACAATGTGTGGGATGAGAAGAAAAGAATGGTAGTGAGTGTTAGGATAACAGAAAGAATGGTAGTGGGTGTTAGGATAAAATAAAGAATGGTAGTGGGTGTTAGGATAAAAGAAAGAATAGTAGTAGGTGTTAGGATGAATGAAAGAATGGTAGTAGGTGTTAGGATAAAAGAAAGAATGGTAGTGGGTGATACGATAAAAGAAAGAATGGTAGCGGGTGTTAGGATAAAAGAAAGAATGGTAGTGGGTCTTAGGATAAAAGAAAGAATGGTAGTGGGTGTTAGGATAAAAGAAAGAATGGTAGTGGGTGTTAGGATAAAAGAAAGAATGGTAGTGGGTGTTAGGATAAAAGAAAGAATGGTAGTGGGTGTTAGGATAAAAGAAAGAATGGTAGTGGGTGATAGGATAAAAGAAAGAATGGTAGTGGGCGTTAGAATAAAAGAAAGAATGGTAGTGGGTGTTAGGATAAAATAAAGAATGGTAGTGGGTGTTAGGATAAAAGAAAGAATGGTAGTGAGTGTTAGGATAAAAGAGGTAAAATTCCTGGAAGCTGAAAAGAAGATTACAAACCAGGAATGGTTGCATATAAGAAATAAGGAAGCTTATGAAAGGTATAAAATAAAAAGAAAGGAAGCGTATATAATAAAGTGGAGTAGATGTTTGAGAATTTTGAAAACAATGAAAATGTATTTTGGTAGGTAAGTGAAAATATTGGAAAGAGGTGAATTGGGTAGAGAGGAGAGAAGATAGGCAGCAAATGGGATGAGAAGAGGAGGCTATGAGAGGGAGAAGGGTGGAACACTTTAAGCTGTTGAATGTAAAGGAGAGAAATGCTTTGTGACGATGGGAGATGAAATGAGCGGCTGTAATGAGAGGGGCTATTGCGATAAGGCTATTGCAAGAGAAGAGGAAAAAGAAGCACTGAAAGAGATGAAAGCTGGAAACACCTGTCAAAGAGTGAAGCAGTAATAGTGGAGTTGTTGGCGAAAATATTCTGTGTCTCAGAGAAGAAAATGTTTAAATGAACTTGAGGAGTGAATGATCAATTCTATTACGTAATAAGGAACTTAAGTATGAGTACTGTAAGTTTTGGGAGATTAGTCTGTTGAGTGTGAATAGTCAGGTACATAGACGTGTACTGATTGATATCATTAGGGAAAAAAAAGTAATTGGGAAATTGCTGTGTGAAACTAAAAAAGAAAGGAGGTAAGTAGATCAAATGTCTATGGTAAGGCAGCTTTGTCAAAAAAAAAATAGAAAATGTGATGATGCTTTTGGGACTTTCTTGTGCTTGGACACAGGAAATAGAAGAGTTAATATTTGCAAATTACATTGTGGTTGGCCCTAATATTAAGTAGAGGGTAAAGCAGTTAGTGAGTTTGGAAGTGTATGTGAGAGAAGAATTTTATGAGTCTGTGTGTGTGCGTGTGTGTGTGTGTGTGTGTGTGTGTGTGTGTGTGTGTGTGTGTGTGTGTGTGTGTGTGTGTGTGTGTGTGTGTGTGTAATAATAATAATAATGATAATAATAAAAGGTTTATTTCTATTACAGTGGTACACGACAGTAATACATTGGAAAAGTTGATTAAAGATATAAAAGTTGGAATATATACATGGAGCAATTTTACAATGAGTTAATTATGTGCACAATAGATGGGATAGCACTGTTTTTGTAGCGGTCTGTCCTTGGCGCTTTGATTGGTATGAGTCTATTTATGTGTCTAGTGGCGTGGCGAGTTGGTGGAGCATCAGGAGGGAGGAGGTGACGGTGTCTAGGGTGGGAAAGCAGGCTTTCCCCAAATTTCCTTAGTGCCTCCCCGTGCCGCTGGGACACCCTAGATAGAGTAAGGGTGTGTGTGTGTGTGTGTGTGTGTGTGTGTGTGTGTGTGTGTGTGTGTGTGTGTGTGTGTGTGTGTGTGTGTGTGTGTGTGTGTGTGTGTGTGTGTGTGTGTGTGTGTGTGTGTGTGTGTGTGTGTGAGAGAGAGAGAGTGTTTGTGTGTGTGTGTGTGTGTGTGTGTGTGTGTGTGTGTGTGTGTGTGTGTGTGTGTGTGTGTGTGTGTGTGTGTGTGAGAGAGAGAGAGAGAGAGAGTGTTTGTGTGTGTGTGTGTGTGTGTGTGTGTGTGTGTGTGTGTGTGTGTGTGTGTGTGTGTGTGTGTGTGTGTGTGTGTGTGTGTGTGTGTGTGTGTGTGTGTGTGTGTGTGTGTGTGTGTGTGTGTGTGTGTGTGTATGTGTGTATGTGTTTGTTTGTGTGTGTGTGCGTGCGCGTGATCGTATTAAAGAGCACCACCACTCAAGATTATGTTCCTATACTTGGAGGGAGCTAGAATTTGGATTTCAGATTTGGTACGCCGAAGGAATTCTACATATATATATATATATATATATAATATATATATATATATATATATATATATATATATATATATATATATATATATATATATATATATATATATATATATATGTATATATATATAAATATTATATATACATATATTATATATATATATATATATATATATATATATATGTATACATATATATATATATGTATATATATGTACATAGATACACACACATATATACGTATATATATATGTATATATATACATATATATATGTATATATATATATATATATATATATATATATATATATATATATATATATATACAATAATAAAGTAGTAGCCTCTGTCTGTCTGTCTGCTTGTTTGTTTGTTTATTTGTTTGCTAGTGTATACACGAACTCCTCCTAAGGATTTGAAGGTAGACACCCATAACCATATATTTTCTGATACCCTATCATTCCACGTACTTGGATAACTATATTTCATTTAAAAAAAAATATTTGGTTAGGGTTAAGGGTTAAAGTTAGGTGGTTTATGGTGAGGGAACACGCTACTACTGTAGTCCCCCCTTAAGTCGCGTATTATTTTTGTAACATAAGAATTAATATGATTAAACAAACCATTGTATGTGTTCATAAATATTATTTATATTTGTAAAATTAATGTAGCCACAAACCATGATAGCTTTTGCAAGAAAAAATCATGCAAATATAAAATGATTGTATAATTTTACCAAATGTTGAAATATTGGTTATTTTCATTTAATTCTAGTGCGGGTGGAAATTGATTATTCACAAACTCCTAGGTTTTTGTAAATAAACCCCTATGACCATATATATTCTGAAGATAGATAAACG
Organism: Oratosquilla oratoria; assembly: GCF_046742065.1. Taxonomy (NCBI): domain Eukaryota; kingdom Metazoa; phylum Arthropoda; class Malacostraca; order Stomatopoda; family Squillidae; genus Oratosquilla; species Oratosquilla oratoria. Next base: position 9,442,857 of record NC_134777.1, read on the forward strand.
AGAAACATTTCTTCACCTTTTAGCTGCAGACATTCATTGTCAACACACACACACACACACACACACACACACACACACACACACACACACACACACACACACACACACACACACATACAATTCTTCTCTCACATACACTTCCAAACTCATTCACTAACTGCTTTATCCTCTACTTAATATCAAGGACAACCACAACATCATTTGCAAATATCAACTCTTCTATTTCCTGTGTTCAAGCACACAGGGATGATCTACTTAAATGGGACAGTAGAAATATAAGGGGACACAAGAAGAAACTTAAAAAAGGACAGTTACAGAAGAGATCTGAAAAAGAATACCTTTCCACATAGAGTGATAGATACATGGAATAAATTGAAAGAGAAAACACACAGGGATGATCTACTTAAATGGGACAGTAGAAATACAAGGGGACACAAGAAGAAACTTAAAAAGGACAGTTACAGAAGAGATCTGAAAAAGAATAGCTTTCCACACAGAGTGATAGATACATGGAATGAATTAAAAGAGAAAACAGTGAGTGCTAAAACTATACACGACTTTCAGAAAGAACTGGATGCGTAAAGATACAAGTGCGGGTTTTTACGAGCATAGCTCTTCTCCCATAAAATACAACTAGGTAAATACAATTAGGTAAATACACACACACATTCACACATGCACGCAAAAGAATGTGTACATGGTATTTGTGTTTGTGTATGCATGTATTTTCAAACTAGGGTTTCCCAACCTTCAGGTAGGGGGGTGCACACCTGGGAGAGGGGAGTGTTTAAAGCTATATTTCATTAAAAGAATATTTTGGATAGGGTTAAGGGTTAAAGTTAGGTGTGGTATGGTTAGGTTAGGGATTATTCACGAACTCGCAGCTAGTGTATATATTATTTGAATGATGGAGAACATAAACACAGGGGAAGGCACGGAACCCTAAACGCTCTAACGTTTCGTTTGTGTAGAACTTCTTCAGAGAGTGTACGGAAAACTGCTGACCTCAATTACAATTTTCCGTACGCTCTCTGAAGAAATTCGACACGAACGAAACGTTAGAGTGTTTAAGGTTCCGTGCCTTCCCCTGTTATTATGTTCTCCATCATTCAAATAATTTGTCAAAAATATTTATCATTTGTCAATCACGTGAAAACCACGGTTGGAGTAAAAAGTGGATTGCAGTTTGCAATCGAAATATATAGATTCCCTGTTTCTAGTGTTTTTTATTCCTACAGTGGTTTTCACGTGATATACATACATACATACATGCACACACACACACACACACACACACACACACACACACACACACACACACACACACACACACACACACACACACACACACACACACATATATATATATATATATATATACATACATATATATATATATATATATATATATATATATACTGTATATATATATATATACTGTATATATATATATATATATATATATATATATACAAATATATATAGTAATCATTACTAACAAAATCTTTTTTAATAACAAAATGAAACTCTCAATCACAACATTAATTAGCTTTGTTAAAAACTCGATTTTCTTCTAATAATAGTTTTTCTATAGAGTTAATGAATGCCTAAATCTAGTACGAAATACTGTTGGGCTGATATATTGCATTAGCGTGATAGTACAACGCTCTTTGACTTAAAAACTTCCCACCATTGTATTTAGGATCTGTTACATCAAATATTCTTCAATTTACTCTAATCGTTGGCTGACACTGCGTGACTTTAATCAACCTCCATCCATCACAGCAAGAGAGTAAACGAGCAAAGATTTTACTTTACATCTAAAGATAAGAGTACTTAAGGGTTGTTATCCTATACCCCTGTGGAGCTATATGTTTCACTTTCTTTTAGTAGGTATGGCGGCTCCACTTGAATCCTCAACTTGTCACTTTTCCCGCCTCTTCACAAGTTCAAGTTTCTCCTCTTGTCAGCTCCTTTATACCGTAACAAACGAGTCAGAAATTCCCGAGAGATTATTTTGTATAAATTTTTTTATAATTGTGTCATGTACGGAGAACAGGGTCGCGT
>NC_134777.1:9469923-9487423 GCF_046742065.1 Oratosquilla oratoria
CTACAATTGGGAGTTGATTAGTAGGATGCCACATAAATCAGTACATAAATGACTTTGTAGAGGATATAGTTATCTACATTAATGTGTTTACAAATGATGATAACTCCAGTCATATTTAAACAAATTTTGTAGATGGAATAAAGACTGACGACTGAAATCTAATACCAACAGAGAGATAGAGAGAAAGAAAGGGAGAGAGAGAAGAGAGATGTATATAGAGAAAAATCACAAAAATTCTAATAAAACATCGGGGTCCATATGGAGGTCTTAATCAACTGACAGCTTTCATTTCTGAGTCCGTTCTTCGGTTACTTAAGTCATTCCTGTCTTTAACTCAAATAATTTACGCTGCCGTGTCTAAGTGGTTAATCACCCTTCCAGATGATTAGGGAATATCACGTGGGTCCTGTGAAATAACCTAGACGGATCATTAGTGGAAATTATCCCGCGGTATTTCTGACGTTGAAGCCCCGAAGATTTTGAGCTGGGATTTGTCCATGGATGAGCGAAATGAGGCTAATTGGGGCAAGCCACCAAGCAAGAACTCCAGCACTGATGTAGCCTAATGAACGAACACATTACGACCTCGGTGACTCGAACTCAAAGCCATTGCGTATGCATATACGTGTATACATATCATGTGTGTGCATGAGTATGCATATACGTGTATGCATATCATGTGTGTGCATGTGTGTGCATGGGTGTATACATATGTGTGTGCATGTGTATGCATATATGTGTATACATATCATGTGTCTACATGTGTGTGCATGTGCATGCATATACGTGTATACATATCATGTGTGTGCATATGTATGCAAATACGTGTATACATATCATGTGTGTGCATGTGTGTGCATGGGTGTATACATATCATGTGTGTGCATGTGTATGCATATATGTGTATACATATCATGTGTTTGCATGTGTATGCATATATGTGTATACATATCATGTGTGTGCATGTGTATGAATATACGTGTATACATATCATCTGTGTGCATGTGTATGCATATATGTGTATACATATCATGTGTGTGCATGTGTATGCATATGCGTGTATACATATGTGTGTGCATGTGTATGCATATATGTGTTTACATATCATGTGTGTGCATGTGTATGCATATACGTGTATACATATCATGTGTGTGCATGTGTATGCATATATGTATACATATCATGTGTGTGCATATGTATGCATAAATGTGTACACATATTATGTGTGTACATGCGTGTTTACGATAAAACATATATAATCATGTCTAAACAGAAATGTAATAGCACATTTGTAAATAACACTTTCCTGAAGAGGGCTACAGTCGGTAGCCGAAATATAGAATCTTCTTTCATTCGAAGTTTATTTTCTCCATCTGTGGGTTTCTTGTGTGATACATAATCATGTATAGCATACACATATAGGAACCAATGACGAATACCTTTCAATAGTGATCCTGCAAGACGGACGTCGGAGAGAATCATCTCCCTCCCGCTCGTCTTCGCACTCTGTCAACAGTCCACGTTCTTGCATCTTTCTTGGTATGCAGCCAACCCTAAGGCGTCATCTTCGGATTATGTCGAAGATATTTCTAATAATTTGAATTGTATTTCCTCTTTCTTTTCTCATAATGAGGACCGACAACTGGTGACTTCTCCCCTTCTCTTACCTCTATAAGCATTCGACATCAACAGTGACATACTATCGGAGCTGGGCGCGTTCATCGGTGCGTCCCTATGTGCGTTTTTTGGTGCGTTCCTCTTTAGTTTGGCCGCGGTTAGCGCTCCCAAACTATTAAAGCAATATAGGTGCCGGTATAGTATGTGGCCTACGAATTTTTTCTTTGGTATAGTATGTGGCCTACCGGACTTTTATTTCGGTATGAACCTGTCTTTTAAGCTTTAATGGTTTGGGAGCGCTAACCGCGGCCAAACTAAAGCGGAACGCACTGAGGAACGTACGTAGGAGCGCGCCGAGGAACGAGCCCAGCTCTGCATACTATTACAATAAAGACAACAATCTTTTTTTTTTCATAGAGATCCGTGGGAGGGCAAAAGATATGTTTCCTAGCCACAGTGAGGCTATGAGTTTCTTGCCTCGAAATATTACTAACTATAATTATTATAGATCTATACCCTTCCCCCCCACCCCCCAAAAAAAAGGGTATCGGAGATTTGGAAAGATTGTATGTCCTCCTCCTCGATTGCATTCTAAACAGCAGCAGCATGTAATTTGGCATGTAGGTACGCCTGAGCCTAGGAAGGGTTCTTAACATGGTCTTATTGTGATAGTTTGATTTACTTAGTAATCATTCAGCAAAGGTTTTGTCATATTAATTTCACGTGTTCACCTCCCGACCGGTGGGCCCACGTAATGGGCCAAGTTTTGTAGTATATACAAATATAATCATAGCAAAAAGTAGAACATTTATCATATCGAGCGTGATCACTGTGCAAAAGACAACATCCCTGAGTAACAAAAAATCGTATGAATGAGGAAAGAAGTAATTTGATAAACAAATGAAGAAATATACAAATAAGGAAATAAAGAAATAGATTATATCAATAAGCAAATAGATGAAGAATTGTATGAACAAATAGATCAAAACTTATAGATAGATTCACTCAACGGTGACAGAATTACTATTCTTTTAGACTGAATGTACTAGAAAATTAATTTCCTTACTAATGACATTGAAGTTAAGATAAGAGGAACTGTTGCATCATACAAGACAGAGAGAGAAAATTGTCTTAACGTCTTTTCTTCTGCCTTCAGTGAAAGTCTGAGTATATACATATCATGGACCAAAAGTCACTGATGGATTTGAATTCTTAAGAACTGCCTCATTGTTACAAATACTGTACATGTATGGGATTATGACATAGTGTCGAAACCTTACCACAGCAACTATATTTTCTGTTAAATTATGAGCAGTATGGCTACCCCCTGTGTAATGGGGGAAAAGCCGTTGGTATATGTATGTATGTATGTATGTATGTATGTATGTATGTATGTATGTATGTATGTATGTATGTATGTATGTATGTATGTATGTATGTATGTATGTATGTATGTATGTATGTATGTAGTATGAGCAGTTGCTCCATCCTGCTATCTCGCTGGAACCAAATAACGGGTTTAAGATCAATTAACGGAGAAATGGTCACAAATTACAAGCCCTCAGTGACTGTTAGCCCCTCCTGCCCGTATAAGTAATAATTTTCAGAATATCAAATTCTTAAAGAGAACGAAACCAACTTCACGACTCTTTTCATCTAAACGCTGAAGAAAGAAAGTAATAAGTGTACATTATGTGAATCAGGAAGTATAAGATATGGGTTATGAAATATATTCTTTAAAGAAAATATAAAGGTTCATAGCAGGAAAACACAGATCTTCTTACCTCATTATCATAATTAGAAACATGAGATTAGTGTAACTTATCCTCGCAAAGTTAAGAGAAAAAACAATCGCCATTTTTCATCCCGCTCTGTTAATCGTAAACATTCCAATACAGTCAACTAAAACAAAACACAAACAAATAAACAAAACTAAGCGAATAAATAAACATATGAACATAAACAACTGAACAAGTAAGTAAACCAAACGAAAAGAAACAAAAGAAACAAGAGAAAAAAACAGAATAAAACAAACAAGAGGAAGAAGATTGAAAGGAAAGGTCTTCCTCTCCAGCGAAATCGTTCTGAGCTCTTAAAGACCGAAGTTTGTCAAGTTCTCGTATCGCGTCCAGGGCCCGGGGCCCAATAAACTGCCCCCCAGAAAGTTGGTTATGAACATCTCGAATTGTTTTGGAGTTCATATGAACGAGTGAACTTTCTGACCATATTGACTGGAATCCTTGAAGACCGGATCCTCCGAATCTATAACAAACCCTTATCTACGAGGAACACCATTCCCTGTAGGTAATATCTATCATATGTGAAATGTGCATCACTAAAAGAGGAAAAACTACTAATGGAATAGTAAAAGATTAAAAAGTAAATAAGAACAAATAGATAGATAAATGAATAAATATATATTTATATATATATATATATATATATATATATATATATATATATATATATAAATAGACAAATAAATATATAAATAAATGAATAAATAAATAGATAAATAAATAAATAAACAAATAAATATATAAGTAAATAAATAAATAACTAAATGAATAAATGAATAGATAGATGAATAAACAAGTAAATGAATAAATAAATAGACAAATAAATAAATAAATAAATGAAGTAAATAAATAAAATAAAAACACAATAAATAAATAAATAAATAAAATAAACAAATAAATAGAATAAACACATAAATAAATAAATAAACAAATAAATAAATAGATAAATGAATAAATAAATATATAAACAAATAGACAGATAAATAAATATATAAATACATAAATAAATAGACAAATAAATAAATAAATAGATAAATAAATACATAAACAAATAAATGAATAGACAAATAAATGAATAAATAAATAAATAAATAAATAAATAAATAAATAAATAAATAAATAAATAAATAAATAAATAGATAAATAAATAAATAAATAAATAAATAAACAAACAAACTCACCATCCCACTCCCATGAAGTGGGAAGTGAGAAACCCCTGATATATAATCAAGCCAAGCCATGTCACCAAGATTCCTCTTGTTATTGGCCACATTCTATTACGTTTGTTTCATTCGTTTTTTTTTTTTTTAATTGTTCAAATTAGTCTTTAATGATATTTCTATTAGTTAGAGAATGACTAAATATTTTACTGTAAAATATAGGCAGAAGTCCACTACACGTAAGACCAGACTACACATATAAATCACAGTAAACTTGTTACATAAGAACAGAAGAACATAAGAATGAGACTGTAATAGACCATAAGGCCTACACTAGGCAGTTCCGTATACATCACCACCTGTCATCCCCATCCATAAGATTGTCTAACCGCTTCTTTAAACAAGAACGTAAGAACATAAGAATGAAGGAGACTGGAAGAGACCATAAGGCCTACACTAGGCAGTTCCATATATATTACCACCTGTCATCACCCATCCATAAAGTTGTCTAACCGTTTCTTGAAACAACCGATAGTTTCAGCGCTCACTGAATGGTTACAAAGTCTATTCCATTCGTTCACCACCCTATTAGTGAACCAATTCTTGCCTATTTCCTTCTTAAATCTAAGTTTATCCAGTTTAAATCCATTACTGCGAATACTGTCATGTTGTCTTAATATGATGACCTTGTTTGCATCACCCTTGTTAAAGCCTTTGATCCTTTGTTGAAAATATGTAAAGAATGCAGACAAACTATTGTATGACGATATGATGGAAGAAACCCGTTCTAGACTCTAATGCAGATAGTTCTTTATCTCAAAGTTTCTCAGATATTCAGTATCCGAAAATAAAAATAAAAATAAAAATAATTTCCCTATAGGAGAGAGCTATCTATAATAAGGATGGATTCTTGGAAGCTACAATTGACAGTAATTGTATTATAGGAAGAGAGGTAAGAAGAGAGAGGAGGGAGGAGTGAGGGAGAAATAATTAAGAAAAAGAAAAAGAGATATGGAAGAAGAAAAGGGAGTAGAAGATTGAGAACATTACGGAAGGAAGATTATGAAGAGAGCAACGGAAATGATTGCGTGATTAGGGAGGCCAATCCTCTAGAACCTCTTATTTTTCTAGAAGTCACATTAGCACTGAAGAAATTGTCTGTCATCCTTTAAGAGAATCTATCCTTCTATTTTCGAATCTTTTCAGAACCCTCTACGAGGCTCTAACCGTCCCTGAACGTCCACTTGTGAAACCATCGCTCTCGAAGCTAGAGATGGACTCTGCAACGACCATTGCAATCAACTGAGTCCATCACCGGGGAAGCCTTTCGTCGAGGTCTTATGGTTTTCTGGTTCACTTAAAAAAAAAAAAAAAAAAAAAAAAAAATGAATGCCACTCCCACCATGAATCGCAAATGTGTGTGAAGTATGTATGTATGTATGTATGTATGTATGTATGTATGTATGTATGTATGTATGTATGTATGTATGTATGTATGTATGTATGTATGTATGTATGTATGTATATGTGTATGTATGTATGTATGTATGTATGTATGTATGTATGTATGTATGTATGTATGTATGTATGTATGTATGTATGAATGTATGTATGTATGTAAGTATGTACGTACGTAAGTACGTATGTATGTATGTATGTATGTATGTATGTATGTATGTATGTATGTATGTATGTATGTATTTGTGTCATCATGACATTTGAAAATAAACTCTCCTACTGGGATTCGAACCCTAGCGTGAGTGGTTTTCTTTTTATATGACGAAGACCGTACCGTCACGCCACCGTTTTGTAGGGTCACGGTGGCGTGACGGTACGGTCTTCCTCTTATAAAAAAGAAACCGGTCAGGCGAGGGTTCGAATCCCAATAGGAGAGTTTATTTCCGTATGTATGTATGTGTGTATGTATGTATGTATGTATGTATGTATGTATGTATGTATGTATGTATGTATGTATGTATGTATGTATGTATGTATGTATGTATGTATGTATTTATGTATGGGTGTATGTATGTATGTATGTATGTATGTATGTATGTATGTATGTATGTATGTATGTATGTATGTATGTATGTATGTATGTATGTATGTATGTATGTATGTATGCATACATATTTGATGACTAGAAGCTCAATGTCAATCTTCTTACTTGAATCCTCGATATTTTCAATCAGCTTTCTTTGGGGATCTGAGACAGCATTGAGAAGCAAGGCAACTAGAGTTAATGTTTTTAGATCTTATTACAGGACATTTCGATACTTTTATTTCATCTTCAGATGTCAAATTATTTAAGTTTCATATATACATGTATGTAAATATAAATGGAATGGTGTTTTATGAGAGGTCAGTGATACGCTGTCGCAGAAATATCAAGAAAGATTGGTGTAAGGTTGGGATTGTGGTAGGTGTAGGATTATGATAAATGGGATTATTGTGTGTGGGATTTAAGTCGTGTGGGATTACGGTTGAGGTGGGATTATGGCGGAGACGGTGAGCGTCATTTTCAACCAATAAATAGACGACCTGCTAGTGCTATTTAGCACAAGAAGTCGCTATCACCATAATCCCACTTTCAACTCAATCCCACCTTACCCCAATCACATCCACAACAATCCCACCTCTAACACAATCCCACCCACTATAACCCTACCCGAACCTTTCTTGACATTTCTGTACAACTGAGTCACGATAACCTTTCCTGGAATACCATGCCATTTGTATTTTTACTCATAGAAATTCGAAATTGTAATGTAGTTTGATATCTGAAGCTGACAAAAGTCTCGAAACGCCGTGCAGTCACTACAAAACTAACTCAAGTTTTCTTCTTTCCTGATTAACTTCGGTGAGCTCCTCCAAGCTCTCCCTGATTACAAAAGGAAGATAAATGTAAACATGAAAAAGGCGATCAAGAAGCTTCAAGGTGCGTTACCAGCTGTCAATTAAAAAAAAAAAAAACACTCATACCCACGCTTACTTACATATATATATAACAATATTGAGGAATGGACGACAAAATGAGTGGCAGGGTGGTGAGATAAACACCGAGAATCGTTGAAGTTTTTATTCACTGACGTTTCGCTCTTAACAGAGCTTCTTTAGAGTGTACAAACATGACCAGGAAATCAACAATTTTATAACTCACATCATTCCGCGTTCCTTCCTTAACCCAACCCCAACCTCCCTCACGTACCCATCAGCTCCTGTAAGACCATACAGCCGGACGGTTTGGACAGCTTAATAAAACCAAAACGATGGTTACAACAGGGCTGGCATGCTATAAAAGCTGCCTCTACTATTTTTCTCTTTTTCTTGTCTAACCCTTGTTCACAGAGAAGTCAAATATATTTTTAAAGTGTTCTCAGGACTTAGATATCCAGAAGGGTTACTCCATAGTTTGAAGAAAATAGCGCTTAAAATAATGGAAAAGAGAAATGATGAGATAAAGGAGACTAAGGAAGGTGGCTTCATTGTAGTTCCCAACTCCAAGCACACAGAAGAGTTAGGACATTTGCTCCGCAGAGCAGGGCTGAAGATCGCCAGTACATCCAGTACGAAAATAGGTGAAGTAGTGAGAGGTAAGGGTAGAAAAGAACATAATAACAACAGCCTGGTTTACAGAATCCCATGTGGTGGCTGTGACCTAAACTACTTTGGGGAGACAGGAAGAGGCATACACAAGCGGACATATGAGCACAAGAGCGACCTGAGGGCCCACCGAACATCAAACGCCCTGGTGGTTCATGCGGAGAAATACGGACATTTACCTAACTGGGACGGAGTGGAAATATCAAAACAAGGGTTAGACAAGAAAAAAATAAGAATAGTAGAGGCAGCTTTTATAGCATGCCAGCCCTGTTTTAACCATCGTGATAGTTTTATTAAGCTGTCCAAAACGTCCGGCTGGATGGTCTTACAGGAGCTGAAGGGTACGAGAGGGAGGGAGGAGGTGGGTTAAGGAAGGAACGCGGAATTATGTAAGATATATCACTGTTGATTTCCCCAACATGTTTGTACACTCTGAAGAAGCTCTGTTAAGAGCGAAACGTCAGTGAATAAAACTACAACGATTCTCGGTGTTTATCTCTCCACCCTGCCACTCATATACTAATATGTTTGTACAATATATATATGTATATATATATGTATATACATACATATATATATATATGTATATATATATATATATATATATATATATGTATATATATATATATATGAGTTTACTCTAAACACCTCCATAGTCTTCTACTCTGAACTTAAATTCTACCAAAAATAATGTTATTCTCACACACTCTCCCTTAAGGACATGTACATCCAAAACTCTTCCTGCTCTTCGCCTGGATAACACTATATAATCCATTAAAGCCCTATCTACCACCTTTCCATCCATCACCCTCTCCCATGTGTACCTATGTTTCACTTTTTTCTAAACACTGTGTTAGCTATCATCAACTCTCTTTGTAGACATATCTCCACCATCAACTTTCCACTACGATTTTTTCCTGGAACTCCACACTTCCCAACCACTCCTTCTATTGAATCAACTCCAACTCTAACCTTAAGATCTCCCAATACTAATTCATTGACATTTCTCCCTAAACCCTCTATGCATTCATCTAAATATATCCAAAAAACCTCTCTTTTCTCTACGCTCTTCTTTCTACCAGATCCATATGGACTTACAAAAACCCGGCTTTCCCGTCCCAGTTTCACCTTCATTCACATTAACCTTGAAGAAATCTCCTTTCACTCCACCACACGCTTACCTCTATCTTCATTTACTAATATAGCAACCCCTTCTCTCCCCCTCGTTCTTTTTTTACTTCCGACACCTTCCCCACTACGCTCCCAAACTCAAACTCGCCCCTTCCTTTCAACTCTGTTTCACTCAATGCCAACACATCCATCTTTCTTCTAACAAACATACTGCCTATATTTTTCCTTTTACTCTCATTTGCACCACACACACGCCCATAAAAAGACCCAAATCTTAGGGTTCTCTATGGTAAACTCCTTACAGACCCTATTATGCCTTTGTTTTTTTAGGAACGTCCTCCTTAATCTACAAAGAGTAGAATCCCTAGTCCCATCCTTCATCCCCTTTTAGTCGCCTTTTATTACTCAAGTGGGAATACGCGGTGTTTAAGCACTGGTTAAATGTACGTGTGTGTGTGTGTGTGTGTGTGTGTGTGTGTGTGTGTGTGTGTGTGTGTGTGTGTGTGTGTGTGTGTGTGTGTGTGTGTGTGTGTGTGTGTGTGTGTGTGTGTGTGTGTGTGTGTGTGTGTGTGTGTGTGTGTGTGTGTGTGTGTGTGTGTGTGCGTGTATGTGTGCGCGTGTACGTGTTTACGTTGTCGGATTTGCCTGTTTTTTCCAGGTTATTCAAAAGACATCCATACAAGGGTTTATATTTATCATATATCTTTTAAATACATTCTCTCTATTATTTTTCTGCTGTTTTTCCATCCCACCGTCTTGTTCTTTTGTTTCACGCGACATTATCTTTCTTATCAATTACGTCAACATGTTTCCTGGTTCTGAAGACAGCAAAATTGTTAAGTCTCTCTCTTTTCTACACTGATTTTGGCAATTCCTGCTTATCTTGTCTTTCTTTATATGATCTGTTATCTGTTCTGGTAACTGCTCTTTGAAATATGTATCTATTTGTGATTTTGCATGTTTGTGTGTGTGTGTGTGTGTGTGTGTGTGTGTGTGTGTGTGTGTGTGTGTGTGTGTGTGTGTGTGTGTGTGTGTGTGTGTGTGTGTGTGTGTGTGTGTGTGTGTGTGTGTGTGTGTGTGTGTGTGTGTGTGTGTGTGTGTGTGTGTGTGTGTAGAGAGAGAGAGAGATAAGAGAGTGAGAGGGTGAGACAGTAAGAGCTTGAGCGAGTAAAATAGTGAAAGAGTAAGGTAGTGAGATCGTGAGAGAGTGAGAGAGTGAGGGACTAAGAGAGTACGAGAGTGAGTGAGATAGTATGAGCATGAGATCGAGAGTGAGAAAATGAGAAAGTGAGACTGTGAGAGAACGAGAAAGTTAGAGAACGAGAATGTGATAAAGTGAGAGAATGAGGGGTGAGAGAATGAGCAATTGAGATTGATTAGGTGAGTGAGTGAATGCATGGTTGAGTGAGTGAATTAGGGAATGAGGGATTGGTGGATCGAGAGAGCAAAGGAAAGAGAGAGCGAGGGAGAGAGGGAGTGAGGGAATGTGCGAACGAGGAAGTGTGAGAACAATAAAGTGAGACAGGGAAGGAGTGAGGTAACGAGGGAATGATGGGATAAGAGGGTAAAGAAGTGAGATAGTAGAGTTGTGAGGGAGCGATTTTATGAGGGAGGAAGTGAGATAGGAAGTGATGGAGGGTGTGAGGGCGTGAGGAGGGTTGTGGGAGAGGGAGGTTGTGTCTCCATCGTCATCATTGCTCCAATGCCAAACAACTTGGTGACTTCACATGCAAGATCCCTCACCTTGAGTCCCTCTCTTAACTTTTTCAAAGGATTACAAAGGAGAAGCATGCCAATAGGAGACCTTTTGGTCCATAACTAGGTTGGATGTAATATATTATATATATATATATATATATATATATGTAAACCTTCCATCCAGCACCCTCTCCCATGTATACTTATGCTCGATTTTCTTCCTAAACACTGTATATGCTATCATCAACTCCCTACCCTCTCCCTTCCTCCCCCTTCCCCGACCACTGTCTTCCTTTCCTTTCCTCGTTCACCTTCTCCATTCCCTTCCCCGTCCACTCTCTCCATTCCCTTCCCCGTCCACTCTCTCCATTCCCTTCCCCGTGCCTCTCCATTCCCTTCCCCGTCCACTCTCTCCATTCCCTTCCCTTCCCCACCTTCTTACCTTTCACCTATCCTCTTGTCTTTTTATCTTCTCTTCCCTTCCCTTTTCTTTTCCTACATTCCTCTTTGTTGTTTTCGCCTCCCTTCTTTCCTTGCCCTTCCTCTCTATGCCCTTCTCTTCTCTATCCCTTCCCCCTCCCCATCTCTTTTTATTCTTTCCTCTATTCTTCCCTCCCTTCATCTTTCTTCTCCTCCTCACTCCCCTCCTCTCTCTTCCCCTCACTTCCTCTCTCTTCTCTTACCACCCATTATGATGAGAGAGCTGGTCTAGGTAACTTTACGAGCTTTACCTTAAATGTTTCCCTCTCCCTTGCCCGTCCCTTGTCTCCCCTTCATTTCCATTCCCCCCTTCCTTTCATCCCTTTCATCTCATTTTACCTCTCCTCTCTGCTCTTTTCTCAACGCCTTCCCTTCAACACCCTCTCCCTCTTCCCCTATTTTCTCTCCCTCTCCCTCCTATCGTTCTCCCTATCATTCTCCTCTCTTCTACATTCTTCCTTCTCATCCCAACCAATCTGTTCACCTTCCTTCCTCTCTGACATTTACCCTCCTTTCTTCTCCTAACTCCACCTCCCCTTCAACACTCTCTCCCTCTTCCCCTATTTTCTCTCCCTTCCCCTCCTATCGTTCTCCCTATCATTCTCCTCTCTTCTACATTCTTCTCTCTCATCCCAACAAATCTGTTCGCCGTCCTTCCTCTCTGACATTTACCCTCCTTTCTTCTCCTATCTCCACCTCCCCTTCAACACTCTCTCCCTCTTCCCCTCTTTTCTCTCCTTAACCCTCCTATCGCTCTCCCTATCATTCTCCTCTCTTCTACATTCTTCCCTCTCATCCCAACCAATCTGTTCACCTTCCTTCCTCTCTGACATTTACCCTCCTTTCTTCTCCTAACTCCACCTCCCCTTCAACACTCTCTCCCTCTTCCCCTCTTTTCTCTCCCCCTCCCTCCTATCGTTCTCCCTATCATTCTCCTCTCTTCTACATTCTTCCCTCTCATCCCAACCTATCTGTTCACCTTCCTTCCTCTCTGACATTTACCCTCCTTTCTTCTCCTAACTCCACCTCCCCTTCAACACTCTCTCCCTCTTCCCCTATTTTCTCTCCCCCTCCCTCCTATCGTTCTCCCTATCATTCTCCTCTCTTCTACATTCTTCCCTCTCATCCCAACCAATCTGTTCCACCTTCCTTCCTCTCTGACATTTACCCTCCTTTCTTCTCCTAACTCCTCCGACACCTCACCACTGACCCCCTTCCTCGTATTTCTCGGTGACTTGGAAGGCTTAGACGAGAGAGAGCGTATGTGACGTTTGTGTTTTGGTTTTACATCTTCGCTCATGTTGTTGGCGGTGTTAGTCGTAATGTGTAGGTTGTGAAGGTTGTTGCGGTTGGTGATTCTACTGATGGTTGTGCTGGTAGAGATTGTGAAGTTTTGTATTTTTAGGACAAATTGAATTTTTAGAAGGTCTGCCAATAGATTCGAACCCTGACCTATGCCGACATAATCACGAAGCTAAGGCTCTAGCAACTGAGCCATGAACGATGCTTCAAAAGGACTACTCGAGTCCCCGAGCACACTCTTCATAGCTACAGCAGACGTAGTCTCATTTTCACAAAATTCTCCCAATTAGGCAAGCCTTCTGCACAAGTTGTGTATTTCTAGGACAAATTAAAATTCACAAATTGTCGAAGGGCTTGCCTAATAGGGAGAATTCGATGAAAACAAGACTACTTTTGCTGTAGATATGAAGTGTCCTTGGGGACTCGAATAGTTCTTTTGTAGTATCGTTCATGGCTCAGTTGCTAGCGTTTTGGTTTCGTGATTATGTCGCCACAGGTCAGGGTTCGAATCCCTTGGCAGAGCTTCTAAAAATTCATTGTGAAGTTTGTGGTGGTTAGGGTGTTAGTGGGGGTTGTAGTGGTGCTACTAGAATGTTCTTGTGCTTCTAGTTGCTATTATGATACTATTGATGATACTATTTACATATGTAGTGGTGATGTTAGTCGTGTGTGTACTGGTGCTAGTAGTTGTTGTGTTAATATTGGGGACTGTGGTGATAAAGATTGTGGTGATGCTAGTATTGTTTTTTGTGGTGGTAATGGAGTTTTGGTGTCAGTGGGAGATGTGGTGCATATGGAGGTGACAGTGATGACTGTTATACAAGGGCTTGTGGTGGTGGTAGTGGTGAACGTGGTGGAAATGATGGTTGTGGTCTTAGTTGGGTTTTGTGATAATAGTGGTGTTGCCAGAGATTATGCTGCTGATGATGATGATGCTAGTGATGGTGTTTATGGTTATGGTTGTGTGGTTGGTGATGCTGGTGGTAGATAGGATGACGTTGGCAGTGCTGGGGGAAAGTAAAGAGAAGGTACAATGATATGTAATCACTGCCCCAAGTTTCACTGACAAGCAACCTACAGCCTTACACCACTTAGCAACGGTCTAGGCTCCTTTCTGTTCAGAAACGTCGTATTTTTGTCTGTGTCGTATCGATGTGTTTAATTGCTTTTATGTCAACGGCTCATAGCACAAGGAGAAAAGGTTTAGTCGTCGGACGTCAGTTCTCTTCATGTGGAAAAACTGGAGAAAATAACGTCGAAAGCGACGGAGATCTTGAGACTTTGAGACCTCGAGACCTTGAGATCTTGAGATCTTGAGATCTTGAGATCTTGAGGTCTTGAGTTCGGTCACGTGACCGTATGCCAGCCCCTCATTGCCGCACCTCCAGATGATGGTGAAGGCTATGACGGGTACTGAAGCTGAGCACAAGGGAGATGATTCTCTCTGACGTCTGTCTTCCAGAACCACACCACATGAAAGTAAATGTTGTTGTGACCAAAGGAAAGGAAGAAAAGGGAAGGAAAGAGAAAATAAAGGAAAATAGAGAAAGAGAAGGAAACTGAAAGAAAAGAAACAGGAAAGGAATGGAAAGGCAAGAAAACGAATGTCAAAGAAAAGGAAAATAAAGGTAGTAGAAAAAAGAAGAAGGGAAATTGAGAGAAGGGAAAGGTGAGAGGAAGAGAAGGAAAGGAAGGTAATGGAAGGAAAATTAATTGAATTAAAGGAAAACAATCGGAATAGGAAGGAAAGCGAAGGCAATATAGAAGGAAAGAAAAGAAAAGGAAAAGAAAAGAAAGGAAATGTGAGGGAGAGGGTAGGTAAAGGAAAAGAAGGGAAGGTAAGGTAAGGAAGGGAAAGTAAGATAAGGAAGGGAAGGGAAGGTAAGATAAGGTGAGGTAAGGTAAGGCAAGGCAAGGCAAGGGAAGGCAAGGCAAGGTAAGGTAAGGTAAGGTAAGGTAAGGTAAGGTAAGGTAAGGTAAGGTAAGGTAAGGTAAGGTAAGGTAAGGTAAGGTAAGGTAAGGTAAGGTAATGCAAGGCAAGGTAAGGTAAGGTAATACAAGGCAAGGTAAGGTAAGGTAAGGTAAGGTAATGCAAGGTAAGGTAAGGTAAAGTAAGGCAAGGTAAGGTAAGGTAAGGCAAGGCAAGGTAAGGCAAGGCAAGGAGGAAGCCCCTTGTTGCTATTGATCGCGGGTAATAAGGGGAACTATAGGATCCTTGCACCTTTGCGCACCGCCTTCCTCACCACTCGAAATAGATCGGAAGGGTGAGGACGAGGGTGAGGGTGAGAGGGAGGGTGAGGGAGAGGGCGAGAGTAGGGTGAGAGTGGAGGTGGCGAAGGTAGTGGTGATGATGGTGTTAGTCGAAGTGGTGGTGAAGGGGGTGGTGGTGAGTGGAAGTGGTGAAGGTTGGTTATGTTACGGGGTGGGTGATGATCATTGGGTGCTGGGTGGTGATGGCGGATGTTGGTTATGATGGGGAGTGGGGGACGTGCATATATATATATATATATATATATATATATATATATATATATACATCAACCAGAAATCACTTTAGTTCTAAGCCATCATTGTCGAGAAACTCGAGGAGGCATACATGCAGCAACTGATACGTGTCGATATTGATGGCTCAGAGTTAAAGTGAATTGTGGTTGATAAATGTAAATCTGTTCACTGAGACCCATTCAGTGTTGTATAAATTACACACACATACAAACACACACACACACACACACACACACACACACACACACACACACACACACACATATACATATATATATATATATATATATATATATGTACATATATATATATGTATATATAATATATATGTCTATATATACATATATATATATATATACACACATACACTTCGGGTAATGCGTCTTTCCTCGCTTTATTTTTATTTTTGTATTTGTTCATACACTGAAACGTACTCTAACTGTATTTTTTTGACAATTTATCAATGTCTAAGAAAGCTAAAATAAGTTATGGTAAGGTAAAGTAAGGTAAGGCAAGGTAAAGTAAGGTAAGGTAAGGTAAGGTAAGGTAAGGTAAGGTAAGGTAAGGTAAGGTAAGGTAAGGTAAGGTAAGGTAAGGTTAAGGTAAGGCAAGGTAAGATAAAAAAAGAAACCCGCTAGTAAAAAGCAATCTTGGTTTTTGGACTAACAGAATTGAAGTAAAACTGTACAATCAAGACATTGCCCATGTATAAACCCGCCCGTGTTTTTCTAGGAAATTCGTCCAAGAAGGCAGCTTTTCATCCTTTCTCTTCATTCTCAGCTGCACAAAATCCCCTGTTGCATACTAGAACTAGATCGTCTATCGTCAGTTAGAATGGAGTTTGCTAGTGTCATCTAGAAATAAAATCGTCTGGGGCGAGGTAAAAATTTCTTTTAACTAGAACAGAATTGCCTGCTACCTAGAATGAAATGGCTTTCAGTCTCTAAGAATAAAATTGACTTTCCTCAACTAGATGAAACCGTCCTGAGTTTCCTAGATCGTCGAGAACTGGAATAGAACAAGTCTCTAGGAATAAAATTGACTTTCCTCAACTAGATGAAACCGCTCTGGGTTTTCTAGATCGACGACAACTGGAATAGAACGAGTTTGCGAATATAGATGAGCTTATCCCACAGAAAACTCGACATTCCTTCCAGCAATATAAAATCGCCTTCAAAAATGGTGGTTGTGTCGTGTCAGTTGTGTAGTGCCAGTCATGTATACGGTGGTAGAGCTTAAACTACGACAAAAGTCTTGAACTACAAGAACTTTCCGCTTCAGAGAATTCATGAAAGCAATTAAGCTTTAGGCGTTGTTCTGTAGCTTAGGGGAAATTGCGAAGTCCATGGATTTCATCGTCAGAAGCTTTGATTAATCTGTAAGCCTGGGCTTCAGGGACTGGCCTCATCACCTTACGGTTCGTGTATCATAATCTTTTAACGTTGTTTTCTTTGTTAATTTTAATCTTCTAATTTACTCATTTGTTTTTATTTACGTATTTGTTTTAGTTTTAATTTTTTTCATTTGTCCACATTCTATTTTATTTCATTTATATTTTTGTTAGATTTTATTATATGAGCAACGTGCTGCGCCCGACCCCGCTACGGGGGCTCGGCCCTTCGGGCGAGCTCGCTTCACTCGCTCAGCCAATCAGTCGTCTCCGTTGCCGTTACGTTACCGCTCTCGGCCAATCAGTCGTCTCCATTACCGTGATGTCATCACATTCTCAGCCAATCAGGGGTCGGAGGGAACGTGTCCCCTTGAGTGATTTCCGGTTTCCGGTCCGATTTAGACCGATATAAACAGGAATTCATTTATTAGTATATAGATTTATTTCTTATTTGTGTATTCGTTTTAGTTTTAGCTTATTGTTTTTTTTCTATTTCATTTGATCATATTCTATGTTATTTTACTTCTCTTTTTTGTTATATTTTATTATGATTTTAAGTGTTGATTGCTCTGCGAAAAGCTGTTGCACTTTGAGCATGCGTTACCTAATACAGGGCAATGACAGATAATTATCTTTATTGATAAATCATAAAAGCAGGGAACCTCCAGTATCCAGGACAAACAAATCCGATATCTAGAAATCCTTTTGATATCCTGAAATATTTCTGCGAGACGATTTCGAGGTAGACAGTGAAGATTTCTTTTTAATTCTAGAAATCGTGATAGGGAGAACCATCAGTATATTGTTAGGGACGA
>NC_134777.1:9489923-9499923 GCF_046742065.1 Oratosquilla oratoria
GGCCTCTCTGCACTCATGCTAACTCACGTGCAACTCGCAAAATATATATTTTTTTCTTTTTCTTTAAAATTCCCTCGTCGTTCCATTACTCTTCGATATCTCCCCTACACGCAGTAATTCTTTCTACCCCTTTTTACAATATGATCCTTTTGCTTAATTTAGTGGATATATCATAATGAAATTTTACAGTGCATGTGTGTGTTCTGCCGTGTGTGATTCTTCATGTGCTTGCGTTTGCGAGTTTTTTGTAGGTGTGTGCGTGTGTGTGTGTGTGTGTGTGTGTGTGTGTGTGTGTGTGTGTGTGTGTGTGTGTGTGTGTGTGTGTGTGTGTGTGTGTGTGTGTGTGTGTGTGTGTGTGTGTGTGTGTGTGTGTGTGTGTGTGTGTGTGTGTGTGTGTGCGCGTGCGCGCGTATGTGTGTGCCTGTGTCTCTATGTGCGTGTGTCTCTGTGTGTGTACGTGCCTATGTGTGTGTGTGTCTGTGATTCACCTTGGTCTTTGGATCACGTGTTGGACTCGTGATCGACAGCTATTTCCCTCCCGGAAGAGAGCTCAGAGCTCGTATGACCGATCTATGGGTAATGCTGTGACCTTACACACACACACACCCAACTCCCCGCCCACGAGAGTTGGAGTAACGACTCGAAGGACAGTGATATTGAAATAATTTCAGCACTGGGCAGGATTCGAACCCAGTACCACCGGTACCGCCGCACTGACAGTCTGGGACTCTACCAACCGCGCCACTGTTAGTGTATGTGTGTGTCCGTGTGTATATGTATGTGTGTGTGTTTGTGTTTTTTCTTCACTGTGGTCTTGTATCAATGGCTACACTTTTGGACGTATGGCCCGATCTATAGCTAAAGCTGTGACTTTGCCCCGCAAAGATGCCTTCTGCTTTCAAAAGGGTAAAAATAATGGCATGAAATATTGCCATACTTTCCCAGCCTTGAATGTGGCTTCATCTCGATTTTGGTGAGTTAAAAGCCAAACACTAACCTTGAATGGTGCTCCATCTCAGTTTTGGCGAGTTAAAGACCAAATCTAACTACTACGTAAACCTACTTTGTATCTGTGTACGTGCGTGTACGTGTTCATGTGTGCGTGTGTGTACATACTCTTATGTGTGCGTGCATATGCAACTGCATGCGCGTGCTCTCGTGGCCTCTAACAGTCACCCGAAAATATGAAGAAATAACGACTTATGCACACACATACATATACACCAACGAATTTCCACAGCCCATTGAAATCTAAGCCATTTTTATTACAAATTCCCTTTCCTCCTCTCCTCCCTCTTTCCCTCCACGTCCCTGACCAAGCGTGACTCCACGGTTTTTATATTTAACCATTTAAGAGCATTTTTTTTTTTTAGTTTTATTCTGGCTGATGCATGAGTAATTTATTCATTTGAGGAAGGCAAATTCAGGACAAAATTTTATCTTAATCGAAGGTTTTATCTGAGTTCAAAATCTATTCCTGAAATTAGATTGTGGACTTATTCAAACTTCACCCGACTTAATCTCTCTTTCACTCTGTACCTCCCTCCTCTCCATCCATCCCTCCATCCCTCACTCCCTCTATTTCCATCACATCTCTTCTCCAACAATTCTATCCCTGTTCTCTCTCCATCCTTTCTACAACAAACACATTTATTTTAGTCTCCCTCTTGTGTTCCCACCCCCATTTTTTTTTTTTTTTTTTTTTTGACAGTCTCACTATTTGTGCTTCCGGCAGACTAGCTCCAGGTTTGGATAGTTCCCAAAACGCGGCTTTCCGGAACTGCCCCCTCGCCCTTCATCACTCTGACGTACTTTATGGGTTTTACTCTCTCCTAGAACAGGTGAATTTATAGGACCGAAAGGGGACTAATATCGGCCTAAGAATGTGTCTCTTATAATCAAGAACCCTTGGCATTTTCACGCGAAGGCCAGTTCTTTGCCAAAACAAAATCCACAAAGTCGGGATCGAACAACAAACAATTTCTTCCCATAGCTTCTGCAGACCATAATATTCCTTTTATTTAGATTGTCACCCGGCTACTTTATTCGTCTTCGCGGCAACTCTATTAATCCCGTTCCTACTGAGTGTCGCTTTTCTTGTTATTCTAGTTGTTAACCCGTTAAACTCCGATGACAAGATGTCTTGTCATTTGGTCAAATAAAACAAAAAATCACAAAACACCAGGAAAATATGACGTCAGTCCTCGAGGACTGACGTCATATTTTTCTGGTGTTTGATCAGACATTTTGGTGTTTTATAATTTTTTGTTTTATTTGACCAAATGACAAGACATCTTGTCATCGGAGTTTAATGGGTTAACAAACATCTCAATTCAGAACTCTCCCAAGACAGAGTCAGTTCTCAATTACGTCGAGAAAGCTCAACTTCGGTGGTACGGCCACGTTAAACGCATGGACCATGAATAGATACATACAGACATATACCAAAGGCTTTTTCCCCCTTACACGAGGGGTAGCCAAAAGAAAAAAGGCACAAAAACCATTCCCATCCATTCCATTTCCTATATATTCCACTCCCCTCCACCCTCCTCCCTCCCTCTTATCTTGGCACCTCCTGGATGACGGGTCATCCCTGCATCCTGTCCACTGCCCTGGGTCAGAAGCAGTGTCGTAAGACACAGCATATCCACAACAAGACACAGCACATCCACAGCAAGACACATCATATCCACACAAGACACAGCACATCCACAGTAAGACACAGCACATCCTCAGCAAGACACAGCACATCCACAGCAAGACACATCATATCCACACCAAGACACAACATATCCACAGCAAGACACAGCATATCCACAGCAAGACACAGCATATCCACAGCAAGACACATCATATCCACACAAGACACATCATATCCACAGCAAGACACAACATATCCACAGCAAGACACAGTATATCCACACAAGACACAGCACATCCACAGTAAGACACAGCACATCCTCAGCAAGACAGAGTATATCCACAGCAAGACACAGCATATCCACAGCAAGACACAGCACATCCACAGCATGAATAGATACTCAATAAAATACCTGGAATGGCAGAACATCAAGGACACAATAGAGACAAGAGGAAGTGATGTGTAGACAGTAGAAAAACAACAACAACTCCGTCAGGACAGAAGAAATTGGCGACTGTATGCACAGCTGGACCACTGACAGGCGTTACGCCTAACAGGAGTTTGGTGAGAAGGTGAGAAAAGTTTCTGGCTATATTATTAATTTTCGTGACATCCAACTCGTTGGCTAACAGGTCAGCACCCCCCCCCCTTCCCCGACCAGCAAATCTCCTTTGAACAACTATTCTGATAACGGATATCTACTTCCTCGTTCTCCTCTCCTTCTCTCTACTCTTCCTTGACATTTTCCTATTTCTCTTCTTTCTTTTCTTCCCTCCCTCTCCTATTCCTTCTCATACTCCTTTCTCTCCTCTTCATATTCCTTAACTGTAGGAGAGAGGGCAAAATCAACGTATGGGATTCAGTATGTTTAACGTTTCGCCCCGCGTTTTTTTTTTTTTTTTTTTAGCCCTGCTGGGTAAGACGTTAAATATATTGAATTACATAATTTTTTTCTCTCCTGCATTGCTGCTGCAGTCATTGCTGCTTTTCATTCATCTTCTTTTTCCCTTCATCCTCTTCTTTCTCTTTCTCCCTTTTTCTCCTTCTCTGTTTCTTCTTCCTCTTCCTCTTCATCCTATTCTTCCCTTTCATTTCTTCCTCCTCTTCGTGTTTCCAAGCAAAAGTTAAGTATATTTACATCAGTAAAAACAATAATGAGTACTACAAGTTCTTTGGAAAAACTTTCACCGAGGTGGAGAATGAAAAGGATTTTTATGTAATCATTGCATCTACCTCAGATAGAGCAAGTAGGACATAGGGATTGACAGAGCGATCTTTTGACTTTATCCGTGAGATCATTTATTCATTCACACTTGGAATATAATTTTTCTATTTGATCCTCAGATCCTATTAAAGATATTGATCATTTGAAAAGATTACAGTGGCAAGACACAAAATTCATTCAAATATAAGAAACAAAGCGTAGGAAAACTTATTAAAACGCTTTAATCTATTCTCTATCTCTCTCTCTCTCTAAAAAAGAAGAAGAAGAAGAAGAAGAAGTCTCATAGTGGACTTTATAGAAGCCTTTAAATTTTCTTAAGAGAATGGAATGTATCAAAATTTGAAGAAAAAAAAATCACAGTAAATATTAACTGGATGACAAAAATATCAGAACGTGTATTTAATCTAGAAGTAGGTAGAGGCAGTTTTGAGTATGATATAACTCAAAACATTAAATATCATTTGAATAAATACCTTTTTCATCCGACATTATCTAGAACCAATAAGTCTCCTCTTGTATTTTCTACCTTCCTAACTCATGTGATTCATCTTCCTGCTCTTCTTCCTCTTCCTCTTTTTCCTCTTCTTCCCTCTTCCTCTTCTTCCCTCTTCCTCCTCCCCCTCTTCCTCTTTTTCCTGGTCTTCCTCTTTCTATTCTTCTTTTTATCATTTTTGTCATTCTTTTCTTTTTTGTCACCTCATGTATCCTTTCTCAAGGTAATTTCTCTCTTCATAAATATCATCTCACCTCTTATCAAATTTGATGGAAATCAATAAAAAGCTCACTGGCGGTTTGTGTGCGTTGTCAGGTTTATAGCAAGTAAACAGTCTACTGAATTTTACAGTATCAAGGAAAATGACCTCGTCTACCAGTGGCCTCGTGCTCGAATGGCCATGAGCTCATATAAAAATCCAATATGTTTCTGCAAATACATCCTCGTCCAATTCAAATTTTTAAACGAACAAAAATACATAATGACAACAATGGCCTAATATAGCTGGATCAGTGGCTAGAATATCTAATATCTTTGACACAGTGCAGTTGGGTCACCAGCTAGAATTTCTAGTATATTGACTTTTAAAACATCAGAGTAATCCAATGAGACCTGTCACAGGCTTTCAATTAAGAATGACCTGTTTTTATTTCCACACAGGATTTTCTAATACTCATAGAACTCATGTTAGGAGGCCATTAGGTATGGCTTAGTCCACACCATATTTCCTATGTGCTTTCATAATCAAGGGCGCCTGGTTAAACTCTTGTGAATTTTAAGTACGAACACATACTTACAGAACAAAATCCATTGCTCATTTGTGAATGAATACAAAATATCTTAAGCAACGTTAGGAGGCCATTATGTATGGCTTAGCCCACGCCATTTTTCTTTGGTGTTTTCATAGCCAGGGTAGGAGCTAGTCACCGGCGCCTGGTTAAATTCTTGTGAATCTTAACTATAAAAATACACTTACAGAACAACATCCATTGCTCATTTATGAATGAATACAAAGTGTCTTAAGCAACGTTCCCTCTAACCTGTGCGTATGTGATTCACCTCGGTCTTTGGATCACGTGTTGGACGCGTGATCGACAGCTATTTCCCTCCCGGAAGAGAGCTCAGAGCTCGTATGTCCGATCTATGGGTAATGCTATGACCTTACACGCACACACACACCCAACTCCCAGCCCACGAGAGTTGGAGTAACGACTCGAAGCGCAGCGATACTGAAACAATTTCAGCCCTGGGCAGGATTCGAACCCAGTACCACCGGTACCGCCGTACCGACAGTCTGGGACTCTACCAACCGCGCACATGTGTTTTACAACTAGCGAACATAAAGAAGAAATATGAGCACAAAAGGTTTTCAAATTATATTACAATTCATTCAATAAAGAAGTTCCACCCAAAACACCAACTTGTAAATTCTCTAAAAATATGGTAACTTGCCAACCGTCAAACCAATAATGTTTTTTCCCCTCTTCTAAATCTAGCGCTTCTATTGCAAATGAAATTATTTTGCCGCCATGGCAGCGCACATACTTTTCGGGGTAGGCAAAGCTTGCACACAAACAAATTTCTACACACACTCACAGCAAAAAAAAAAAAAAAAAGAGAAAAAAAAGAGAGAGAGAGAGAGAGAGAGAGAGAGAGAGAGAACATTGGTCCTCAGCGGATAAAGCCGCCGTGGTGAGGTGGCTGTATCGTCCTACTGGCCATGGACCAGGGGTTCTGCAGTAGCTCCTCAATGCTGGACACTTTCACGTTTATTTTCACGCTGGTTTAGCGGGTTAGGGCGTCGTTACTTGCGGCGAAGGTCGAGGTGAGGGCGGTTCGAATCCTGCCACCAGCGAAGTTGAACCAAGGGCATGGTTCATTAAATTCCACGCTACAAAGCCCTCTGTGAGGGACACCGTCCTAGCCTCCCGATAGGGGGGGGGGGGGAGCTTGTGACGTTAAACCATATCATCATCATGTAAGAAATACTGTGTAACCCTCTGGGAAAGGGCCGCTTTCCCTATTTGAATAAAGTCTTATGGCCTTCATCAGAATATGATGGTCTGACTTTGGCCAAAAAGGAATTTAGATTGTAATGAAAGAGTCCTCCATAGATTTGAATCTAGTTGCTAGATTTCGTTTTGGTCAGGACCAGGAGGTCAAACTCGGGATGAAGTGAAATCTTCTTCCTTCACTACCAAATTTTGCCCCTCAAACCTCACCCTCGTCTCTCCATAGCCCCTCCTGTAGCGAGCTGCACTATCCTTTTTGTTCTAGTTTCCACCATGCTATTCGACAGCATTTCGCTGTCTCTTTTCGGTAGTAAAGGGGTGATAGCTTAATCCAATTAATCCTTCCTGAATTGGATGGCATCTCTTTTATTTTGTCAGGGAAAATACATGTGAGAACAAAACCTTTATTCCTGGTACGACATTTGGATTTTTAGAGCTTTATCAAGTACACAGACGTAGTTAACAATGTCAGTATCGGGACTGTGCTCTCCGGAGAGACGGCGCTGGAAGGACGGCGGAGGGAGCGGGTAACATAATGTAGGATTCTTGTCCTTGTCAATACGAAGAGTAAGACTATATATACAGTGGTTCTCAAGCTGTGGGTCGCGTCCCAAAGTTGGGTCGCGAGATTAATTTTGATGGGTCGAAGGGACACACCAGGAAAAATCTCATGCTTTCAGTGTATATCAGTTAATTAATTGAATTCTTGAAAATCCATGTGAACAAGTTGTATAGACACGGTAAAGGAAACATGGACTGTATATAAAGTCTGTATATAAACTCTGTATGTATCTAGTATGCTCATTCCTTTGAGAAAGTCGATAGACGAAACGTCAGGAATAAAAGCTTCACCTCCAGTCCATGTTTCCTTTACCGTGTCTATACAAATTCAATTCTTCTTTTAACCACAAAATTTATATGCCATGAATCCCGTTAGTTTTTTTTTTTTTTTTGTGAAAGAAAAGCAGTGCCATTGATTCCAATAGTTTAGTTTTGTGAATGAAAAGTTAAACATATCATTCTATTTATTTTTCCCCAAAATAAAGTGTATATGTCACTGAACATTATCTGTCTCTTTATTCTACTCTGAGTCGCGAAGAATTGAAACGTTCCAAATACAGTCTCTCACGAAAAAGTTTGAGAACCACTGCACTATAACAAGCCAGATTAGACGGTGGACACATGACTTTGCCGAAGGAAGAAGCCAAGGTAGTTGAAAATAGAGGGAAACTAAGCGGGGGGAAACTGAGGACGTGCTGGACTGATGTATTACTTCCACGTCGGTTGTTTCCAGTGCCTGGGTAAGGAAGGATCCAGTGACTCATTTCTTTTCCAGGACTCTCCCAGTGACTCATTTTCCTTTCCAGGACTCTCTGTTGAGTCACGGTCACCGACTCAAACCTGAAGTTTACAGGAAATCCATTAAAGAAACGATTTGATACACGTCCTCCCCCATTCTTACCTGAGGAAAAAGAAGTACAGATTTTTCTTCGGAGTATCAGGATCAGCAGTTTGAAGTACTTAGATGGGTGAATACAGCTTTATTAAGGAGGGATTTTTGAAATTGGAATTCTCGGAATTCTTCATAAGCCAGCGCAGGAAAAAGGCAACCAAGATAATGGAAGATCGTAAGCAACAAAATGAACGATGCACAAAACTCATCTTTCAAACCAGCGACGTTCCCACAACCATCACTCGGGTGCTGAAACCAGCTAACGTGGAAGTAGTGTACTAATCCAGTAAGACCATTAATGACATCTCAAGAATAAAAGAGGACAAACACAAAGCGAATGTTTATTGAATCCCCTGTGCAAGGTGTAGTTTGGCTGACATTGGAGAAACAGTACAAGACCTAAAGACCCGAATCCATGAATAATCACTCATATTTCAGTAAAGGCATTGCCACAAATGCATGGGTTACTGAGATAAAACACCATTACTAATCAGTAAATCCAACAGAATATGAAGGAAGTGAATAAAATCAGCGATCAGACGGGGCTTTAACATGATTGAGCAAATTAAAAGCATGTCTAATACATGTAAAAGGGGGCTATTGCCACTGAGCGCTGTTTAGGGATATTCATTATTATAGTTTTTATTCATTCATTTATTATTATTACGATTTTTTCGCATCCGACGACCTAGATATGGGCTAAAAGGTCTCCTGTCGGCATGCTCTGCCTTTGTAATCCTTTGTAATCTAGGTTGTTCCATTATTCCCCACGGTACACGAAGCCTTGATAGTTCAGCCCACTCACCTTCTTTCTTTTCTTAACTCATTTCTGTTCTTTCTCCGGCACACAGTGAGCAGGTATTCCCAGTTCCGTCTATCTAGTTATACATACATATACCAAGGCTTTTTCCCCCCTACAAGTGGAGGTAGCCAAAAAGGAAAAGGCATAAAATCATTCCCACCCATTCCATCCCTGAATACACTCCACACTCCTCCACCCTCCCATCTAGTTATAGTTCTACTATATTTATGGACATGTTTCCCACATTAGGATCCTCCCAAACCCTCGTCCCTACGGGGATTTCAGTGTCTATATTCAATTTATTAACTATGTTTACATTCTGACAGGTTGACTTAAGCGGAGTAGAAAACACCGGAGTCTTAGTCTTGAGTTTATTCCTGACTAGTTTCGCAGGTATGCTTTTTCAAAGGCATGCTTTTCCAAAGGATACCTGCGAAACTAGTCAGGAATAAACTCAAGACTAAGACTCCTGTGTTTCCTACTCCGCTTGCGTCATCTATGTTTACATGCACTATACCAGGAGTTCTCAAACTTTTTTTTCAACCAGGGACCACTTTTATAAAAGAAAACAAACCAAGAATCCACTGACGTAACTGGTTGACACAAAAGGGAACATACTCGTACATAAACACAAAATAACAATTAACATTGAAAATAATCAGTACACAAAAATAATAGACATAAGTCTTTTTTTAACGCACGACTCATGATGCATACACTCCTGATGGCAGCTAGATGTACACTGTCGGTGGTTGACATTCCACCAGTGTTGCCAGATGGCTCTCACAGACCCCTGTCAAAGTGCCACGGACCCCATGATCTATATAACCTATACAATATACACGAGTGACATTCCGGGTTCGGCTTACGCTACCAGACTCTTACCCTCTCCTCTGCGAACGACACAAGCAACATAATTCGAAATGAAACATTAAAGAGAGCTTTACACTCAATGCAGGGTACCCATATTGGGACATACACATGGATGTAAAAGGTGCATTTTTGGAACTGCAGCAGAACCAAGACAGCAATTATGGGAACTTTTCTTAAAATAAACAACCAAACATCCTTATGAAGTATCACGCTATTATGCTGAATGTCACATTAGACAGTAGCCTGGCCTGGACTCGACATTTATGCACACAGTGGGCAAGGGCTAAGGCTGCACTGGGCAGGCTGATGCACTCTAAAGCCACAACACTACCCACCAAATGTCTACTGTACTTAGCACTGTCGAGACAAATAATGTGCCAATATCCGGGATTAAGTGAGGTGACTTGCCTCACAAAAAACTACCCTAGTAAGAAGGTTCAGGACGTTACTCGAAATAAAACGACTTTAAAATATCTGACTCACTTCACCAAACTGTAGACG
>NC_134777.1:9504923-9519923 GCF_046742065.1 Oratosquilla oratoria
AGGAGTCGCGGACCATAGGTTAAGGATCACTGAGTTAGAGGATTAGACTCAATGTTTACCAAATGTACATTATGATACCTTCAGTCTTGCGGCTTTACACCTGGTTGATAACGTGAAATGATCGATCATAAATTAAATCATATCATGTAAAATACAACTTATGCATGTTTACAGTTTTCGAGCTCGATCATATTGGAAAATATCAATTTGTGAGTATATTCATATACGATGAATTCATTTCAGAGAAGAGATTAAAAAAGATAAAGAGACGGAGGGAGAAAAACTGCTTTAAACATAAATATATATACTGACGTTTATTTGTGGGAAGCTTTGATATTTCTTTTTCATTCGCGTTCTGCTTGTTGAAATAAAAACACTTTTTTAACAGAGTTTGTTTACATTGAATGGACGAAAGCCCATCCATGAAGTTGGCGATCATTAAACGCAAATTGGCCTTTGACAAGAGCCACTTAAACGTTTCAGATACTTTCGCGAAATTAAATGCCGATGAATATAAAACCTGCCGCATCGGACAGCTCCAGTGATCTGACAAAATAACACAGAGTAATATCTAATAACCTTTTAATTAAAAGAACTTCCGTGTGTAGACCTGACATATCAGACAAGATGCAAAAGCATATTCAAGCCAGATGTAACGGAGGGTCATATAAATAAATACATATATATAAACATATATACTTATATATATATATATATATATATATATATATACATATATATACATACATATATATGCAAAGTAGACCACTTGAAAAAAAGAAACTAACGAAGCAGAGCGCTTTCGTATATTACATCTTCAGTGCGACAAGTACTTGTTGCACTGAAGATGTAACATACGAGAGTGCATTGTGGTTGTTAATATATACGAGAGTGCATTGTGGTTGTTGATATATATATATGTATACATATATATATATATATATACATTTATATGTATATACATATATGTATATATACATATATATATATATATATATATATATATATATATATAGTTTTAACAACCACAATGCACTTTAAATAAAAGCCATCAATATCAGGAGACCCAATGGAGGCCATAACCAGAAATAGAAATGTGGTACTACCGAGGACTCGAACTCAGCTATCACATGACAAGTGACACAGTGGCTTACCAACTATGCTAGTTGGTAAGTTGCATTGTGGTTGTTGAAATGTATCTCCAATCACAAGGACCCATTCAGTGTTGTACATATATATATATATATATATATATATATATATATATATATATATATATAAATATATGTATGTATGTATGTATATATATATATATATATACACACACATATATATAAATATATATATGTATATATATATATACTTATATATATATATATACCTATATGTATATATACTATATATACATCTACACTGAATGGTTCCCAGCGATCAATTGATATCTTTATTCAACCACAAACAACTTTTAATTCCATGCCATCGCAATCGAGACTGAAGAATCGCTCGATGGAGACATTTTGTTGGAAATTGAAACGTGGACGAGCCGAGGATTCGAACCCAGCTAACCCGTAACAAAGTTACAGTGACTTAAACCAATGCGCTATCAAGAGAGATATAAGTTGAGTACGATTTTCTTATATTTGTATGCTCGAATTACTTGAACGCGATATTTCGTGTAGATGTATGTAATTCGAGCATACAAATATAAGAAAATCGTACTCAACTTATATCTCTCTTGATAGCGCATTGGTTTAAGTCACTGTAACTTTGTTACGGGTTAGCTGGGTTCGAATCCTCGGCTCGTCCACGTTTCAATTTCCAACAAAATGTCTCCATCGAGCGATTCTTCAGTCTCGATTGCGATGGCATGGAATTAAAAGTTGTTTGTGGTTGAATAAAGATACTTATATATATGCAAAGTAGACCATATATATATACATATATATATATATACTTATATATATGCAAAGTAGACCACTTGGAAAAAAGAAACTAACGAAGCAAAGCGCTTTCGTATATTACATCTTCATTGCAATAAGTTGTTGCACTGAAGATGTAATATACGAAAGCTCTCTGCTTCGTTAGTTTCTTTTTTCCAAGTGGTCTACTTTGCATAAGTGTTCTTATTAGCACTTATATATACATACATACATATATGTATTTATATATATATATGTATATATATATATTTATATAGATATATATATATATATATACATATATATATATATATATATATATATATATATATATATATATATATACATACTGTATATAAGGTACTCCGTTTGCCAATAGAGTCGGAAAGAGCCCATTTCTCTAGGAATCTGCGGAATAACTTATAAATGTGATTCGGTAGCAGTTGTTCGAAGAGTGTACAGGATTGGAGAAAAAGATGATGACGTATTCTCTTCAGGCGGTTGGGAGAATACCCTCCATATTGAGTCAAAGTGATTTAGTGTAATGAATGTTGCAGTTGGATTTAGGTCTCGTATCTTGACATTGTGTGGTTATGTGTATACATTGTGACGAATGTGGATAGGAGGTAAAGGGAACACGGGCTGAGGGAAATACTTTTATTCCTGGCTAGTTCCGCCTGAGTGGCTTCTTCAGAAAAAGCCACTCAGAAGAAGCCACTCAGGCGAAACTAGTCAGGAATAAAAGTATTCCCCTCAGCCCGTGTTCCCTTTACCTCCTATCCACATTGTGTGGTTAGTTACTCTTTGTGGGTAGATATTCCCTAAGCTAATACCTAATGTCGAGATTGACCGTCGATAGACGAGAGTTTTGTGCCAAGTAGTGGGTTTATACCAATCGTCCTTTGCAGACCGAAGAACCTAATAACTACTTGCCTGGGAGGTTTGACCTCACAGGGCAAAGGTAATGGGCTTGGTTGTAGTCAAGTGACTCCTGGTGTAAGCTCTTCTCTTATGAAAGACTGGAGGAAGACAAGACAGCAGTATTACTACTCTCTTACTTTGGCCAATCAAAGGAATGTTGACATTACTGTGCATATTTTATGAGTAAGCAATTCTAGTAGAGAAATACCCGTATTTCTTGAAACTTGAAGAAAGTATGTAGGAAATCGTGGCTGTTGCATGATTGTGTGCATATTGGTAACTTAAAATCTAGCGCTTTTTTGAGAGATGTAATACGCCAGGACTACGCAAGTATCCTTGTTAAGAATTTGGTCTTTTTCTCTATACACTAACTACCTTATTGTAATAGTACATTTTGTAACGAAATAGTATTAATCCCAAGATAAAGGAAAATATTTCTACATTTTTCTTCTTAGTTCAAGGGTTATTTTCTTATGTTTAGAGTATTACAATCACTATGTGTCTCGTATTAAACCAAATCTGGACGCGAACAAAATATCCTCTGTTCGCAAAAGCCCCGGGAATAAGGATGTTTATACGCCGCCCGCATACAGACACTGACATAAACTTTTACGAGCCATCGTGCCGTACTTACTAAACTACTTCCCATTCATGCAAAAAAGTCAAAGGTCATTCACCCATCCCGTCGTTCCAGCCATGCATATGGACGAATAAACGCCAACGATTCCAAGCCAAAATCGCCATTCACGCATTGCACGAAACATTCTTCCGCCATTCAATGACGCGGGAAAAATAAACTTCACTCCGTCATTCACAACAAGTGTCTCGGATGGGGATTTTCCCCTCGAGTGACTGAAATCGCTTGGCACCAGTCAGAATGAAATATATCTGGTTGGAAAGGTTCTGAGTAGGGATTATGCGCAGGACATACACACATATTTAGCGACAACAGAAGTCTTCATCTGTATGTTTTCACCTCACATGGTGGGATTGATACTGAAAGTGCCACAGCGAACTATAGAGTTATAATCATGATATGCTTGGGTTACAAAAATCCTTTATAAAGCTACAGAATAATGTGTGTGGCTTTGCAATTTAAATTAATGCTTTCTTGATTAACCCATAATAACGATGATTATGTTTATGCCAGGAGGTACCAAGATGAGGGTGAGGGAAGAGGGTAGAGGGGAGTGGAGTATGTAGGGGATGGAATGTTTTGGCTACCCCCTTTATAAGGGGGGGAAAGCCTTTGATATATGTATGTATGTTCATGCATTATTTGCTTGCTTCCGCCAGTCGATTTTCAAAGTGACAAGGATGGAAGTCTGTATCTAGAGCTAAACAATAATTTCGTTTAACTCTTTAATGAGTATTAGCCTTTAACTGCGTTTTTTCATTACTGCTGTCAGACGATTTTACTCATTTCAACGAAAGCCTACAGATACCAACCCTGGACGATATTACAAAGGATTACAAAGGATTACACAGGAGGAGCATGCCGACAGGGGACCTTTTGGTCCATAACTAGGTCGGATGCGAAAAAAGCATAATAATGATAAATAGATCAATAAAAATTACAATAATATAAATAATAATGAATAAAATAGATAAATAACAAACAGGCAAATAACAAATAATAATAAATTGACAGATAACTAAAAATAAATGAAAATCAAGCAAATAATAATAAACAAACATACAAATAATAACAAACAAATAAATAAATAGTATAAAATTCATGGCAGGCATTACAGCATCTTGCTTAGGTGTTTATCTAAACGAATCTTAAAGCTTCGAACTGAACTACCTATTCTGTCCTCCACTGACATTATGTCCTAGCGTGATGTTTTGTCCTCCACTATTCTTATATCCCATAGTGATATTTGCCGTCATCGATAGCTTGACCTTCTGTAAGCTGAACGAAATGTTCTGGTTTCAGCCAGTATGAAATCTATTCACTTGTCAAAATGATATAAACAATGAACGAACAATAAAGACCACCATTTGTGATAAAAGGACATTGGCATCTGTTTCGTATGTTTTTAACTTCGTTTGTCAGAATAGTCACAGTAGACATGTAGTGCTTATGAAATTCATCTAGATAAAAAGCAATACAAGGCTCTTCTTTACGATTATATTCCCCCCCCCAATATAAAAATCGCCGTTTATTAGACAAAAAAGATATGTGAAGTACGTCAAAAATCGACCATGATTAAATAACTGTGTCATCAGCTAAGAAATTATCGACACAGAACTTTTTCTTTCTATGGTTAATGGAGACCAATTTTTGAGGTCTGTATACAAACCAATGTTCCGTTTACCTTCCCCTTACATAAATTAAATTACAAATAGCCTATCAGACAAATCTGCCTATATAAAAGTCTAGTCAGAGATGACATCTGAAACATTGTTCCATTATAACCTGTGGGGCTTCAAAATACCTCAGACCAAATATCAAAACAGTTTTTTCTTACAATAGAGAACGTATGAACGAAAATATTGTTAACGTATACGAATACAAACACGAAATTAATGGAGTTAATACACGACAACAAAGAAAGTCTTCTTAGTGTGTGCACAACCTATATATACGCATCTGCTTTGTTTGTTGTCACTAGAAGTCTGATGGCATAAAATCATTGATTAGAACAAGAAAAAAATAAAATAAAATAAAATAAAATGAGCAACAGGTATTCCAAATACGTAAGGTCTTTTCCCCTTTATAAGAGGATAGCCATGTCAAAGTACATATACGCATTATTAACATATAAAAACAACTCAAACACCCTCGCATCTCAGCGGCTGAGGGATAGTTTGTTCTAACTTGAGCCCTCGACACACTTTCCTTCAATGTTTAGGTCAAAGGTTACGTAGTGAGACGCAGCTCATTCCCAGCAGGCTCTGACAGCCACAGATGGATGATCCCCACTGATTCATCACATGGTAACCCCTATAATCATTCATTCAAAATAATTTATAAAAACAGAAAAAAAACTCGTCTTCCTTTCATCCACAATCTCTTTCACTTCAATCCTTCAGTCACGTCTTTTGTTGTTTCTTCTATGATTGACAAAGAGTTCACACACATCCAAACCTCCCTTCATCCATTCCATTCATATCATTCTTGGTCTTCCTCTCAATCTCAATTCATCTATTTCTATTTCCTACAATCATTTTCTGGAAGCTCGATGGCTGAGCTGGTTAGGGTGTCGTTACTTTCGGCGAAGGTCGAGCGGATGGCGGTTCGAATCCTGCCACCGGTGAAGTTAAACCAAGGGCATGGTTCATTAAATTCCTCTGTGAGGGGCACCGTCCTAGCCTTCCAATAGGGGGGAGTTTGTGACGTTAAACCATATCATCATCATATCATCATCATATCATCATCACATCATTATCATAGCATCATCATATCATCATAACAATCACTTTCTTAGCCTTTCAGCATTCATTCTTTTCATAACACCCAAAAAATCTCAACATTTTCATCTTTCCAGTCCTACAGCTTCCTAAATCTATTTTCTGCATCATTTACTCACTTCTAATTCTACTCAATCTTGCAACGTCTATCATATGTTTCAAGCACTTTCGTCTCGCAAGCACCTCGCTTCTTTCCTGCTATACTTATATTCCATTTTTCTGCCCCGTATAGCAAAGTGAGCACAATTTAATTCCAATTCATACCCAAATAGCGTATACATAGAGCGAAAATATGCAAGAGGAGAGGAATATTTTGGCCTACGCTTTCTACCTTGATATAATTAAGTTCTTTATGCTCCAATTTAATTTTTTCGACGGCCGAGACCAAATTTAATTTTTGTGCGTACTCTTGCTATCATGTATTGGAATTAAAAAAAAAAAAAAAAATCCGGAGAGGGGAGGGAGAGAGGTCGCTGCAGTGGATCAGATATATAGAAGTTTTAGAACTTATTATTTTCTATTCCCGTCCGGAATGGGAAATGTGTTCGCATTGCGTCTAACCAGGGCAGTTGGAGGTAGAGAGAGGTTATATGTCATCCACAAGGAGCTAATGTATAATGAGAGCTAATGGGGGGCGCATGTCCTTTTATAAGGAGGAAGAGCCATCTGGTATAGTATACGTGTATACATACACACACACACACACACACACACACACACACACACATATATATATATATATATATATATATACATATATATATAATGTATGTGTGTGTGTGTGTGTAATAATAATAATAATAATAATAATAGGTTTATTGAGATAGCAGTGATACACTGACAATAATACAATTGTGTGTGTGTGTGTGTGTGTGTGTGTGTGTGTGTGTGTGTGTGTGTGTGTGTGTGTGTGTGTGTGTGTGTGTGTGTGTGTGTATTTGTGTGTGTGTGTATATATATATATATGTATATATATATATATGTTTATATATATACATATGGATATATATGTATATATATACAGTATATAAATATAAATGTATATAGATATATATATATATATATGTATATATGTATATAGATATAAATATATATATATATATACATATGTGTATATATGTATATATATATATATATATATATATATTTATAAATATATATATATATATATGTACTAGCCAAATTACCCGCGCGTTGCTACGTTCGGGTTCGTGAATCATCCCTAACCTAATCATACCCCACCTAACTTTAACCCTTAACCCTAACCAAAATATATATTCTTATGAAAAATGAAATACAGTTATCCAAGTACCTGGAGTGATAGAGTATCAGAATATATATGGTTATGGGGGTCTATATGCAAAAGCCTAGGAGGAGTTCCTGAACAAACAAACAAACAAACAAACAAACAAGCAAACAAACAAACAAACAAATTGACAAACAAATGAAAGATATTAATCCAAGTACCTTGGGTTATAAGGTTTCAGAATATATATGGTTATAGGGGTCTATCTGCAAAAATCTAGGAGTTCGTGAATAATCTCTAACCTAACCATACCCCACCTAACTTTAACCCTTAACCCTAACCAAAATATATATTTTTTTGAAAATGAAATATAGTTATCCAAGTACCTGAAGTGATAGGGTATCAGAATATATATGGTTATGGGGGTCTATATGCAAAACCCTACGAGGAGTTCCTGAACAAACAAACAAATAAACAAACAAACAGACAGACAGACAAATGAAAGATAGTTTTCCAAGTACTTTGGATTATAAGGTTTCAGAATATATATGGTTACAGAGGTCTATCTGCAAAAAAGCTAGGAGGAGTTCATGAATAATCGC
The DNA here is from genome assembly GCF_046742065.1 of Oratosquilla oratoria. NCBI lineage: Eukaryota > Metazoa > Arthropoda > Malacostraca > Stomatopoda > Squillidae > Oratosquilla > Oratosquilla oratoria. Next base: position 9,513,029 of record NC_134777.1, read on the forward strand.
TCACCTAACCACTCACCTAACTTTAACCCTTAACCCTAACCAAAATATTTTTTTGGGGGGGGGAAATGAAATATAGTTATCCAAGTACCTGGAGTGATAGGGTATCAGAATATATATGGTTATGGGGGTTTATCTCCAAAACCCTAGGAGGAGTTCGTGAACAAACAAACAAACAAACAAATGAAAGATAGTTATCCAAGTACCTTGGGTTATAAGGTTTCAGAATATATATGGTTATAGGGGTCTATCTGCAAAAACCTAGGAGTAGGTCGTGAAGAATCACTCACCTAACCATAACCCACCTAACTTTAACCCTTAGCTCTGACCAATTTTTTTTTTTAATGAAGTATAGTTATCCAAGTACCTGGAGGGATAGGGTATCAGAATATATATTTCTATGGGGGTCTATCTGCAAAACCCTAGGAGGAGTTCGTGATCAAACAAACAAACAAACAAACAAACAAACGAACAAACAGACAGACAGAGGCTACTACTTTATTATAGTAGATGAATATACATTTGCTGTTAAGCTGCTATCCGGTGTGGTGATAATTAGTAATAATTCTCGATAGAATATATCTGTAATTACATAATTTGGCCAGATAATTTTTCAGCGACGTAATTGAATGCTTTGCTCAATATATCTGGATTAATTATTGTTTTTTCGTTCGTATATGTTTGAGTTGAATTAGATTTTTTGTACAGATGAAGGTAAATCAAATTCATTTATTCTATAAAGCATTGCAGTTCATTAAGAATAGACAATAAAGTAAAGATTTGGTTCCCATATTCATTTCTTGGTAAGAAAACGTGTGCATTAAACAAAATATCCCCATGAAGGTTTGCTAACATACATAAGTGCTTGTTCTATCTTATGCACGCTAATAAACACCAAAAATGCTGCATAACCTTATCTTTGCATGCATACATATGCACGATCATGCACACGTATCTACACGTTTATCTACACTCATGTACACATATGATAATACGGCCGGTGGGAAAGTGTATTTTTTTTAGTTAGTAAGTAGGAGAATGCACGGGTTGGAATCATACGGCTATTACATTCTAATTCCACCTCTACGGACAGGCGGGATTAGGGTGAGAATCCTACATAAGCTCAGAGCACGAAGAAAGGACAAGAAATAGGGAAATAAAACAATGTACAGGAATGCATGGAGTGTGTGCGAACATGGTAGAGTCAGCAATACCCTTAATTACCCTTTGCACAAGGGTAAGTTTCACAGGTCCTGATCTTATGCATTTCTGTCATGGACTTTGCTCTTAATGAGGTTTCCAGCTCAACACTTGACAATGCTCATAAAAGCCTACTGTGTGTTATATGGGTATTTCTGTAATGGCTAAGACGATAAACCACACAAACAATCACTAACTTCATATATCAAATCTAAATGTTCAACGTCAGAAGAGGATACAACACACTTTACAGAATGTTGCTTGTTAAAAAGTTTCGATTGGCGGAAGTCGAACAGTCATTGTAAGAAATGGTAATAGAGGGCTCGGGCACGTGACCGGAAACATATGGTGCCATAGGATCTAAGTTGGCAGGTGGCCATTTAACCCATAGTTGCTTATGCCTGTGTCCCGTTTTCTTTTCTTTTTTTCTTTTTCATTTTTTCTTTCTCTCTTTCTTTTCTTTCTTTCTTTCTTTCTTTCTTTCTTAGTTTCTTTCTTTCTTTATTTATTTATTCATTTATTTATTTATTTATCTATTCATTTCTCTATTTCTTTCTTTTTTCTTTCTTTCTTTCTTTCTTTCTTTTTTCTTTCATTCACTCTTCCTTTCTTTCTTCTTTTCTTTATTTATTAATTTCTTTTCTCTTTTCTTTCTTCCTTTCTTTTCTTTCTTCTTTTCTTCCTTTCTTTCTTTCTCTCTTCTTTTCTTTCTTTCTTTATTTCTTCCTTTCTCTCTTTCTTTCTTTCATTCTTCATTTCTTTCTTTCTTTTTGCTTTCTTTCTTTCAATTAACTTTTTCACTTCTCTCGGGTCAGAAGAACCTCATGGAAAAGATATCCCTTCCATCACTCCTCCTCTTTCATCGTCGTCGTCTTCTATTATTTTGGCCCACCATCCCTCATAATTTTCTCTACATTATTACTCTCCCTCCTTCTGGTCCTCCTCCTCCTCCTCTTCCTCCTCCTCCTCCTTCTCCTCTTCCTTCTCTTTCATCGTCGTCTTCTTCTATTATTTTGGCCTCTCCATCCCTCATAATTTCTTCTCTACATTATTACTCCCCCTCCTCCTGGTCCTAACCTCCTCCTCTTCCTCTTCCTCCGTCTCTTCCTCCTCCTCCTTCTCCTCTTCCTCCTCTTTCATCGTCGTCTTCTATTATTTTGGTCCCCCATTCTTCATAACTATTTTCTACATTATTACTCTCCCTCCTCCTGGTCCTCCTCCTCCTCCTCCTCCTCCTCTTCCTCCTCCTCCTCTTCCTTTTCTTCCTTCTCCTTTTCCCCCTCTTTCATCGTCGTCATCTCCTATTATTTTGGTTCCCCATCCTTCATAACTCTTTTCTACATCATTACTCCCTCTCCTCTTGCTTCTCCTCCTCCTCGTCCTTCCCTCTTCTTCTCCTCCTCCTCCTCTTCCTCCTCCTTCTTCTCCTCGTCCTCCTCTTTCTCTGTCTTTTTCTACATTTCTCCTTGATCCTTCCACTTCATCCACCTTCCATACTAATTCTCTTTCCCTTCCACCCTCACTTTCTTCTTTGCCATCCACTTCTTTTATCAATCTATTCTCCTTTGATCTTTTCCCCTTACTTTCCTTTCTTCTTATGTTTATCATCATTCATTTAATTAATATTCTTCGCCTATCTTCCTTTCTCGTCCTCTCTTTTGGTTCTTAAAACCTCTTGATTTTCTTCATTATTCCTGTTTCTCTCTCTCCTAATCCTCCGCCCCCTTTCCGAAATTGTCAACTTTCTTTATCTCCTTCCTCTCTCTCCTTTTGACTTCCCATCCCTTTCCATCTACTTCCGTCTCTTTTTCTTCTCTCTTCTGCTCCTCATCACCCTATTCTCCTCCTCTCTTCCTTCCAACTCTCGCTCCTCTCTACCTTCAAGGGACAACTCTCTTTCTCTCTTTCCTCCCTCTCCTCATTTTCCATCCCTTTTCATCTACTTCCGTCTCTTTATCTTCTCTCTTCTGCTCTTCATCACCCTATTCTCCTCCTCTCTTCCTTCCAACTCTCACTCTTCTCTACCTCCGAGGGACAACTCTCTTTCTCTCTTTCCTCCCTCTCCTTCTCACTTCCCATCCCTTTCCATCTACTTCCGTCTCTTTATCTTCTCTCTTCTGCTCTTCATCACCCTATTCTCCTCCTCTCTTCCTTCCAACTCTCGCTCTTCTCTACCTCCGAGGGACAACTCTCTTTCTCTCTTTCCTCTCTCTCCTTCTCACTTCCCATCCCTTTCCATCTACTTCCGTCTCTTTTATTTCTCTCTTCTGCTCTTCCTCACCCTATTCTCCTCCTCTCTTCCTTCCGACTCCCGATCCTCTCTACCTCCGAGGGACAACTCTCTTTCTCTCTTTCCTCTCTCTCCTTCTCACTTCCCATCCCTTTTCATCTACTTCCGTCTCTTTATCTTCTCTCTTCTGCTCTTCATCACCCTATTCTCCTCCTCTCTTCCTTCCAACTCTCGCTCTTCTCTACCTCCGAGGGACAACTCTCTTTCTCTCTTTCCTCTCTCTCCTTCTCACTTCCCATCCCTTTTCATCTACTTCCGTCTCTTTTTCTTCTCTCTTCTGCTCTTCCTCACCCTATTCTCCTCCTCTCTTCCTTCCAACTCCCGATCCTCTCTACTTCCGACGGTCAACTCTCTTTCTCTCTTTCCTCTCTCTCCTTCTGTAGTGGTTACTACAATTGTCCTTGTTGGAGGAAGCTAGGATATTTAAAGTCAATCCCATGACTGATCTGTTTATTGGAAATGACGATGATGGTATTTACAATATTTGTGGCGAAATTCTGGATTCTTTGTGTTTAGTATACAATTAATTAAAATATATTTACAATACATAAATATGCTTCTTACAGTATGTAGAGGGATATGTTTTGTTTTATTTACAAAATAAATTAAGTTATTATAATGAACATTGTTATTATATTAATTAAAATTAGTCGAACGTATGTTTAGTCGAACGCATGTTTTAAGGGGTGACTATTGTTTATCCCGTACTCTGCGATCACGGGTCCTGAAGGGGTAATTATACGTGTTGGCTACAGAACACTACAGAACTCTCCCCCTAGTGACGAGGCAGGAGGAACGATATCTGTTTTTTCTTTGTAGTGTGTTTGTGGTTTGTAGCCCGTGTGTCCGGAGGTGTCGGAAGAGCAACAGGATCTTGTTCGTTGTCCGAGAGGAGGTATGCAGGCTTGGCGCGGTCTATGGAGATGACGTCAGTGGTTCCACGGCGATCGATGGTCAAGTTCTTCCTTGTCCTCTTGACGACTCTATATGGGCCATCGTATGGTTGTTGAAGAGGCTTCTTTACTCCCTCTACGCGAACGAAAACATGTGAGCAGTCTTCGAGGTCCTGGCTCACAAACGCTCTTGTAGGTGAGGTACGCGGTGGCACTGGCTGGAGTTTCTGCATTGTATCTGTAAGACTAGTAGCATAATCTTGAACGCTGCAGGGCTGCGTTATAGGGGCAGATGCAAGAAACTCACCGGGCAGACGGAGTGGAGTGCCATAAAGAAGTTCTGCAGAGGAGTGGCCAAGGTCTTCCTTGAGGGACGTGCGTATACCGAGGAGGACCATTGGAAGCACCGTAGACCAGTTGGTGCGGTCGCGTGCTGTTGCTGCAAGTGAAGCCTTGAGTTGTCGGTGGAAGCGTTCGACGAGTCCGTTGGATTGGGGATGGTAGCTTGCTGTTCTGAAACGCCGGATACCTAGCAAAGACATAACCTTGTTCCATAGATTGGATTCAAATTGGCTACCACGGTCGGATGTGAGGCTGAGTGGTGTACCGAATCTTGAAATCCAGGTGGTTATAAAAGCTTTGGCTACTGTATCTGTGCTTATGTCAGTAAGCGGGATTGCTTCGGGCCAGCGTGTAAAACGGTCTACACAAGTAAGAATATACCTGAAGCTGTCGGAGAAGGGAAGCGGTCCGACGATGTCGATGTGGACGTGCTCGAGTCGAGTGGAGACTGGGCGAAAGGTACCTGGAGGGGAGATGGTGTGGCGTGTGACCTTGGAAGCTTGGCATTTGACGCAGGTGCGGGTCCAGTGTCGAACGTCTTTGGCAATTCCACTCCAGATGAAGCGTGATGACATCATGTGCTGCGAAGCTCGAATACCTGGGTGGGAGAGGTCATGTAAATGGCGGAACAAGGGATACCTGTGGTTCTCGGGCAAGTAGGGACGGATGGTGTCCGTGGATACATCGGCGTAGAGCTCAGTGTTGGTTCCAGGGAGCTGTACCTTCTTCATCTGCAACGCGGGGTTTTCCATCAATCGCTGCAGCTCGGTATCACCAGCTTGGTCTGCAGCGATGGCGGCGTAGTCGATGAGAGAGGTAGAGACTGCAGATATGTTGCGCGAGAGTGCATCGGCAGGACAATTATCTGCACCTCGAACAAAACGAATATCTGTGGTGAATTGGGAGATGAAATCTATGTGTCGGAGTTGTCTAGGGGAGTATGTTGTCTTGTTATGAATGAATGTTGTTGTGATTGGTTTGTGGTCGGTGTATATGTGGAATTGTCGTCCTTCGACGAAATACCTGAACCTGTTGACAGCCTTGTAGATGGCGAGGAGTTCCTTGTCGAAGGCGCTGTATTTCTTCTCGGCATTGTTGAGCTTCTTTGAGAAGAAGGCGATGGGTTTCCAGGCATCGTTGATGTATTGCTGCAGAACTGCGCCGACACCTGTGTCTGAAGCATCTGTCGAGATGGAAGTGATGGCATCAGGAATAGGGAAACTAAGGGCGGTAGCATTCCCGAGTGCTTCTTTGGCTGCCATGAAAGCTGCATCAGTTTCGACGTCCCAGTTGAGTACGATGGAACGTCCCCTCTTGCACGGCTTGATCATGGAGTAGAGCGGTTGGAGCAGTTGAGCGCAGCCTGGAATGAAACGATTATAGAAATTTAACATACCAAGGAATTGCTTGAGTTGGCGCTGTGTTGTAGGTTTCGGGAAACTCTGGATGGCGTCGCAGCGGGATGAGACAGGGGTGACGCCTGAAGGTGTGACGGTGTGTCCTAGAAAGTTGATGGATGACACACCGAAGTCAGATTTCTCGAAATTGATGTGGATGCCGTAGTCTTGTAGGCGGGTAAAGACTTGCTTCAGATGGTCTTGGTGCGTGGCTTCGTCAGGGCTGGCGATGAGCACATCGTCGATGTAGGTGAAGCAAAAAGGCAGGCCTCGTAGGACTTCATCCATGAATCTCTGGAAAGTTTGGGCAGAGTTCTTGAGGCCGAAGGGCATTCGAACGTATTCGAACAAGCCAAAAGGTGTTGTGACAGCTGTTTTGGGGATGTCAGGCGGGTTGACCGGAATATGATGGAAGGCTTTTACAAGATCGATCCGGGAGTATACGCGAGTTCCTGCAAGGTGTGAGGAAAACTCCTGTATGTTGGGAACTGGGTACCTATCCATCACAGTTCGTGAGTTGAGGGCGCGGTAGTCACCGCATGGCCTGATGTCGCCGTTGCTTTTGGGGACGATGTGGAGAGCTGACGACCAGTTGCTTGAGCTTGGGCGAATGATACCTTGACGCATGAGGGCTTCTAGTTCTGCCTTGGCTAGCTTGAGGCGTTCCGGAGCCAGACGACGGGCTTTGGCGTAGACTGGAGGTCCCGTAGTCTCTATGTGGTGCACTACGTGATGTTTCACAGTCGTGGTCGTGGAGTAAGGTTGTGTCAAGGCAG
>NC_134777.1:9527423-9529923 GCF_046742065.1 Oratosquilla oratoria
CTGATATCAACCATTAAACACATCAATTCCCAACACTCACCATCTTCGCATTTCAATCATTTCATTTTACTAATCACAAAATGACTTTATTCAAACAAGGTGAGTATGAGTACCCTGTGCTCAATTTTATATAAAAATATACAATAAACCCGGAATACATTTTCCAAAAGATTATTACAATACTGTGAGTTTTCATATTACGAAAATTTTTGTTTGCTAGAACACTAATTGAGGCCATGCGTTGGAGTGCCCTGTCGATGTACATTCGCTGTAACGATGGTGTGATTGAAGCAGTACTATCGAAATAAAATGTCCCTGCTCCCAGCAGTAACTAACACTAGTCTAACTTTTTTAGTTCCAGAGGGCCTCCTATCTGACGAAAAGGGAAAACCTTAACAGGAACAAGTTGAAATGAGAGATTATGTAAAGAAAGTAATGATAATGCAGGATGAAAGAAAGAGTTGCGAAAGCGAAACTATATATTTCGATTGCTAACTGCGATCCTCTTCAGTAGCACCGACTGTGATGTTAGTTGTGATTTACAAATGTGTTACTACATTTCTCACCAGTGATAACAATGGAGGATGAAAAAAAAGAATAGACTAGGAATAGAATGAAATGGTCAAATCGTCTTTTGTCATTCATATGTCTTATCTAATCAATCTATAAAGAACTGTCAAGATAAGAGATTATATAGAAAAAATAATAATAAAAATGCAGGATGAAAGAAATAATGGACTAGAAATAGAATAAAGTGGTCAAATCGTCTTTTGTCATTCATATTATGATCTCTAATCTAGTCAGTATACAAAAAACTTACAAGCAATCAACTTTCAGATGAATTGAATCTTCTTCCGTTGCTCTTCGCAAAACTGACTAATTGGAGTATAGAAGACAGAGGAATGACAGCGTGGCGAAGTGAGCATAGGAAACATAATTTTTTTCCGCCTCATCTCTAAGGAATTCCTGGTTAGGACGAAACATTAAAAAAATAAACCTTTTCTGTGTTCACTTTACCACCCTGCCCACCTATAAACTAAGTCTGCTCCCAAATCAAGACTACTTTCCGTAATGAGTGATTAGGGTCGTCTCCAATTATACGCCATATAGATTAATACCAATTGTGGTCAATTTCTATTGAACGTAGAAACCCAATTTAAAACGAAGCAATTATTCACTGGAAGTGAACACACAGAGTGTTATCGCATGAATGGAAAAATACACAAATGATTGAATAAGCAACTCAATTAATTGTATTGCTTCATCCAAATACAGGAATCCCATAAAAAACATAGGCATGTCTCTTTGTGTCAGACATGGTTGTGAACAGAAAGGCTTACTGGACTGTTTTCCTATTGTGTTTTACAGTAAATAAGATATCGTTCACTTTGATTATATGTGTACATATATATATATATATATATATATATATATATATATATATATATATATATACATATATATCCTTATTGTGATGATGAACAATACGTTGTGCCCCTTTTCTCGTTATTTGTGTATTGACCTCGAGTCTGGTGTGTGAAATAATGAGAATATAAACATATTATACTGGCATTCACTGTTGACATTCTATTTCTATACACGGTCAATACTGCAATATTGTCAGCATCGTCTCAATATGTGGCGAGAGCCACAAGTTATAAATGATTATAAACAAGTTATAAGTAAACAAGTTATAAGTTATAAGTTATAAGTAAACAAGTTATAAGTTAAACAAGTTATAAACAAGTTATAAGTTATAAGTTATAAGTAAACAAGTTATAAATGATTCATGTAAGATTGAACGAGCATAAAGGCTCACATTGAGCAAAGTTTGCACAAGGTACAGGGTAAGTTCGTAGGGTTCAGTGCATTTTAATAGGAATTTCTCGACGCGCTCTGCCAAAAATCTATTGTTACTGTAAGGAGAAAGTTAGCGGGGCATCTTTCTCCTTTGATCTGTGGGTACAAACGGAACATACGAAAGCCATCAGGTCCAATGTATCCTTGAAGTAAGTATGTTGGTCCTCCGCCAAAAACAGCATCACAGATAGACTGGGACAGCTTCTCTTGTCGTTCTGATCCGTGAGTCGTGGTCCTCAAAGCCACACAGGGTAAAAACTGAAGCGCAAAATTGATAAGATCCACTACATCCAGATAGTAATCCCATTGTGATTTCTGCCAAAAGCTTGTTATCACAAAAACAATAGTATCAGTTTATCTTTCAGTTATGGTCTGTGATTATTTTCCCCATCACTCGTACAAAATAGAAGCTAAGATCTAAATCATAAGTCCAGGCTATCCCAAGAGTAATTCTATTATGAGTTCCGCCAAAGGCTTGTTATTATGAAGAGGTGATACTAGCCTTCTTTTTCCTTACGATCTATGAATGCTATTATTCCATTCCCGTATATAATGAAAGCAGAAGAGGATTGAAAAAAATTTGCCATAGACCTACTATATATGATCGGTCCCTTTTATTGATATATTATGAAAAATAATT
>NC_134777.1:9532423-9537423 GCF_046742065.1 Oratosquilla oratoria
TAATCATGAAATAAAAATTCATTGCTAAATACCTCGTTTAAAAGTTCCATGGGAGACTGTATTACATAATTAAAAGTTTATTTTGCTTCTCCTGAGAAGTAGCATTTTTTGAGTCATGTCAGTGTTGAAATGAATGAACGACATGAGCTTCGGATCCAGAGTGTATAGACGCCAATAACAGAGGATTATCTTTTTTGAGCGTATATGTTTTAATTCCTTCTAACATTTATCAACAAAAGTATATTTTCCCCTCAGTAGAATAGATGATACTCAATAATTTACAATATTATTCTTTTATAAACCATTTATCTAAAGAAAACTTAGCATGGAATACAGAAAAAAATTACTTAGAGCCAAAGATTATAATTGATAATGAATAAACAAGTAGATGGATAGATGAATAGAGGGTTAAATGGATGAATAAACAGATGGTTAATGCCTCTAGACGAACTTCGGATCCAGAGTGTATAGACGCCATTAACAGAGCATTATCTTTTATTTTTCCGGATGTGTACGTTTTCAAGTTCCTCTTCAAGTGGTTTCCCTTCGGATAGCGTCAGTCATGGTCCACACCGGAGGGTCAGTGTACGTGACTTTCCTGAAAACACTCATAACGAGGACCTCCTCCCTTCCCCTTGTCCTGGAAGCAAACATGGAAGAGGTCTTCCAGTCATTCCCCCTTCAATTTCACACAATATCACTGGTTCTTTCCTATCTACCAGTTTAATTCTTCAAGACTCTTTTCTTGTTAAGTTTAAAGATTGGAAACTCATGATTACCACTTCAAGCTTCACTACCTACCTCAAATCATGTCACCGTTAACAATTACTTTATAAGACAATTGTATTCAGATTAAGAAGGAGCTATGTATATACTAATAAAAGTATTTCTGTTGATATCGATCTAAATCGGATCGAAAACCAGAAATCCCTCGAGGGGACACGTCCCCTCCGGCCCCTGAGTGGCTGAGAGTGTGGTGATGTCACGGGAACGGAGATGATTGATTGGCTGCAAGTGATGACGTCACGGGAAGGGGGCGACTGATTGGCTGAAGGTGCCTGCAAACGAAGCGAGGTCACCCAAAGGGCCGAGCCCCCGCGTAGCTGGGTCAGACGCAGCCCGTTACTTGTGTTGGTAAATATATATATATATATATATATATATATATATATATATGTATATATATATATATGTATGTAAATTATGTAAGACATATGAGTATGGGTGGTATATAAACATATATATATATGTTTAGGGCATTATATATATATATATTATATATATATATATTACCATAGGACTTTGTAAAGGTACATGCACATTCAAATCATTCACCCCCTAATACAATAGAATTAAATTTGACCGCTGCTTGTGCAGAAAGGACTTCTTGTTGAAGGATTCAACCTCACGCACTGACATGGCCTCTTTTACACCAAGAGCTTGAACGTTTGCAGCATCCTTGTTAACAATGGATTCCCCAATAAGGACGTTTATCAAGAAGTCATCTGACGAAAAATGGAGAACTACCTAAAGCATGACACCATCCCTCCCGAGAAACCCCCCTCAATTATTCTTAATTACAGAGCGTAGGAGTACGCTTACCGAACGGACGAAAGAATCGATCATGGGAAATGGAACGCGGTGTACAACCATCCAACCGGCGGGAAAAGTTGGAGCTTCGGGTTTATTATAAGAATTTTAAAACGTCAAACCTCATCCTGCGATGTAACCCGACCCGTAAGTTCCTGGTAGGAGTAATGTCATCTAGAGTTCATCTGCCCGCACGAAACTGTAAGCTTCGTCCTGTATCTTACATAGAATGACGACCACTTCTCTCTCAAAATTAACGTGCCATCTACAAGCTGGTGCCCGAAGAAACATTTTTCGGAAATATATATAACTCCTCCCTGACTAGAAAGATCCTGTATGGAAAATACAAAGATCATCGAACCCGCACATAATTTTCATCGTCTGGAGATCCTGGAGGCCCTCCATATTCGAGAGAAGGCTCCATCCATAAATGTACAGGGAGGTACAACCTCCGTGGCTCTAGCTTCACTGGGTGGACAACTGACCCTCCCAGCACCCCACGGAGTGCCACGGACGTAATTCCCACATAAGATCTTTGATCTTTCTTACTATATTGTATAAGCTTTCCCATTCACCTATTGTCATATATATAAATTGTATATATATTACCATTTAAATGTACTTGATATATGTATAGGGCGATATATCGTATAATACACAATATGAACTTCGGCATATATGTATTCCGACTTCATATATATATATATATGTGTGTAGTAAAGGTTGAATCCTTCAACAAGAAGTGTGTGTGTGTGTGTGTGTGTGTGTGTGTGTGTGTGTGTGTGTGTGTGTGTGTGTGTGTGTGTGTGTTTAAAATAGTTTTGTGTTAGCCAATATGGCATTTATTGAATACGTATTGTACCGAAGGGGTTAGTCTGCCCAAGTCGAAGTCCGTTTCAGTTTGGCCGCGGTTAGCGCTCCCAAACTATTAAAGCAATATAGGTGCCGGTATAGTATGTGGCCTACCTTTTGGATGTGGCCTACTACGAAATTTTTCTTTGGTATAGTATGTGGCCTACGGGACTTTTATTACGGTATGAACCTCCTGTCTCTTAAGCTTTAATATTTTGGGAGCGATAACTGCAGCCAAACTAAGGCGGAACGCACCGAGGAACGCACCGAGGAACGCGCCCAGCTCTGACAAGTATACAAAAAAAAAAAAAATCTCACAACAGGATACAATCAGCTGCCATAGAGGTTACCAGTTTTTTATTATGTGCTCGGATTTTTCCACTATTATTTTCTAATTATACATTTATTATGACTTGCTAGGCGATTCTGTTCAACTAAGGGGAAGTTTCTCGGTGCCACGAATTGTTTCATCTCATTTCGATTAATCTATAAAATGTTATTTATGAGCTAAACAAATTCTCTAGCTGCCGAGAGGTGGTCATTCTTAGACCGCATCATCTTCAAAAACATTAACGACTGAACAAAACGATGACGAATTATTTGCGACAGCGAGAAATAACAACAACGACAAAACAAAACAACAAAAACAGAAGAAAAAATCACTAGGAAGATTGTTTTCCCTTGAGACGAAAGGCTTCCATTTTAAACTGTGAGGAAAAGGGTGAGAATAGTGTTGGACTCAACGCCTGAGATAAGGTACTGACCTCTTGCAAACAGTGAAATATTGTTTATTTGGTTATTTATTACCCCCCACCCTGTTGAGGCAATTTTGTTTACAAAAAGAACATGCTTGTAAAGTTAATGTCACGTTACATTATATATATATATATATATATATATATATATATATATATATATATATATATATATATATATATATATATATATATATATTTTTTTTTTTTTTTTTTTTTTTTTTTTTTTTACTTTTTGTGTCATTATGATACATGAAAATAAACTCTCTTACTGGGATTCGAACCATCGCCTGAGCGGCTCGCTTCTTATAGGACGAAGACCGTACCATCACGTCACCACAAGACTACAAAAGGAAACGACTTAGTTCAAGGACTGATCGTTCCATATATATATATATATATATATATATATGTATATTTATATATATATATATATATGTACATATATATATATATATATATATATATATATGTATATATGAATATATACATTTAATATATATATATACATATATATATATATATAAATATATATATATATACGTAAAGACTGACAAATATGGAGGTGAGGTGGCAATTTCATGTTTAAAAGCATGACCGCCTGGATATCGAATTTCGTATGGACACGAAATTTATTTCGACCAAATCCAGTTACATTCTGCATATTAATGGATTCAATTTTGTGTTTTAAGAACATCCTCACTTTAATTAAATTGCCTCTATTCTCACAAATGGAGGGGTGGAGGACGGTTAAAGTTAGGAGTGATAGTAGGTCCCATGGTCTGTTTGGTTTCTTAAGGCCACACCATATATCGACAAAGAAAGATTAAAGAGATAATACATGGAAGAAGATATTCCAGTTTCCTGATGTCTCAGACAATAAAGGAAACGTCTCTGCAGAGTCGTAACATTCCAAAAAACGACTGTTTATACTCAGGGGGTCCCGGTCACATGTAGAAGTTTTCACAGCCCGATTTGTTCTCAAAAATTGTCCCCGTAGAGTATGGAGTCGGCGTAGCCACTCTCTGAGAGCACTGGAAGATGGAAAGAGAGTCGGCAGCCGAAAGTATCCCGTCTACCCTATCTTCATCTGCATACGGGGTTTCGACCCTCGCAATGAGTATGGACATTGCGGTATATCTCATCACCCAGCTGGCAGGGAAACCTCCATTTGCAAAAACTTCTTTTGAGTAGGAGAAGAATAGGATGCGAATAGGAAGACGGGATAGCAAATACGAAGGGAAGGGATAGGGGAGTCAACTGAGTAGAGCAGTGGTTCCCAGGTGGTGTGCCGCGGCACCAAAGAGTTCCTTGAGATCAACTGAGGGTTCCGCCAAAATTCAGGGCAAAAATAATTTTCGTATTACCAATTCTCTCCGTCATCCATTTTTTTTTTTCAAGCACCATCAGTGTAAAGATGAGTATTTTCATATTATCCAGGGACAATATTTTGTTACACTGATGTTGAATCAACAAAATACTGACAAACTAGAATTTAGATTTTCTAATAAGGATGCCGGGGACTTCTGAAAGGCTTGGCAAGGGTCCCTCAAGCCAGAAAAGGTTGAGAGCCACTAGAGTAGAGGAATGGTGGATCTTCTATCTATTCGCTACCCCAAAAGCCTACATTCCAAGACAAATGCCAAAAGGGTGTCAAATTCAAAGGGGAGATCAGTCCATAGTCAAACCAAACAGGCCTAGGACGTCAACGAGTTTATACTTTATGAGAAATTAGTTTGTGCACAGCGACATCAATCAGACAATCTCCTTGACAGTGGCCCACGGGATTCGAACCCGCTGCAT
>NC_134777.1:9542423-9557423 GCF_046742065.1 Oratosquilla oratoria
CCGAAATATAGAGTCTTTTTTCATTCGAAGTTTATTTTCGCCGACTGTGGGTTTCTTGTGTGTTATAACAATATACACTTTTCATATAATACCTGAATGCCATTGCAAACACTGATCTACCCCAAAAAATACAAGTGACAATGTAATAGTTTCATATTCTATATCGCAATCATATAAACTAAGTCTATGATTTTCATTTCTAACAAAAAAATAAATTAACCAGTACGGGGACGTGAAAAAATCGTAAAGGGAATTTATGACGTTAGAATTTAATATTTTGTACTTCGTGCGCACCGAATAACAAATACAAAGCTTAAACTACCATGGTGTAAATTTAATTTTGAAGCAGGAGAAATCATTTTCGTCTACCTACAGAATTGATTGCACATAGTTTTGTTCGAAGCTTGAAGATCGAGTCTAAGAAACACCGACGCAATATGCAGTGATCAAGCCTCTGAATTAATAGATTAATGTATAAATTTGTACATTGATTAATTTGTTGGTTATTATTTAATCAGTCATACTTATTCATGTACTTGTTAATTTGCTATCTATTCAATCATATAATTACAAATTTATTTATATATCAGTCTGTATTAGATATATTTATGACCTCATCAATCTTTTGTCAGCACACATTTTTATTGTAATGTATTGTGGAACCTAAACCATTATCGTCTTCGATCTTCCTCTCACTAAGTTATCTCCAATCCAAGACGACCGTGTTTCCTTCTCTCTACTTACTCGAAAGTACTTTTGCTTCCTCTGCTCGTTCAACTGACACCTACTATGAGGACAGTCTCCAAGGGAAAGGACTTCTCACTGCGTTACAAAGGAGGCTTACAAAGCAGAAGAAACTTAGTCCATTCAGGACTCCTGAGAGGGACAAGTTGTTGGAAGCAACTGGATGGCTCTTAAGAATGTAAGATGTCGTGGGTCCACGTCAACACGCACCATCCCAAGAAAAAGACAACCGGAAAATATATATTTCTTTCTATTCGTCGTAGTGTTTCTGCTACCTCAACACTGAACTACGTGTGGACATTTTGTGTACGAATCAAGGCAGACATTATATCTAGGGCCAAAAATGAAGGGAATTAATCTGCTCTTCAGAGAGGTCATGACGTATAGAATGAGAATACAGCCAAGTCAGAGATATGATTATGTTCTTTATGATATGTACAATGAAATTCGAAGAAACGGAGACAATGACTCGTAATCGATACACAAATGCCAATCACTGTAAAAAGGACATATTAGACTTCACGACTAAATGCTGTAGAAATGATAGTCGATTACACATGCATTTATACATACAAAAGTAGGAGATAAAGACGGAGAGAGGGAAAGGAGAAGAGAAAAGAGAAGAGAGGAAGGAAGTAGCATTGTATTTCGTTGATGAGAAAGAGAGCTATTCCCTTTGGGGACATTATGACTTCAAAGAAATGAAGCCACGCGGGTAATAAAGGATGTATTCAAGGAGGTTAGTTGAAAATAGAAATTGTAGAGGTTGAAAATAATAAGCATTCTTTTCCGAGTGGAAGCTAATCTTAAGTAATAAAAGGGTGATGCGTTACTCCGGGCCATAAGGGTGTCAATAAAGACCCTAAGATACTGACGCCATAGAAATTATCCAGTCAGTACATCATACTGAGAAACTAGAGATAGAGAAAGACACATAAACCGGGACAGAAAGAAACAAAGAGGAAGAGAAGAGAGAGAAAGAGAGAGAGAGGGAGACAGAGATAGAGGGAGAGGTAGAGAGAGAGCAAAGAGGATGATGGAGGAATGAAGTGGTTGAGAAAGAGACAGAGAGAAAGAGTGTGGGAGGAGGATTGAGGAAAATAAGAGGAGAGAGGAGAAAAAAGATAGAGAGAAAAAGGAAAATAGCAAAAGAGGAGAAATGTAAGAAAGGAGATAGAGAGAAAATGAAGAAGGAGAAAAGATAAATATATATAAAGAAAGGAACTTGAGAAAGAGGGGGCCTGAGAGTATTCGGCATAGAAGACACACGACTAGGATTTGTGAAACATGGTAAGATTTAAGCGTAGACTTTATAATGATTTTCATGGTCACACATGTATACACAAGCACACGCATCCACACACACACACACACGTACACATACACACATACGCACACACACACACACACACACACACACACACACACACACACACACACACACACACACACACACACACACACACACACACACACGACTCGGTGGCGCAGTACACGACTCGGTGGCGCAGTTGGTAGAACGCTGAGCTGCCACGAAAGTGGCCCGCAGCTCCTGGTTCGAATCCTGCCCAGGGCCGAAATTATTTCGGTACTGCTGCGCTTCAGGTCGTTACTCTGACTCTCGTGGGCGGGGAGTTGGGTGTGTGTGTGTGTGAAAGGTCATAGCATTACCCATAGATCGGACCTACGAGCTCTGAGCTCTCTTCCGGGAGGGAAATAGCTGTCGATCACGAGTCCAACACGTGATCCAAAGACCAAGTGAATACACACACACATACACTCAGTGGTTAGAGTTCCCGGCTGCCACTACGGTGGTCCATGTTCAATCCCGTCCAGGGCTGAAATAATTTCAGTATCGCTGCGCTGTGAGTTGTTACTCTAACTCTCGTGGGCGGGGAGTTGGGGTAGTGCGTGCGTGTGAGGTCACAGCACCCATAGATCAATCACACATGAACACTGAGCTCTCAACCGGGAGGGTAGTAGCTGTCGATCACGAGTCCAACACGTGATCCAAGACTATGGTGAATTACACACACACACCCTCTGCTACACGCTACACTCCGTTTCTTCCACCGACCTCATTCATTGTATCCTAAGAGCCGTAACCTCAAAGATGAATATACTTCTCTACAATGGTCGCTACTTTACTGGACTTAAAATATAAACTAAAATCACTTCGCTGTGGCTAAATCCGTCATTTTTCCTGATTATGTAAATCCCGACACAAGGGCTTCGGTACGTGATTTCCTTGGTTATGAATCCAACTTTTTTCTTCGTACATTTGTGCCCCTCCAACCTCTTCCCCATTCTATCATTTCGACCGAGGCATCAGCGTCGCCCGTGTTTACATTTGCATCAGTAGCGGCTTCGTCTGACGCAGTTGTTTCGTCGACTAGAGGTTCGTAAGAGGATATCTTTTGCCTGAGCTCTCTGCGACTTGGCTATGACATACCCACCAGAGTTTTTAACGTTGTGGGCAACCGAATATTCTAGTTTGTTTTTCTCGTGTGCCAATTAGAGATGGGTTAGCGTAATTTAGGTTAATGAATTAAAGTTTTATTATCTTTTGAAGACAAGGTATATACGGTTCCACCGTTTCCAACAACAGAATAACTAAATTTGTTTTCTACAAAAAATTCTTTGAATCAAATACGTTTAGGGAATACTATGCTTTTTTAGCAAATTCATACACACACACACATACATATATATATATATATATATATATATATATATATATATATATATATATATATATATAAATATATATATATATATGTGTGTGTGTGTGTGTGTGTGTGTGTGTGTGTGTGTGTGTGTGTGTGTGTGTGTGTGTGTGTGTGTGTGTGTGTGTGTGTGTGTGTGTGTGTGTGTATGTGTGTATATAACTGATCTATGTAAACCTGCGCTATATCAACAACAACAGGAATAAAACTCGAAACTATAATAGAATGCAGCGTGAGACAAACCTTCTCAGAAAACTGTGCAGCATCTGGAAGTTCATTGCAAGGGCCCTTTGTATGTCTCTTCTTTAAAGTTATCGAAAACTTTGGTGAAAGGTTTTCGAAATCGTCTCCTCAAGATCTTCGTCACAAACAAAGAACTTGCCATTGTCACATGATTTCGAGGACAATCCAAAGACTCTTCAGGAACTAACGAAGAGACAGCATCAGTCCGCCTTGAAAGAAAATCAAACATGTTATGTTAGTACCGTACTGAGAGAACATATGACAAGTGCAAATATTTTCGTAAATAATTCCATATACGATTTGCTACTTGTCAATACTTTTTAGATATTGATAATATATCTATTTCAACATCAAAAGAAATCAAACTGATGTTATGTTAGTACTACATTGAGAGAACATATGACAAGTGCAAATATTTTCGTAAATAATTTCATATACGATTCGCTACTTGTCAATACTTTTTAGATATTGATAATATATCTATTTCAGCTTCAAAAGAAATCAAACTGATGTTATGTTAGTACTACATTGAGAGATTATATGACAAGTGCAAATATTTTCGTAAATAATTTTGTATACGATTTGCTACTAGTAACTACTTTTTAGATATTAGTAATACATTTAATTTAACAAGAATCCCTCACATTATGATAAGCTGTTAAAATTATGTGCCTTTGAAATACAGAAGTTTATGTATGCATGTTTTATCTATGCAACCAGGGCCAATATACTTAGAAGGATTTATAAAATGTGATAGTTATCCTTATTCATTGAATAAAATCTAACAAAATTGATTAATCCTGTTCCTATGGGGATCAGACGTACTAATCATTTCACTATGAAGGTGGTGCTAGAAATTGATAGATTAGCCTGAAGCCATCATGATTAATAGTTACAGAATAATTTGGTATGGAGAGAGTTAATTACCATAAGCTATAACCCTCTTACTACCAAGGGAAAGCAATAGAGATAGATAATATAGCGTGGTGATGGTAAATCTAAAATTCTAAGAATCGTCCATTACGGGAGGGAGCAAACAGCTCTCGGCTTTGCTATTACCCAGTCTCAGCAAATAGCATAATAACGAAGCTTAAAGCTTTTGAAGAAATCGAAGAAACCTACCCAACGCTAACGTGTTGTGAACCTTACTCAATAGTCCAGCACTTAGGCCTTTGTAAGAAAGAGGAAACGATTTTTTTTTTTTTTTTTTTTTTTTGCAACCGACCTAGATATGGATCAAAAGGTCTCCTGTCGGCATGCTCCGCCTTTGTAATCCTTTGTAATCCTTTGTTTTGCATGGCAAAGCAGTTTGAAAGACCTCCAGAAAGTTTATTTCCGGGAAGAAAGGTCCGGGTTGCTTCGATGATTCTATCGTCTTGCTAAACAATGCGGCCTGAAGATTACCAGGCTGTTTCTGGACATTATCGATGCAGTAATTTGACCTCCCCTCCCAAGAAAAGTGGTTCATTGATTTCCAAGCTGTATAGGCTCTTGCCATGGTCGTCTACCGCTTGATTCTATAGAAGCTAACCGGATTGTTCTCAAGGGGGAATACAACGAAAGACTAGGAAAGACCTAGCCAACAGGAGATTCTATTCGTCTCAAACGAGTTTAGTTGTTAAACACCGTGGAAGAGGAGTTTTTGAATGCCATGCATATGTTTTAGTCTAGTATTTCGCAAAAATACGAACTCTATTATTTGTATTGTTTTTGTTATTGTCTGGTCCTCCTGTTCTAGGATAAATGTACCTCGTTGCACTGTTTTGATACAGGCAGTGCGATTGGGAAACATAGCAAGTCTTTGTCACCGAAATGCAGATGTGGGAGGAGAATTTGAATAAGTTTTTCTTTGTTTATGGTGTGGGTAGGTGTTTTGTCTCGGCCACACTGTTATATAAGGAAGAGGGCTTTCTCTCTCTCTCTCTCTCTCTCTATATATATATATATATATATATATATATATATATATATATTGTGTGTGTGTGTGAGTGTATGTATGTGTGTGTGTGAGTGTATGTATGTGTGTGTGTGTGTGTGTGTGTGTGTGTGTGTGTGTGTCTGTGTGTGTGTGTGTGTGTGTGTGTGTGTGTGTGTGTGTGTGTGTGTGTGTGTGTTTGTGTGTGTGTGTGTGTGTGTGTGTGTGTGTGTGTGTGTGTGTGTGTGTGTGTGTGTGTGTGTATGTGTGTGTGTGTGTGTGTGTGTGTGTGTGTGTGTGTGTGTGTGTGTGTGTGTGTGTGTGTGTGTGTGTGTGTGTGTGTGTGTGTGTGTGTGCTAAAGTTGTTCCTGCTTACATATAATCCAGTTGTTGATAGGTAAGCAATGGTAATTCTATTATCCCACTTCATTTACCTCGTGGATACAAGTTTAGTGCCATAGAAGAAATAAGTAAATTAAGATTTGTTTATCTCTTGTTCACACATTACACTAATCACTGTTAAACATTAACAAATAAATATATTTTCTGGTATTAGAAATAATATATCTATCCACACGGACGAGAACTAAGCAGCAAATGATATCGGTGAATATCATGTTATTGCTCGTCTTATTGTTATTATTGTAGATATAATTGCAGCTACATATGATTTTTTTGTTTTGTATTCTTTGGGGACGGAGGGGGGTCGCCGATTTAATGAAGCGGCCTTGCTGTGGATGTGCTGTGTTTTACGACACTGCTTCTGACCCAGGGCAGTGGACAAGATGCAGGAATGACCCGTCATCCATGAGGTGCCAAGATAAGAGGGAGGGAAGAGGGTAGAGGGGAGTGGAGTGTGATAGGGATGGAATAGGTGGGAGTGGTTTTTATGCCTTTGTGTTTTGGCTACCTCCCTTATAAGGGGGAAAAAGCCTTTGGTATATGTATATATGTATTTGTTTATGTATGTATGTATTTATGTATGTATTCTTCGGATCATGCTTCTCTACCCAAATCTATTTAGGATACGAAATAAAATTTAAATTAATTTGCATGAACTTTGTAAGATATTTGGTTTTCTAATTGCAATTTCATTGAGAGCTATTACACTAAAATTACATTTATGGTGCTTGATGGTAGAATTATGAAGATGTCCTTTCATATATAAAAGTGGAGATGATGAATGTGGTGTACTTGGGATGGACATGATGGTGATAATGATGATTGCGGCTCGAGCGTCTGTGGTGTTATCACCCTTATTAGTTGGTGATGATGTTATAAAAACAACAACTTCAGTAACGACATTAATAGAAACATTATTGCTGGGAATGACCGAGAGCAACAAAATTGACAACATTGACGGTGACGAAGTTTGTGAGGACAGAATTCGCGACGATAAGAACCCGCGAAAAAAAAAAGTCACTCGAGAAACAAGCCCCACCCTTCTCTGGCCAATCGTGATTAATTTCGAACGAACCACATTTGGGAGGAAGGTTGTGAAGTGATTCCAACCGGACAGGGAAGACTGGGGGTTGGGTCTCATTTTGCCTGACAGAGACGTAGACTATAACAAAAAAAGATAATGGTGAATGATAGTGAAAAGGATAGCATTTCACTTGATCCTGAGATTATTTATAAAAGTCCGTTATAGTGACGACGACAATGAGACGACAACGATGACGTCGGTGGCAACGACAAATAAAATGCTTAAGACGACTGAACTCTGAACGAGACGAAAGAAGAAACTAAGAAGAATGAAAAAAGAAGTCAATACTCGCCAGGTTTCATAAAGAATCACGTTCGCAAAAGTCTTCACAATATTTTAAGTCCGCGAGAAAAGCGGAAACCTGAAGGCAAAGGGAAGACTTCTGAGAAACGCATTTCAAAAACTTTCCAGTCCAGAAGACGCAAGGAATATTGACATTGTTGGGACGGACATTTGCATCGCCGGTCCTTCCTTCCGTACAATACATAGAGAGCAATTTCCTTTTTGCCCAAACATTTTGCACAACCGATTTCAAAAGCCCTTTCACAATTCCCTTCATTGTCGATGTGAAATATCACGTTTTTCTACGAGTATTTTCCTGCTATTTCTATATAGGTGTTACTTTGCAGTATCAAATGCTCCTGACACTGAATAAAAAATTGTAAAATCTTAGTAAAGCATTTACATTTCCAAAGAAAATGCACAGAATGCTTAAGGGATGTCAGATTTTGTATCTAATATCTGTCAGTAGAGGCATGTGGAAATCACTGGTAGCAATCTGGTATCACATCGAGGTAAATCACACTCACTAGACAGAAACAAAACCTGTTGTGTCAAACAACAAACACTAAACAACCTCATTCAATTTCTAATTCTGATGCAGTTCCGCTAAGTTAGCGGAAACAGGGTGATTCACCAATATGGCATTTAGAAGCACGTTCCACTTACAACTAACACCACAGTTTATATAGTTTAGCTTTCCCAACTCTTTCTTTCGTCCGACTGTGGTATTAGTTGTGATTTAAAAATGTGTTACTACATTTCTCATCAGTGACCTTCAACTAATATAAAAGCTGTATTCAGGAAAACCTGGGATATCGTAGAGAGAAGAAATAAAGTACGAGGTGGAGGAAGAGAGTAGGAAGAAAGAGAGAAAGACTAAGATAGAGAGGTTTGTAATTCTCCCCTCCCTCTTTTCTTCACCTTTCCATATTTCCTCACTTCACTCCAACTCACCACAGAGAGAGCTGAAAAAATGTTACTCCGTTCCGCTGTTTCAATTAAAGCAGCACATGTGTTTGTTAAGGCAATCTCTCCTCCCTCTTTCCTCACCCTCCCTCACTCCCATTCACTCCCACTCTCACTCTCTCGTTCTCACTTTTATCCTCACGCTCACTCTGATACTCTCACCCACTTTCTCAATAATTCTCACACTCTAAATCAACATCACGTTTGCTCACTCTCACCTTCACTCCTACTCTTAATCACTTTCATTATCGATTACTCTCAATCTCTCTCACTATCTCTCACGTTCATTCTCACTTATTTTCATCCTCACTCACTCTCTCTCTCATTTTCATTCATTCAATCGCTTTCACTAGTTCTCACACTCTCACTCTTTCTCTAATTCATTCTCACTCACTCTTACTCGCTTTCACTAACTCTCACACTCGCTCTCACTCTCATTTATTCTTACTCATTCTCACGCTCGTTTACTCTCACATTCACTCTTAATTACTCACCCACTTTCACTTACTCTCATACTCAGTGTTACTCACTCTCACTAATTATCATGATATTTCTTGCCCCCATTTTCACTTATTTATCCACTCACTCTCACACTCACTCTCAATTACTCACACACTTTCACTTACTCTCACACTCAATCTTACTCACTTTCACTAATTCTCATGATATTTCTTGCCCCTATATTCACTTATTTACCCACTCACTCTCACACTTACTCATCTATCCTCACTCTTATTCCCTCACTCCCCACTCTAAATGTCTGGTTAATCAAATAACACTTTGAGGTCTTCAAGACAGTTTCCAGGTATCAAACGATCGTCGTTGTCATCCGTCCCAAGTCGTTTGAATACGGATGACGTCACTCATCACCTTCCCCGAGCCCCGAAGGGTAACGATCTTATCACCTCTGCCACGACGCGTCCCGACATCTGTCACTGGAGCGTCACGTGGGGGCGTCACTGATGTGTTGCTGAAGGGTTGATGACAAGTGTCGTGGCCGGTTGGCCTTCTGGCGCAAGGTCGGTTCCGTTAACGTGATGAGAAATGACGTTCCGTAGACGATAATTGCGGGGTTTAAACACTTTCATCAGGATAGAAACGACAAGAAAGGTGGCGATGTTCTGATGTACGTTGAAAATAATGCCCATGCCTGTGTTTTAGAGAAAGTGAAACAGGATGCATATGATAGTTTGTGGGTAGAATTAACCCAAACAAATGGGCAAAAAATTAATGTAGGTGTAATATATAGGCCACAAACATTATCATTAGCTGACGACAAACTGTTGTTTCAAACACTGTCTAGTTTCTGTAACAGGGACCTATTGGTAACCCTTTGTAATCCTTTTGATTTGAATAAAACTATAAAAAAAAAACTGATACGATGATTCCACACACACACACACACACACACACACACACACACACACACACACACACACACACACACACACACACACACACACACACACACACAAACACACACACACACACACACACACACACACACACACACACACACACACACACACACACACACACACACACACACACACACACACACACACACTCTCTCTCTCTCTCTCTCTCTCTCTCTCTCTCTCTCTCTCTCTCTCTCTCTCTCTCTCTCTCTCTCTCTCTCTCTCTCTCTCCGGAGGTAAATAGAATTGTCCGATGTCACTTCAATAGAATTCTAGAAAAGCGATGACGAATCAATGCTGTACTGCAAAGACTTTACGCTAACTAAATTCAAAATTACTTCAATGTGGATTTCTCTCCACCTTTTCCCGACCAGTGAAGTTTCACACAGATTTATGAATTTCATTGACCAAAACGCAGAGTTTCCCTAGTAATTCCGCAGAATGTGCAGTATTTTGGCAGTCTTTTGTGATTCTACGCATTACATAAACAACATATTTCAAAACGCAAACGGTTCGTAAATAAGCTAAAGAAAAAGACATGGCACTTGGGAGTTAACCTACTTGTTTATTTGTGTACTAGTGTGAGCCCGGGCAAGTGTGACCACGATTGTGCTTGTGTGTGAATGAAGGAAGTACAAACGAACACACCTGGAGTTAAGCGCATGCGCATAATACCCTCGAGTGGAAACTGCGCACCAAGCGCTCCCGATGTAATGGGAAGGAGATATCAGATGTCTGACCAAAACATCATTATTGGGAAGAACTCACCCTACCGTTTGTTATAACAGGCGAATATTGTTTCAGGCTGGACATAGTTTCAATCTTGGAGCTGCCTTGTGTAGGTCTTATGCTATGGAGCTGCCCTGTGTAGGCCTTATGCTATGGAGCTGCCTTATGTAGGCCTTATGCTATGGAGCTGCCTTGTGTAGGCCTTATGCTATGGAGCTGCCTTGTGTAGGCCTTATGCTATGGAGCTGCCTTGTGTAGGCCTTATGCTATGGAGCTGCCTTGTGTAGGCCTTATGCTATGGAGCTGCCTTGTGTAGGCCTTATGCTATGGAGCTGCCTTGTGTAGGCCTTATGCTATGGAGCTGCCTTGTGTAGGCCTTAATGGAGCTGCCTTGTGTAGGCCTTAATGGAGCTGCCTTGTGTAGGCCTTAATGGAGCTGCCTTATGTAGGCCTTAATGGAGCTGCCTTATGTAGGCCTTAATGGAGCTGCCTTGTGTAGGCCTTAATGGAGCTGCCTTGTGTAGGCCTTATGCTATGGAGCTGCCTTGTGTAGGCCTTATGGTCTCTTGCAGTCTCCTTCATTCTTATGTTCCTATGTTCTTATGTAACCCCGCACTATTTGTGAACGCTAATTAAGTGATTTACATCTGTACTACGATTCCCTTGAAAGAATACATGTATAGCTGCGAAGATCTCATTTGGCACTGCTAGCATGTGTTAATATTGAGATGATTTTAATTGACATATGGTTAAATCTATCCAGTAATGATATTATTGTTTGCAGAAGTGAATAAGAAAGTTTGTTCATTCATTATTACTGCAAATTTTATGTGTTTCTCCTCTCGAAGACCAAGAATTTCAAAAAAAAATCAAAAAAATTCTTAACTGCTCGATACACGTGATCGCCCAAAAGCTGTTAAGTTTTCGAGTCTGATATACCTGTGCAACCAGACAACACAAGTCAACATTCCCTTGTACCACACAGAAGCATGAATAAGAGAGGAGTCAGTTGGACTTTGAAAACAAAAAGGAAATGTTCGTAAACCGAAGGAAAGCTGACTTCGGATGCCGTTTCTCAAACGGAAACGGTCAAGTCCGGGGTTCCAAATGTCCTTCGATGGATTTGACACTCGGTCTCAATTTGGCAAATGAAACTCGGAACCGTATAGACGTCATACTGGGGGATGCGTTGTTCCTTATTCCAAAGACGAAAACATAATTGACCCGGGAATGCTAAATGGGTTAAGGACTTTGACAAGGGTGACATAACTAAGGTCACCATATTAAGACAACAAGTCAGGACTCGTAATAATGGATTTAAATTGGAGAAGCCTAGGTTTAAGTAGTAAATAGGCAAGAACTGATTTCTCAGCTTTCTCACCATACACCAGGTAGGGCCAGTGCCCTGTCAGTTTGTGATGCCTCACGAAACTTCTCCATCAGGTACGATCCTCGTTAAGTTCCTCTTCTTCCACACTCTCTATTGTTGATCCTCTCGCCTCAATTGCTTCCAGGCAAGAACTGATTAATAAACAAAAAGGTTAACGGACGGAATAGACTTAGTTACCATATAGTGAGCGGTAAAACAATTTATTGTTTCAAGAAATGGTTAGATCATTCTATGTATAATGATGATAGATGGTAATGGATAAAGAACTACCTAGTGTAG
Source organism: Oratosquilla oratoria (assembly GCF_046742065.1). Classification (NCBI taxonomy): domain Eukaryota; kingdom Metazoa; phylum Arthropoda; class Malacostraca; order Stomatopoda; family Squillidae; genus Oratosquilla; species Oratosquilla oratoria. The sequence continues at coordinate 9,554,602 of NC_134777.1, forward strand.
GACTTATGGTCTCTTGCCTTCTCTCCCCATTCTAATGTTCTTAAGATGGTGGGGGGAGTAGGACAACCTTTGTTAGTTTCTGGATTGTAGTTTTGGAATGTCTGTTTCCATCCACCAAAACCAGATGACGGATACGGACAAGCCTAGTTCTCTAGAAACCCAGACTAGGTTAATTCGATTTTCCCTGAAAGATTCAAAATATTTATAGAATGGAGACATGAAACTGAAGAATCTATTTCAACTTCCTCAGCTCCTTGATTTACATTATGTTCTCGCTATGGACCTTTTTTTTTTTTTTTTTTTTTTTTTTTTTTTTTAATAATAAGGGAGAACTCTGGTCTAGAGAGAATCTCGTTTATCTTAAATTTTCTTTAAGACTATAATCAGAAAACGTCCTGTCTCCTCACCCCACACTCTGCATCTGCATTAGATAGATCCCCCCCCCCCCTTGGACCAAAACCTCTGCATTACTTCATCTTGAAGTGCTCCATTGATTTTTCTTCGTGTACTTTTCTTCATCTATATTAAAATAGCGTGCAAGATATTACACATTATATTTACGTAAACACGTTCTAGCGTTCTTTTCATACATTATATAAATATTTCCTTATATCTATAGGCAGATAAACTATTACTTATTCTAAAACATGCAAGAGGTAATGCATCTAATTACCGCTCAAAAGTACACTGATATCAGAAAGTGTAGTACCAAAATAATATATGTTAGATTGCTCTAACAGGTTAGGAAATACACAAGACGAACAGTGAGGTAACGCAAGCATATTCTTGGAAGGAACATACATATGCAAGCTCACGAATATCTTAAACACATATTCACATTCATAAGCACGTAATTCCACTGGAACAGATGTATTCGTACACATGAGCATATATGCACGCACACATACGTGCCTATGTGTACAAACACAGACACACGGGAACACACACACACACACACACACACACACACACACACACACACACACACACACACACACACACACACACACACACACACACACACACACACACACACACACACACACACACACACATACACACAAAGACCAAGGTGAATACATACACACATACACACACACAAACACACACACACACACACACACACACACACACACACACACACACACACACACACACACACACACACACACACACACACACACACACACACACACACTCGGTGGCGCGGTTGGTAGAGTCCCAGACTGTCAGTACGGTGGTGCCGGCGTTACCTGGTTCGAATCCTGCCCAGGGCTGAAATTATTTCAGTATCGCTGCGCTTCGAGTCGTTACTCCAAATCTCGTGGGCGGGGAGTCGGGTGTGTGTGTACGTGTAAGGTCATAGCATTACCCATAGATCGGTCATACGAGCTCTGAGCTCTCTTCCGGGAGGGAAATAGCTGTCGATCACGAGTCCAACACGTGACCCAAAGACCAAGGTGAACCACGGTGAATCACACACACACACGGACGCACGCACGCACGCATGCGTACACACAAACACATAGAGGAAGTTTAGCGTAGGTGAATACAAAAATAATGGGTACACGTCCTTTGAAAAACGAGTCCAAGTCACAAAACATATTGGTTAAAAAGAATAATGGCTCACAGGAACTAGCAGATAAGGAAAAGTTGCTGTTTAGGAAGAGAGAGCTAAAATATTTGAACTCGTCATTGAAACTAAAAGAAAAGAAATAACGGAGCAAGAGAAGAAGGAATAATCTTAAATCTGAAAAGATCAGCAGTGACAGAGGTAGGAAGTATCTAAGTTAAGATTGTATTGCTTCATCTATGAAAATACATCAGCTCAAACTAAAAAATATGACGAATATTTCCAGTATTTTTATAAGGAAAATGATTTTGTGGGGAAGATTGATTTTTTTAAATAGAATACGTAAATGAAGAAGACAAGGAAGAGTATTAATTTTTTTAGGACACTAAGTGTAACGAAAGACCCAAAAACCATATGTGATCTCAAAGTAGATATCTAAGGACTGCAAGAAAATATTAGTAAACATGATTCATAACCTATTGTCGTGTTCATTGTGAGAAGAAATAGTGTCTTTGCGATTGTAAAATAACTAATGTGACACAAATCTATAAAATAGGGATCAAGGACAGATCCTTAATTGCTGACCAATGACTCTGATTAGATTGATAGTTAAATTGTGTCCAAGGGACGATAAAGAGAAATGATCACTATAAACCCACTATCGGAGAAATAATAACGGAAGTACAGGGAAACTGTATATTTCGACTACTATCTGTAGTCCTCTTCAGCAGAAAGGGGACTGCTGAAGAGGACTACAGATAGTAGTCGAAATATACAGTTTCCCTGTACTTCCGTTATTATTTCTCCGATAGTGGGTTTATAGTGAACATTTACAAATGTGTTATAACATACCAATTTCCAAAAGAGAAATGAGTTAGATGTCTCAAGAGAACGAATATATCAATTGGCAAATAATTCAGGATTGAAAATTGAAGATGTCTTGAAAGAAGAATATCGGAATCGAAAGAATTTACTAGTGGAGTCCTACAAGGATTAGTAATGGCACTCGTAAGGTCCTTGAATTGCGTAAATGATAGGATGGAAGCAGCAAATTCTACTAACCTGTCTGAAGATGATGACAAGAGAAGAGGATGTGAGTAGAACCAAGTGTAGTAAATGAGCTCCATTGCCAAAATATTCAAGAATTTAAATCTTTGTTCAATTGTAAATTAAGTTATTACAAGAATAAGAGTGAAGGACAAATACATCACCAAGATTTTTTCCCAGACATACAGGCTGCTGGCAAAAC
>NC_134777.1:9569923-9577423 GCF_046742065.1 Oratosquilla oratoria
TATATGTATATGTATGTGTATATGTATATGTATATGTATATGTATATGTATATGTATATGTACATGTATATGTATATGTATGTGCATATGCATATGCATATGCATATGTATATGTATATGTATATGTACATGTATATGTATATGTATGTGCATATGCATATGCATATGCATATGTATATGTATATGTATATGTATATGTATATGTATATGCATATGTATATGTATATATTTATGTTTATGTGAGTCTTTTCTTTTATCCCTCACCTTCTGTGTGTGTATATATATATATATATATATATATATATATATATATGTATATGTATATTTATATGTATATGTATATGTATATATATATATATATATATCATTTTCCCTTTCTCAGCCTGTATCGATATCTTGATTTCTCTGGTGTATCACTCGTTCTCTGCATCTCTCCCTCAATCTTTCTCTTCTTGCTTTTTCTATTTCTTTGTCTCTCCTTCTCCTTCTCATATTTTTCCCTTCTATGTCCACACGAGTGCCGTTTGATAGGTTCGTGGCAAAAGTTACAAAGATTTTATTCGTAAAAATGTTATATATTCCTTTTCAACATAGTTTCTTTTCAATTTCACTTACACTACTTTTTGGAATGGTATTAGAGCTCCTGGATTCTTTTCCTGTCGATAACAGCATCTTAGTCCTGTAAACAGAGACTCACAACACCAATGATGTTATTGTTGGTGGGAAAATAGACCCCACGAACTGCATTTTTCTTATTTAAGAATCAATTAGAAATATGTTGGGGCTCAATTGGGGATGAATAGAGTGGCTGCTCAACCTGCTCAAAGCCAAATCACTGAGCAGAAGAAAAAGCCACAAATGATTTATGGGCTAACGTATTGGCTTAGTGGAAGAAAGACCCTAAAGACAGTTTCCTACTCCGAATTGTTTTCATATTCTACCATGGCAGTCTCACTAAATTAGCTTAGTTAGTAGCAACGTCTGTTTTAACTTTCGCTACGCAATTCACAAGAACATCTTCTACACTCGCCCTACACACCTTATGCCGTCAGAAAATCATAGAAGAAAAAGAAAAGAAAAAAGATATATGAACTATAAAATCCCGGTATACATCACTGACTTCGTCTTTTTACATACATACATAAATTTACCAAAGACTTTTTCCCCCTTACATGGAGGGTAGCCAAAAAGAAAAAGGCATAGAAAGCACTCCCACCCATTCCATTTCCTATATACTCCACTCCCCTCCACCCTCCCCCCCCCTCTATCTTGGCACCTCCTAGATAGAGAGGGAATGCCTCTATACTTCCGTTGTTTTGATTCATGATTTGTCTCTCTTTGACTAGAGCCTCATCGTTGGCAAGAAGTCATAATGAACATCACTCTAGATAAAGGCACAATTTTTTCTTGTTTATTTTCTTCTTTGTTTTTGTTTTCTGATTATGCCAAAGATTTTTTTTTTTTTTTTTTTTTGCAACTTGGAAATGTTTGTGGATAAATTGTTCAGCACATTTCTTTGAGACAGATATATTCTGTGGCAACGCACTCAGTTATTTGTTGACCTACCATTAACATGTCAAGAATTTTATTGGTATTTCCTTTGCGGTATTTTCAGGAAGCCTCCAAGCTATCCCATTTCTGTTTAAATTGAGCTGTGTGTGTGTGTGTGTGTGTGTGTGTGTGTGTGTGTGTGTGTGTGTGTGTGTGTGTGTGTGTGTGTGTGTGTGTATTTACCTAGTTGTACCTAGTTGTACTTTACGGGAAGGGGAGCTATGCTCGTGGGGTCCCGTCTTCATATCTCATTTTATCTAAACTATTTTTAAATTCGTGTATTGTTTTTGCACACACCACTTTCTCATCTAACTTGTTCCAACTGTCTATTGCTCTGTGAGGAAAGCTGTTCTTTTTCAAATCTCTTCTATAGCTGTCTTTTTTTATTTTCTTTCCGTGTCCTCTTGTATTTCTGTCATCCCATTTTATCAGATTCTCTCTATCAGTAATTTCTATGCCTTTCATGATTCTGTAAATAGTTATCAAATCTCCTCTCTCTCTTCTTTGCTCTAGTGTCTGTAGTTTAAGTTTTTGTAGTCTCTCTTCATATGATGGTTTTGAGAGTGTTGGTGCCAATTTTGTAATTGCTCTTTGTATTCTTTCAAGTTTTTTTATACATTTTTTTGTACTTGGTGACCATATCGTTGCTGCATATTCCAATCTTGGTCTTATCAGGGTGATTAGGATTTTCCTCACCATTTCTTCATCCAGGTATGTAAATGCCACTTTGATTGTTCTTACTAAATTATAAGTTTCTCCAAAAATCTTATTTATATGTTTCTCAGGTGACATATTATTCATAACAATGACTCCCAGGTCCTTCTCATTTTCTACTCTTTTTATTCCTTCTTCTCCCAAATTATATGATCCTGTTATTCTGTTTTTGCTTTTTCCAAATTCCATTATACTACACTTTTTTGTATTGAACTCCATCTCCCACTTCCTACTCCATTCCTGTACTTTATTTAGATCTCTCTGTAGTGATTCACAATCTTCTTCAGTTTTCATTCTTTTCAGTAGTTTTGCATCATCTGCAAAGAAGCTCATATAGCTTTCAATTCCTTCATCCATATCATTAATATATATAGCAAACATTATTGGGGCCAGAACTGTTCCCTGCGGGACACCGCTTATTACTTCATTCCATTTTGAGTGCTGATCTCTTATCACTACTCTCATTTTTCTGTCTTGCAAAAAGTCTTCCATCCAATTTAGCAATTTACCTTGTATTCCTCCTTCATATTCTAATTTCTTAAGCAGCTTCTTATGTGGTACTTTGTCAAAAGCTTTTTTTAGGTCTAGAAATGCACAATCAGCCCATCCATCTCTTTCTTGTATTATATCTATTAGCCTTGAATAGAAACATATTAAATTGGTGACGCATGATCGCCCTTGTCTGAATCCAAATTGCCTTGGATTTAGTACGTTGTTTTTTTCCAAGTATTTTACCCATCTACTTTTGATAATTCTTTCACATATTTTTGCTATTGTACTTGTTAGAGAGACTGGTCTATAGTTGGTAGGTTCTTCTTTATTTCCTCCTTTATATATAGGTACTATATTTGCTTTTTTCCAATCTTCTGGAACTTTTCCTTCTTTTAAGGAACTGCTTATTATGCTATGTATTTTGTCTGCCAGTTCATTCCTGCATTCTTTCAGAATCCAGTTTGCTATTTCATCTGGCCCATGCGATTTTCTGACATCAAAATTACCCAAGTGTGTCAATATTTCATTCTTTGTTACTTCTATTTCTTCCATAGGGGGGACTTTTTCCTTCCACTCAATCTCTTCAGGTTGTATATTTTCCCTTGTAAACACTGATTTAAAATGTTTGTTCATAATTTCTGCCATTTCCATTTCCTCAGTGTATTCAACTCCTCCTTGTCTTAATTTCTCCAAGTCTTGTTTGTTTTTCAGTTTATTGTTTACAAATCTGTAGAATAGTTTTGGTTGATCTTTACACTTTTCTATAACATCTTTTTCATATTTTCTTTTTTCCTCTCTGCACTTTTGTACATATTCATTTCTATAACCAGTATATATTTTCCATTTTTCAGGTCTTCTGTCTTTTTTCCATCTGGTCCAGGCTTTGTCTCTTTTGTCTTTTAACTCCCTACAACTTTTTTTGTACCAGCATTTTACATATTCTTTTTCTTGTTTTTGTCTTGGGACATACTTTTCCACTCCTTTTTTGTAAATTTTTGTCAAGATATTCCATTTCTCTTCCACTGATGTTTCTTCTTTGTATATTTCTTCCCAGTTTTCTTGTTGGAAGAATTCTCTTACTTTATCAAAGTTTGTTTTTTCATACATCATTCTTCCTTTTCTATATTGTTCATTTCTTTTGATATATTTTTCTTCATTAAGTTCCAGTTCAATCAATATGTGATCACTTTTACCTATTGGTGTTTTATATTCAATCTTGTCCACTATTCTAGGTTCAGATGTAATTATTAAGTCTAGCCTCGATGGTTCTTCTTCATTTCTATACCTAGTGTTCTCTTGTATCCATTGTGTCATTGAATGGTCAGTAATCATCTCAAGTAGAGCATTTCCCCATGAGTCATCACCACTCTTTACTGTCATTTCTTCCCAGCAGATTTCTTTGCAATTAAAGTCGCCCATCATAACTATTCTTCCTCCGTCTTCCATTATTTTAGTTAATGCTATCTTTGTGTCCTCTAACATACTTTTATGTTCACTCTCTTCCCATGAGGCTGTTTTCGGAGGCACATAATTGATCACAAATTTTCTGCTCTTCTTATCTCGGTCTTCCACTTCTATCATAATCATCTCTACTGTATTCTTTCCATATATGACACCTTTCACGTTTATATCCTTCTTAGTCAGGAACATAACTCCACCCCCTTGTTTTTTCTCTCTGTTTCTAATCCAATAATTGTATGTATCATGTCCTACACTGTTGGGTGGTAGTGGGCCTTTTAATTTTGTTTCTACAATTCCCATTATGTCCGGTTCTTTTTCTTTCAAATAATCATTCAGTTCATTCAATCCTGTTATCAATCCATCTATATTTGTGTAAGACACTCTTAGTTTTCTGCCACTTCCATTGTGTTCTCTGTTTCCCTTATGTTTTTCTTTAGTATGTCGAACTGCTTTATTTTCATGTTCACTACTCTCCAATAGAATCTCTCTTTCTCTGACTCCGTTCTTTCCTCGTTTTTTGCCTTAGCTTCAATTCTTTTCTTCTTTTCTGCCTCTCTTTCCTCCTTATTCATTTCTCTTTTTATCCATACCTTTTTATATTGATCATTTGTTGCTAGTTTCCCCGTCTTGGATAGAATTTTCTCTGCCGTTGTTTGTGACCTGAATTTAATCTTAATTGGTCTGGTCTTATCTGTACTATATTTTCCTAGTCTGAATTTTTCCTCAATTTCCTTTATAATTTCTGGTTCATCTTCCTGGACTAATTTTAATAAACTGCTTACTCTTTCATTTTCCTCCTTGATTCTTGCGGTTCTATCTGGGTTATGTTTCTCTTCCATTCCTAATATAATTATACATTTCTTTTTGTCAGCTAATTCTCTTACTATATTCTCCTTCTGTCTCATCACTTTAATAACTGAGTCTTCATTATGTTCTTTCAATTGCTGTTTGACTATGTCAGTGAATGAAACCTTATTCCCTTCTTGAGTTATTCTCCAATTTTTAACTTCTGTAGCTATTTTCTCTCTATTTTCATTACTATTCTTCTTCAATTTCTCATTCTCCTCCTTTACATTTCCTAACTGTCTTTTTAGGTCCTCTATTTCTTCAGTTAAGTTTCTGTTAGCCTTCTCTAGTTGTTCCAACCTTTCAATTCTCTGGAAAATGGAGTCTACATTACCTAACTTACGTTCCAAGTCCTCGATCACCTTATCAACTCTCTCCTCTAGTCTTATCAGTCGGGGGGGGGGGGTTGTGTCCCCCCCACCCTCTTTAAATCCCTGGAACATATTCTCGTCACTTTCTTCTGTATTGCTCCTCTCTATACTTCTAATCTTTACATTTTTATTAGACATTTGATCCTCGCTAAGTCTTTTGTTTACCTTCCGCTTGTCTGGCTGGGCAAAGTCTACTCCCTCCTCATTTCCTTCCATTTCCCTCAGTAATCCCTCCCCTTTTCCTCTTTCCCTACGTTCCCACTACTCCACGAGCAATTTCCCCCCCACCCTGCAAAAACACTAGGCACTTCTCTTTGCGTTGGGATTCACAGACTTCAATTTTCTTCAGAACGTCTTCTAAGCCGTCCATTCGTTGAAGTGTGTGTGTGTGTGTGTGTGTGTGTGTGTGTGTGTGTGTGTGTGTGTGTGTGTGTGTGTGTGTGTGTGTGTGTGTGTGTGTGTGTGTGTGTGTGTGTATGTGTATGTGTGTGTGTGTGTATGTTTGTCCGTGTTTATGTGTGTGTGTCTGTGTGTATACAGCTTGTGTTTTCGTATGTGCATGTTTACACGAAAACTTAACCACATATTCGTCCTATTCATATATGTAATTCCCACCAATAAATTCTAAACGTTTCTTAACAATGACACTACAACTGTGTTGACGTGCAAGGCAGAAATAATGCACTCAACTAAATTGTGTTGAATAAATCCTTCATCTCTACACCCATCTACTTAAATGCATATTGGCAATTACGATCGATTACTAAGATACAATGAGCAAAATATCTTTAGTCTAGCCCAGTGGTTCTCAATCTATTTTTGTCCATGCCCCACCTAATCACATTTAGATTCCTGATGTCCTCCCATGTGGTGATATTATGCAATTCTTATCATTTGAAAAATAAACTCCCATCCAGCTGAAAAAGCTTAATATGAGTATATAAATAAATAAATAAATAAATGAATAAATAAATAAATAAAAGAATATGTAAATAAATAAATAGATAAATATAAGAAATAAATAAATAAATAAATGGACAAATCAATCAATCACTAATAAATAAATAGATAAATCAATAACTTGATTAATTAATTAATTAACTAATGCATGAATAAATAAATAAGTAAATAAATAAATAAATGAATAAATAAATAAATAAATAGATAAATAAATAAATAAATAAATAGATAAATAAATGAATAAATACAATACCAAAAAAAAAAAAAAAATACCCCGACTTCCTCAGTTCCCCTCAATTGCCTCCTTAAAAATCATATTGCCCACCAGAAAAACCGAATTGCCCACCTGTGGGGCGGACGCCCCACGTTGAGAAGCACTGGTCTAGCACTTTATAGGCAAGTTATCATTTTAATGATTCTATTCTGGCTGACACCGAGTGATTTTATTCAGCTTTAAAAAAATCTATTATGTAAACTATTTCATTCAGCTTTGAGAAAACCTATGTTCTTTAATGAGTAAATCTGATGACCATGACAAACTTCTTTATAAACTCTATGTACATATTAGGAAAGAATTGTACTTATCTCAGAAACATTCTCTTATTTATGGGCCATTAAACCATTCAAGAACCATTCTTTTACTGTTGAAGAAAAAATAAAAATGTATTCATACGATTCTTACGCGGCAAGAACGGCAGTTTTGGCGGAGACGAAGGACAATAACAACGACATGACGTCATCAGAATGTTTCTCTTCCCAACTCGTTTCGCGAGTCCGCCCCCTGACGGAAGGAAAGGGAGAAAGAAATAAAGATTCCTTGGCCTCTGTCCATATGATGACGACGACATACATAGGCTTTGCAATGGATTCGTCAAGACAAAACCCACCTCTCTGATCAACTCTGGGCAAAACTGGGTCAAGATCAAACGAATGGAAATGGAAATAGGTTTAATCAGATTTATTATACATGTCTGCCAAAGACTGCGCACGATGCAAGGTTTTTTCTTTCAGAAGCAAAGAAGTTCAGTTGTTGTCAATGGTCGGGTTTCACAGTCACTATCCCAATCATGAAAGCTATCATCGGGAATGCAACCTCACTAAGTCA
>NC_134777.1:9584923-9592423 GCF_046742065.1 Oratosquilla oratoria
TGTTACATTTTGTAGGTAGGTTGTTTGTAAATAACAGCCCGAGCGAGCTACTTGATCCAAAGTGTATCTTTTTTTTCTTCTTCTTCTTCTTCTTTTTTTTTTACCAGCTTCTTACAGGGTTCGGCAGCTACCAGTCGGTCGTCTCGATCAACCCTTTTCTACCAACGTCTTAAATCCACCTCACACACAGCATACCGCTTCTTCTATCAAGCTCTGCCCTTGGGGTAGACTGCGGATATTTATCCTTTTCAGCCCACTGCCGTGTGCGTTTAACATTGTCATAAAAGACCCATTTCCCATCACCTGTAACGATATGCTTGAGAAACGTGGCATTTTTTTGTCTTGAAAAAAGACATGTCGCTATGGATACGCAATCTTCTTTGTGCAAGATAACCCCAAATGCCCAAATGGCTCACTTTTCCTATCTTTTCCAAATGGTAGTAGATTGAGGACTGAGGTATGTTGAGGTCAAGTGCTAAATCTCGTGTACTTTTACGGGGATTACATTCCACTAGTTCTCTTGAATTAGCTTCATCAAAGTTTGATGATTGTCCTAGTATGTGTTCATCTCTAAATGTTTTATCCCCAGAACGAAATTAACTTTGAACCTGGCGATCGGTAATGACACCTTGACCATAAACATTAACATTTTTCTTTTCTATTTGTGAAACTTGTATGTTATTCTTAAAACTCCCACAACATATCGAATATGCACTTTTGGTTCCTTCATTTCAGGGCGTGATTTTTTTATTATTATTATTATTGTTACAGACTTATTCGCTGCTGATGTAATAATGAACGAGGAACGCTCTTCCCAAATAGGTTATTTCCGGTTAAGGCTAAAACATTGGAAGTTCGAAATGCGTCGTTACATTTTTCTTCCAATAAATGGAAATTACTTATGCCTCAAGCCAATAAATACATACATGTGAATTGAGAAATAGATACATAAGTAAAGAAATATATCAATGAATAAGTAAACAGATAAACAAACAAATAAATAAATCATTAAATAAATATATAGATTAATCAATAGATAGATAATAAATAAATAATCAAACTGAGTTATAAAGAATTATTGATTAATATATAGATTAATAAAATTTACTCATGACACTTGGCGAGTTCTTCTAATATATTTATCACATCTCTGCTTTTACTGGAAATACATTTGGAAATTTCCATGATTTGGAGCTATAAATCTTGAAACTTAGGCCCTGAATACCAAAAGCTCTTTGTAATCCTCTCATATATTTTGAAAGGGCGTATTCTTTTTGAATAATTAGTATTTCTAAATTTTACGTTCGAGGAGACCATGGGGACTGGCCTTGGCGTATGAGCGAAACGACGCACTACCAAGAGAGAACTAGTTATCTGTACTTCTGGTACAATATCTCCTTAATTGTTGTCATCATCTCTTAATGTCATCAATCTCTCTCGTACATCCATCATATTCACAGAACTTTGCTCTGTTTGTTAGAAATTGTGTACATTCTTTCACAATTTTTCTTTCATATATCTAAATTGCATTTTCTTCCTAATACTACATCCATCTCAGCACTCGCGTAATATCTGTTGTAACTGGAAAACAACATTCCCCGTGTAACTTACCTGACATTTATTGTATTATTCCACTAACGTTCCCTCTCAACTCTATCCCGTAAGAATTCCCGTGTGCTTTGTAAAACCACTCGTAGCTCGTGATTTAATCAACAGTATTCCCTCATGTATCTTTTATTGTTCTCTTCAAATAACACTCTTTCGTAAAACACACTATTTCTCATATATATGGTAAAAAAAAGAAAGCCTTTCATTCATTCCCTGGCTAAGTTGTCAAATCTGACTAGTTCACTGAATTTTTGTTTTCGTAAAATTCGAAGGTGATCCATCGTATCAGTAGACATGTGTCCGTTCCGTGTCATACACAGGTCCTCTTCTTGTCAGCGTGTCCTCCGTACATCCTAAAGAAAGACCTGACAAGCGACAGGAGGGTGTCAGCTGTTCCCGCGTGCCCTGCAAATTTTGTGCTTCTTTGTTTGATTCTTTATCATCACCATTGTCAACTTCGTCATCGTCTTTGTCTTCGAATTTGTCGACCTCTCTCGTCATTCTTCGTCCTTTGTCGTCATTCCTCGTCTCCCCTCGTCTTTGATTATCTGTCGTCGTCTATCGTCGTCTTTTGTCATCTGTCGTTGTCTTTCGTCATTTGTCGTAGTTTGTCGTCTTCTGTCGTCGCTTTTTGTTATCTGCCGTCGTCTGCCGTCGTGCAATGTCATTTTCGTTATCATCTAATTATTGTCTTCTTCATTATTTTCTTTTTATTGTCGCAAACGATTTTATCTTTTTTTACTTTCAAATATTGAGTTACTTAATTCTGACGACCTCCTCCTTTCCTCCTCTTGCTCCTCTTGTCTTCTCTCTCCTCTTCACCTTATTCCTCCTTTTTTCCTCTTCCTATTTGCTTTTTTTCATCCCCATCCCATTCCTCCTTTTTTTCAAATTCTTATTATATTCCTTCTTTCTTCCTCTTCTTACTATATTCCTCCTTTCCTTTTCCTACAATTATTCTTTTATTTCTTCACATTTCAATTTTTCTCTTACCTTTCTTACTACTACTCTTCCTCTTCCTCCTCTTCCTCCTTCTCCTCCTCCTCTTTCTTGTCTTTCCATGTCCTTCTCCCCCTTCCTTATGCAACTCCTCTTCCTCCTCCTCCTTTCCTCCTCCTCTCCTCGTCCTTCTCGTTTCACTTCCTTCTCCTCCTCCTTCCTCCTACATATTCGCTTCCTCTTCCTCCTCATCCTCCTCTCCTCCTCCAATGATGCAGTTGTTGTTGGCGTCACCGGTGTGGACATGGACATCGGTGACTATGTTGTTATTGTTTTCTAACAAGTGTTTTCCCTCAGCACCCCAAGACTCGACAGAAAAACGTCAAGTGTCACCTCGTGCGCCGTGTGTGTGTGTGTGTGTGTGTGTGTGTGTGTGTGTGTGTGTGTGTGTGTGTGTGTGTGTGTGTGTGTGTGTGTGTGTGTGTGTGTGTTTGTGTGTGTGAGAAAGAGAGAAAGAGAGAGAGAGAGAGAGAGTACTTGTATGTATGTGTACATACTCTTAATTGCGTATGTGTGTATGTATGAATTCCGGAGGGAAATACGCTATACAACCTTGGAAAGATACACGATTTTAGCTCCTCTAGTTTCCCCCTTTGGCAATCTCTCCCTGTGTGTACGTCTTCAATGTAGTATATGTTGTCCATGATATCTCTTCCCTATGGTACATCTTACCCTTGGGACGTCATACCTGTAATACCTGTCGAATATGGTGCCTATTGCCCATGGTATTCTGCCTCTTAGTCATGGTATATTTTGTTCATGGTATCTCTTTTGCAATGGTACATCTTGCTGTAGTATCTCTTATTATTATCTCTCCCCGTGGGACCTCCTCCCCTTGGTATATTTCTTACGCGGTATCTCTTTTGTAGATTTGTTTGTAGTCTACTGCATTCTGGTGGCAGCGGTGGGACCGAAGCAACAATTCTACCATTCCTCCGAAGCAACAGCCCTACACTTATCATCATCTCTACCCGTGGGACCTTCTCCCCTTGGTAGATATTTTTACGTGGCATATCTTTTGTAGATTTGTTTGTAGTCTACTACATTCTGGTGGCAGCGGTGGGACCGAAGGAACAATTCTACCATTTCTCCGAAGCAACAGCCCTACACTTATCATCATCTCTCCCCATGGGACCTTCTCCCCTTGGTAAATATTTTTACGTGGCATATCTTTTGTAGATTTGTTTGTAGTCTACTACATTCTGGTGGCAGCGGTGGGACCGAAGGAACAACTCTACCATTCCTCCGAAGCAACAGCCCTATACTCCCAATGGTACCTCTTCTCTACAGTATATTTTTCTCCGTGATATATTTTTCCATAATATCTTTCAACCCGTAGCAATCTACGTTCTCTTGTTTTCTCGTCAATTTCGCCTACGCAGCACAAACCGGGCTCATACTGAAACCTTCCCACAGGGGCATATGCTCCCAGTGGACACACGCGGACTCTTTCGCCTGAAGGTCCTTCCGCCAGACCTCTCGGTAAACGCCCCTTATGTCAACTCGAACGCCATCCACCTCGAGTAGTTGAAGAACCCTTTGACCTATAAGGAATATATCTTAGATCAGCACCTCCTACACTCGATTTCCCTCTCTCATATATATATTTTTTCTCTCTCCCACTCTATATTTTGTTTCTTTCTTCTAAATCTGTCTTCCTTCACGCTGTTCTTTGTGTTAGTTACGATCTCTCCATGTTTTGTTTTAACTTTACCAGTTAATCTCCATTCACTAAAGTAATATTTTATTTGATATTATGTCCTTTAACTGTCACCTCATCTCTTTCGTCTTTTCTTCTCTTTCCACACTCTTTCTTTCATTCTTCCTCCCCATTCTTGTTTTCTCTTTATCCTTTTCTTCATTTCCTTGCCGCTCACTCATTCTTTCCTCCACTCTCTTTACCCAACTCTTTCTCTTTTTTCCCTCTTTTTTTCTTTTTTTTCTGCCTCTTCCAACTTCCAAATCACTTTAACTCCTCACCTCTTCTCTCTCTCTATCTCTCTCTCTCTCTCTCTCTCTCTCTCTCTCTCTCTCTCTCTCTCTCTCTCTCTCTCTCTCTCTCTCTCTCTCTCTCTCTCTCTATCTCTGCCTCCCTTCATAATCATTCTCCCCTTCACTTGCCCCCTCCACCTATAAAAAAAAAAAAAAAATACCAGATCAAAAATGTGTCACTGGTTTCCGAAGTTGTGTTAGTCCCCCTTTAAACAGAATACAATACATATCATACATACAAACAGATTAATTTATGAAAAACACAATAAATAGGTGAAAACAAACAAATGTGTAAATAAACTGGTAAATCCATTGACCTTTGGATCTATTGTAGGGCAAGGGGATGTACGGGCGACCCTCCAATTATCCTTACATGCTCCTGCTGACCATTCCCAGAAAGAACGGCGTCTTTTGGAATCGTTCCATAGGATCTGGAACGAACCGTGCTGGAACCAGGCTGGAACCTGAAAGACAGCCAAGCATTGGCTACCCACACCCCGCCCACACCCACCCCCGTCCCACCAAACAAGACTTAGTTTCTCTCTTCCTGTCTCTCTTCCTGTCTCCTCCAAAACCCGTCCACTCACTCTTTTCTTCGTCCCTTGACCTCCCTTCTCTCTACAACTCTCTTTGACTCTGCCTCTCTTGTTTTCTTCCTATCTTCCTTCCTCTACCTCCTTGTACCTCCATATACTTCTACCCCTATCCCTGTACCTCTAAAACACTCTCTCCCTATATCTCAATCCCTCTCCTCCTCCTCCTCCTCCTCCTCCTCCTCCTCCTCCTCCTTTGCCTTCCTCCATCCTTCCCTCAAACTCTTCTTACCTTCCTCCCTCCACATTTCTCACTATCTTTACCTTCCTCACCACCTTCAACGCAACCTCAAGCTCCTTCTTTCACCCTCTACTTTCCTTTCTCTACCTCCACCTAACCCTCTCCCTCTACCACGCGCGCGCGCTGGCGCGCGTGTTTGTGTGTGTGTGTGTGTGTGTGTGTGTGTGTGTGTGTGTGTGTGTGTGTGTGTGTGTGTGTGTGTGTGTGTGTTTGTGTGTGTGTGTTAGTGTGTGTGTGTGTGTGTGTGTGTGTGTGTGTGTGTGTGTGTGTGTGTGTGTGTGTGTGTGTGTGTGTGTGTGTGTGTGTGTGTGTGTGTGTGTGTGTGTGTGTGTGTGTGTGTGTGTGTGTGTGTGTAAATAAACACACACACATTATATATTATACATGTGTATATATATATATATATATATATATATATAATTTGTATATATAATATATATCTTATTACACCTAACTATTATGAGTTATAATGTAAACTGTGGTTCTTTCTGTGGGTCGCAGTAAAAAAGGTTTGAAAAACGCTGTTTCTAGAGTGAAGGGAGGGAATTCTGGTCTAAGAGGCTGGGTCTTGACCTGAGATTCGTGGTTCGAGTCTTGGCTAGGGCTTGGGCTGCTGCCGAAGTCGGGGCCAGGGTTGTGGGAGTGAGGGCCCAGGGAAGAAGACAACTCCGTTTTGTTTCAAGAAGAACCTCCAAAAGGACACGCTGGCGAGGATCGTGGCGGGTTTGAGCGTGTCCCCTTGAAGAGGACACTTCTACTGCAAGAAAAAAAAGGAGGAGGAGAAGGAGGAGGAAGAGGAGGAAGAGGAGGAGGATGAAGAGGAAGAGGAGGAGAGGGAGGAGGAGGAGGAGTAGGAGGGGAGGAGGACAGGAGGAGAGAAGGAAAAGGGGTAAACTTCTATTGGAAAGGTATGAAGCAAAAAAAGGAGGAGGAGAAGGAGGAAGAGGAAGATGAGGAACAGAAGGAAGAGGAATAGGATGAAGAGGAAGAGGAGGAGGAGGAGGAGGAGGAGGAAGAGGAAGATGAGGAAGGGAAGGAAGAGGAAAAAGATGAAGAGGAAGAGGAGGAGAAGGAGGAGGAGGAGGAGTAGGGGGTGAGGAGGACTGAAGGAGAGGAGGAAAAGGGGTAAACTTCTACTGCAAGGGTATGAAGAAAAAAAAAAGGAGAAGATGGAGAAGGAAGAGGAAGATGAGGAAGAGAAGGAGGAGGATGAAGAGGAGAAGGAGAAGGAGATGGAGGTGGGAGAAGAATTGGAGGAGAGGAGTAAAAGGGGTAAAGTAGAGGAAGAAGAGGAAGGAATGACAGGAGGAAAAGGAAGTAAAGGAGGGAAGGGGAGAAGGAAGAGGTAGGAATGGCCGAAAGAAAAAATGAAAAGTAGAGAAGAAGAGGAACAAGAGGAAGGAGAGGGAGGAATGGCAGGAAGAGGGGGAAGGAAAGAAGGGAACAAGAGAAGGAAAAGGGAAGAATGGTTGGGAGAGAGATGGAGATTAAAAAAGGGGAATATGAAGGGGAGAGGACAATGAAGGTAGGAAGTGAAATGATAAGAGAGGAGTAGGTAAGGAGGAGAGGAGGAGGAAGCAAACAGGGAGGGGAGGAGGGGAGGAGGGGAGGAGGGCAGAAAGTGGGGGTAGAGAAGAGGCGGAGGAGCGAACAGAGGAGGGAACAGAAAAGATGGAAGAGGTGGAGAGGAGAAGTTGGTGGGATATGGATGGAAGGGGGAGAAAAAGGGAGAGAAAAGGGGAAGAAATGGGATAAGGATGGAAAATGGAAAGAGGGAAATGGGTAGGAACAGAAAGAAGGAGGAGGAGGAGAAGGATGGGACAAAGATAAGGACGGCGGTGACAACGACAATGAAGACGACGATGACGATGACGATGACGATGACGATGACGATGACGATGACGATGACGACGACGATGACGACGATGACGACGACGACGACGACGACTATGATGACGACGATGACGATGACGATGACGATGACGATGACGATGACGATGACGATGACGATGACCATGACGATGACGATGACGATGACGATGACGATGACGATGACGATGACGATGA
>NC_134777.1:9597423-9607423 GCF_046742065.1 Oratosquilla oratoria
TTCTCTTTTTCGTCTCATTCTTACAATGATTTCCCAGGCGGCAAAATCCTGAGCTTCCCATCACGTGGACGACCTCTCTGACCTTCCACAGTTAAACAATTCCTCTCCTGACACGCACACACACACACAAGCACTTAGACTTACGCATATGCTCACAGATACACGCGTATAAGATATACGAACACACATAGCTATGTAAACAAATACACAACCACAAAAACACGCATACACGCACGCAAACGCGCACACAAAGGTACACACACTCACATTCAAACACATACACATACAAACAGGTATAAGCACATAAATACGAACCCAATTGCTCATGCAAACGTATACATACTCACACAAACACACACATATATACATATATATATTTACATATGTATGAATATATATGTATGAAAACACACACACACACACACACACACACACGCACACACACACACACACACACACACACACACACACTGTCTGATATATTCATTTAAGCACCTTTTTTGATCATCTATTCTAGAATCTTTTCTAACTTCTCCTCGTGTCCAATGATGACGAAACACATCGCCTCTTCTCCGGTAGTCTCGCAATGTGTGGTTCGTTTATTATTTTAGTTATTTTGTTTAATTATTTCTCAACCATAACTGTCGACCTTGCCCAACACGTAAATTCTTCCTGTCGTTCGTAAAATGAATATTTTATGCATATGTATACCGACTCTACTACTCTCCTCACTCTTTTTCATACATTTTTATTATGAGATTGTTTTTCCACTGCAGTATTTGTTGATACTGGTTTACAAGTTTCACTGAATACTTGCTTATCCTCTGATATCTGTCGTCAGCTTTACGTTCTCATAAACTCGTTTTTAATCTTATCCCATTACTAGTGTCTTGGACTATCACCTTACTACATTCACTAAAAGAAATGTTATATAGAAAACTGTCGTTGTTTTAGTAGTCCCCTATTTCCCTTATTATGTCACCTATCTCCCTTCCTGATTTATTGGTTACCTTCATACCTACTTGATGTAGGTCGTTGATGCTTTTGATCCTGGAAGTTACAAATCTCGTGCTCATCTAATAGATTTCCTTTTTTTCTATTCATTATCCGAATGGCTCTCATTTTAGGTTTCATAAGTAAACCGAGTGAAGAATATAGTGTACCTGTAAATCCTAAAAAAAAAAAAATAATAATAAAAATAAATAAATAAATAATAATAATAATAATAATAATAATAATAATAATAATAATAATAATGATAATAATAATAATAATAATAATAATAATAATAATAATAATAATAATAATAATAATAATAATAATAATAATAATAATAATAATAATAATAATAATAATAATAATAATAATAATAACAATAATAATAATAATAATAATAATATATGAATAATTGCGAAGTACCGTTCGTATACATTTAAGAAGGAAATAGCCAAGAATTGGTTTACTAACTGGGTGGTCAACGAATGGAATAGACTTTGTAACTATATAGTGAGGACTGAAACTATCGGTTGTTTTAAGAAAAATTTAGATAAATATACAGATGGGGATGACAGGTGGCAATGAACATGGAACTGTCTACTGTAGGCCTTATGGTCTCTTGCGGTCTCCTTCATTCTTATGTTCTTATACCCGGAAGACTATGGCCCACTGTTAAAAAATCTACAGCTTATAAATTTGCAATTAAACTTCTCACAGCTTCAAACTGCTATAAGTAAATCATACTGCATATTCTTATTCATGAGATACATAAACAATGAATAACATTCATCAAATATGATGCTGTTCATTGTACACATGAACAGCTCATTTCAGTGCTTGGGCAAGAAAAGAGCTCTTAATGAAATGTGTAAGCAATTGTTTTATAAAGACCAATATTTTATTATTTCAACTACAATATATATATATATATATATATATATATATATATATATA
Organism: Oratosquilla oratoria; assembly: GCF_046742065.1. NCBI lineage: Eukaryota > Metazoa > Arthropoda > Malacostraca > Stomatopoda > Squillidae > Oratosquilla > Oratosquilla oratoria. Next base: position 9,599,374 of record NC_134777.1, read on the forward strand.
TATATATATATATGTATATATATATATATATATATATATATATATATATATATATATATATATATATATATATATATATATGTATATATATGCTAATAAGAACACGGGTACGTGTGTTCACTTATGCAAAGTAGACCACTTGGAAAAAGAAACTAACGAAGCAGAGCGCTTTCGTATATTACATCTTCAGTGCAACAAGTTGCACTGAAGATGTAATATACGAAAGTGCTCTGCTTCGTTAGTTTCTTTTTCCAAGTGGTCTACTTTGCATATATATATATATATATGTATATATATATATATATATATATATATATATATATGTATATATACATATATATATATGTATATATATATATATATATAATAATAATAATAATAATAAGTTTATTTGGCAATAAATCAAATACATCAAATGCAAATAAAGAAAACACACGTACTTCGAAATTACAATTACAATTACAGTTGCCGAGGATAACACAAAAAAGCTTATTTCCACTATAATCATGAAGCACCTACTGAGATATACCAAATTTAATTCTACATTGGGTTGCAAGGGCAAAGCATACCGATACACAGCTTTTGGTCCTTAAAAGAGAATTTTTTGTTCCGAAGAAAATTCTTCTAAGAAGATTTTTTTCTTAAGAATAAGATTTTTTTCGTTATAACGAGTAAGGTTCGTTGAATTCCATCTTCTACATTAGGTTATTGTAGTCAGTTTTACTTTCCCGCTTGGCTATAATTTTTTCATTTTTTTTTTTTTTTTGCTCAGAAACCAAAGATAAAAACATTCCATGTTTTTTTTTGTATTAAGAGCAAGAAAAAGAAAAAAAAAGGATCAGATGAACCTACGTCAGTGAGTTACACACTCCATCTCATCTTCTGTTGCAACATAAATCACTTACGGGAATATCCTTTTTCTTTTCGCATGATACGACCTATAAACAACACCAAAACATTTAATGTGTAAATGTTTTCGCGTGAAACTTCGTACATCGCTTTGAGAAGACTTCTTACTAAAATGTCCGAGGTTATCAGGTCAGCAGAAACGACACAACTGTATGACAGAATAAATTCCTTTCAATGCTCTTTAAGTGCCATGCAAACACAAGCTCTTATTGTCACATCATTAAATGTATTTTCTTGTGCAGAGTTTTATTATAGTAATACATTGAGGTTTGATTGTATTTACTGGAATCTGAGAACGTTCTGTTCTCACGCAACAGTACTCACCCAATCAACTAATGAGCCTATTCCACTTTAGGGAAAGGAGGAGTGGGGGAGGAGGAGGAGGAAAAGGAGGAGGAAAGGGAGGAGGTGAAGGAGGAAAGAGGAGAAAAGAAGAGGCAAAAGGAGGGCGAGAAAGGGGAAGCGAGACAAGTAGAGACGGGAGGAGAGAGAGAGAGAGAGATAGAGATAGAGAGAGAGAGAGAGAGAGAGAGAGAGAGAGAGAGAGAGAGAGAGAGAGAGAGAGAGAGAGAGAGAGACAGACAGACAGACAGACAGACAGACAGACAGACAGACAGATAGAGAGACAGAGAGAATGAGTGACAGACAGACAGAGAGAGAAATAGGGAGAGAAAGAATACAGAGTGATAGACAGAAGAGAAAGAAATAGGAAGGGAAAAAATACAGAGTGATAGACAGAAGAGAGGCGGAAAGAAATAAAGACAGAAACACAGATACAGAGTGATAGACAGAAGACAGACGAAAAGAAATAAAAACAGAAACACAGATACAGACTCAAGAAATAGATACAGACACAGAAAGTTGAGAAACAGACATAGACAGAGAAGAAAAGACAGGAGGAGGTAAAGACAGACACACAGACACAAAATCATGAGACAGATACAGACAAAGAGACAGAGACGGACGGAGATCCGGACAGTCTCTCTTTCGACAACGACGAAGGGGGAACTCCTCCATCGGCTCGAGAGTTTCAGAGAGTCTCGAAGTCCTTTGACGCCAGCGAGGCAATATCGATCAAAGAAAATCAGACGATGGCCACTGACTTCACCATCTAACGAATAAAATCTCCCAATGGCTCGCAGAGTAGAATATATGAACATGCCCTTTGCGGAGTAACTGTTGAGAAGGATGTATATATTCTGGTTTTATATCGACAAACTTTTACGAGATGAATTAGATTGTATGACCGTGGTCGGGGTTGGTAATGTATAAAGACGTATTTTGCGACGAGAGGACCAGAAATAGTCTTCAGATGAATAGAATTACCTGACGGTACTCTGAACGAAACATCTAAGAACGTTTTCCGTTCGGTTCGAGTCCCACTTTGCTTATTCTAGCTAATGTCAGGAGGTTTTATTCAGCTGATAGGAGGACCCAGGGGCAAAGCGTGGTCTTGATCGATTAATACCAAAACATCTCCAGTCAGTTCCTCGGTTGAATAAGATTATTTGTTTCCGAACGGAATGGAATGCGTAATAACGCCAGCTACTCTAATAAGATTTTTTTTTTTTTTTTTTTTTTTTTTTTTTTTGAGGGGTGTGGAGTGTATTCAGGGATGGAATGGGTGGAAATGATTTTATGCCTTTTTCTTTTTGGCTACCCCCCTTGTAAGGGGGAAAAAGCATTGGTATATGTATGTATGTACTCTAATGAGATGAGACTCTTTGAAGATTTTGTTCTAAAGCTAGGCGATATTGTTTAGAAGAGGGTTTTGAACTGGGTATAGATCGACCGTGACCCCAATTTTAGAAAATGAACGATTCAGTGCCATAATCCTGTTTGGTGAGCGCGCAGAAATCTGGTTTTTAAATCTGGTGATAAAATTAACATCTCTTTGGTTAAAGGAAATAGCCATTTTTGGACGCTTCGCGAATGTGACGCTGACACCACGGGCACGACACCAGCGAGCGTCAGATGTCGCGGACATGTCACGCACGTGACGCGAGCGTGACACAGATAAGTCGTGGACACGTCACGGATATGTCACACACACGAGACGGACAAGTTACGAGACTTCTGTGAAGAAACTAACGCAAAGACAAAAGGAGAGGTGGAACTTTAGGACGCAGATATGAAGAAAAAGAGAAGAAACTCGCCTCAAGGGTAGTGCCACTCCTCAGCTGAGGTCCAGTGGACATAAGCAAAACCCTCAGCGACTCAAAAAAGTTTCTCATCGATCGTTTCATGGAAGGTCGTGTGTTGGTGGCCAAGGAGACGAGTCCGAGCGAGAAGTTAACCCCCTTTCACACTAGGCAACTAGTGACCGTCACTAGTGGCGGTCACTAGTTGCCTAATGTGAAAGTCTCGGGGCGACTGAAAGTAACTGTCACCGAATTTTGGAATCTTTTTTCATCATCTTATTAGTCGAAAGAATGGCATCAATGGAGGTGGTGCTTCTGTTGGCTTTGCTGGTCAAGAAAAAGAGACGGTCGGTGACGGCAACTGCCAGTGACGGTCACTTGTTACCGGATCGGGCAACAGCCATAGCCTATAGCGCAACCAGGCAACTGCAGTGACGTAGTGTGAAATACTCAGTTTAGAATAATGGTAGGCAACTGGTGACCGTCACTGGTGACCGTCACTAGTGACCGTCACTAGTGATCGTCACTAGTGACCGTCACTAGTGACCGTCACTAGTGACCGTCACTAGTGACCGTCAATAGTGACCGTCACTAGTGACCGTCACTAGTTGCCTAGTGTGAAAGGAGCCCTAGTCAGAGGCTTGCTACGAAGAAAACGGGTGAATGAATGACACTCAGAAAACGTTATTTGGCAACAATATAGGAACTTGTAAAGACCACAGGAGATGGGCCGATGTTTTGTGAATATTTCAAAATTTGCTGAAATCTGTCTAGGTTTGTTCTAGTTTGTCTGAGTATGTTGTAGTCTTACAGACATCTGAGGTCCACCATTAGGAAGGCAGAAAACTTCCTGGTGATAAAGATGAAATGAACAATCAACCACTTGTTTCAGTCAATAAAACCCACAACACATTTATTATTGTCATTATTTTCTGAAAAGAAGAAAAGAGTAATCTAGTGTCGCATGGCCAGCCGAAGAGGAAATAGCCCGCGGCTATGGATCAAAGGAACACTATCTGATAACTGTGATTGGTTTCATCTGTTTGGTTCCTCTATGATGCGTGTGTCCGATCAAGTGTCGCAACCATCTTGCAAAGCGACTCTGTTCCTACAATTAACACAAAACAGGTGATTCATTATGCCCGTTTATTACCACTGATGACTTGTGTATCTTTATATAGATGCTGTCAGATGAACTTTGTTCGGCCTCTGCAAAACTTTGGTGTTGACAAAACGGAGATTATTTATTGCTGTTCGCACTCAGAAATAAGGTATTTGATCCCTTGGTTTCATATCCGTGAACCGAACACAAGAAATCGAAGACAGTGGTGCCGTTTGTGTTTATGCTGCCGCTAGTGCACTGTGATTCACTATGGCAACAAACGCCAACTACAAAATAACTGCTAACTTTAAATGCTTATAAAAACAAAACAAACAAGAAAACAAGAAAACCAGCTAATACGGGAAACTCTAAAAAGTGTTCTATTCATAGATATATACATATATATATATATATATATATATATATATACTGTATATTCTGTTCATTTATTTATCTTTTACTTTCATTTACCTATTTATCTATTTATTTATTTATTCATTCGTTTATTTATTCATTTATTTATTTATCTGTTTATTTATTTGTTTATTCATCTTTTACTTTGTATGTAGATGAGAAACGTCAAATGAGTCAGGTAGTTATTTGTGTGAGTGTGCACATTACTAGCGTCTAGAATAGTGAATTGTTTTTATCTACTTGCGCTGGAATTCCTAACACCTAAGGCAAAGGTGACAAAGTTGGTTGCAATTACGTTTTCAAGATTTTTAAAAATGTAGTCTTCATACAGTGACCAGTCAACCCTCCAATAGAAAAAATACATATATGTATGTATATATATATATATATATATATATATATATATATCTATATATATATATATGTATGTATATATAAATACATATATATATACATATATATATATATATATATATACATAAATTTTATTATTTTTATCAACCACAATACACTTTAATTCTAAGCCATCAACATCGAGAGAGACTCGAGGAGGCCAACATGCAGAAATTGAAACGTGGTACACCCTGTTGATGGCTTAGAATTAAAGTGTATTGAGGTTGATGAAACTTTGTATCCGTTCACTAGGACCCATTCAGTGTCATACAAGTATAAATACATATAAATATATATATATATATATATATATTTATATATATGTATGTATATATATGTATATATATATATGTATGTATATATATATATATATACCACAACTAACACCACAGTCGGACGAAAGAAAGAGTTGCGTAAGCGGAACTATATATTTCGATTGCTACCTGCAATCCTCTTCAGTAGTACAAAGTGGCAGGGAGGAGGCTATCTTAAGTAGCAACCTCTTACAAAAGAAAGGGAACACGAGAAAATATAGAACATCACTGTCCCAGCCCTAGTTGACCTGAGGCTGACATGAGGTCGGGTCAGGGGGAGGGGGAGGAAGCTTGTTGACAATATTTTTGGTGATGAATAGTCCTGAAATGATGTCTGGGGTCCATTGACCCTTGGAAATATTCATCGTGGGCAGATAATCAATTAATGTTGATTCCACCATTTTCCTTCTGAACCCACACCCTGATTTGTAAATGAGATCAGATTTCTCCCAGTTGATAAATTTAATCACCGGATGGACTGGGAGAAATCTGATCTCATTTACAAATCAGGGTGTGGGTTCAGAAGGAAAATGGTGGAATCAACATTAATTGATTATCTGCCCACGATGAATATTTCCAAGGGTCAATGGACCCCAGACATCATTTCAGGACTATTCATCACCAAAAATATTGTCAACAAGCTTCCCCCCCTCCCCCTGACCCGACCTCGTGTCAGCCTCAGGTCAACTAGGGCTGGGGCAGTGATGTTCTGTATTTTCTCGTGTTCCCTTTCTTTTGTAAGAGGTTGCTACTTAAGATAGCCTCCTCCCTGTCACTTTGTACTACTGAAGAGGATTGCAGGTAGCAATCGAAATATATAGTTCCGCTTACGCAACTCTTTCTTTCGTCCGACTGTGGTGTTAGTTGTGATTTATAAATGTGTTACTACATTTCTCACCTGTGATATATATATATATATATATATATATATATATATATATGTATGTATGTATATATATATATTCACTTTTCATCACATCCGTACCTTTGCACACGTCAAAAATATCTTAACTTTTTCCTTACCACTCTTTTTCTTTATTATCTTACATTCCTCCCCTCCCATCATTCCGTCCCTCCTCCTGATTCCTTTGCCATGATTTAACCTTGCGTTGCCACTTCCAAACGTTTCAGCTTCAGCTTCAGTTTCTTCTTCGTCTTCCCTCTAATTTTCCTGATTATTTTCTGTTTTCTTTTTCTTCTCCTCTTCTTCTTCTTCTTCTTCCGCCTTTTTTTCGTCTTCTTTTTCCTCTTCCTGCTCCTCCTCTTCTTCCTCCTTTACTTTCTCTCTCTTCCTTTTCATGTTTTTTTCCTCCACCTCCTCTCCTTCCATCCCTCTTCTTCTTCCACTTCCTCTTTCTTTTCCACATCCTCTTTCTCCACCTGCTCTCCCTCCACCTCTTCTTCCTCCACTTCCTCTTTCTTTTCCACCTCCTTTTCCTCCACCTCCTCTCCCTCACACCTCTTCTTCCTCCCCACTCTCTCTTTCTTTTCCACCTCCTCTACCTCCACTTCCTCTCCCTCCACCTCTTCTTCCTCCCCACTTTCTCTTTCTTTTCCACCTCCTCTTCCTCCACCTAGTCTCCCCCCTCCTCTTCCTCCCCATTTCCTCTTTTTTTCACTTTCCCTTCCTCCACCTCTTCTCCTTTTCCTCCTCTACTCCCCCTTTCTTTTCCACCTCCTCTTCTTCGATCTCCTCTCCCTCCCCTCCACTTCCTCCTCCACCTTCTCTTTCTTTCCCAGTTCCTCTCCCTTTTTCCTTATTCACCTTCTTCACCTCATCGTCTGTTCCTTCCATCATTCCCACATTCCTGCGTCCCCACTCTTTCTCATCCTCCTTTTCTCTTTTCTGGAAAGACGCAGAGTGAGGGGTGATCTAATAGAGGTGTTCAAGTGGATCAAAGGCTTTAACAAGGGTGATGCAAACAAGGTCATCATATTAAAACAACAGGGCAGGACTCGCAGTAATGGTTATAAACTGGACAAATTTAGATTTAAGAAGGAAATAGGCAAGAATTGGTTTACTAATAGGGTGGTCGACGAATGGAATAAACTTAGTAACCATGTAGTAAGCGCTGAAACTATCAGTTGTTTTAAGAAACGATTAGACAACTTTATGGATGGGGATGACAGGTGTTGATGGATACGGAGCTGCCTAGTGTAGGCCTTATGGTCTCTTGCAGTCTCCTTTATTCTTATGTTCTTCTGTTCTTTCCCGTTTTATCATTCCACTCTTATTCCTATTCATCTTACCTACGTCATTTGAATTTTCTTTTGTCGTCGCCTTTTTTAATATTCTCTCGTTCTTCGCTCTCTGTTCTTCTTTTGTTCTTCTTCTTTCTTCTATTCTTTCTCGTCTACTACACCATTCATCTATTCCTTTTCTCCTCCTTGTTCTCTCATTCTTTTCAATTTCCATAAACTTATCTTTTTTTTCTTCTTCTGTAATTCCTTTCGTCTCTTTCTCTATCCCTTCAACTCCTTCTCTCCTTCCTCTCTACATCCATGTCCTCTTCTTCTCCTCCTATGTCTTTCTTTTCTGCAGTATGGATTTGCTTTTCTTCACTCTTTTATTTTTTTCCCCATCTGCGTGACGGTGTCGACCATTGATCATGGTCTCTGTTTTGTCTTCTCTCTCGCCCCCCCCCCTCTCTCTCTCTCTCCTCTCTCTCCTTTTTCTCCTCTCTCTCCTTTCTCTGTCTCTCTGTCTCTCTGAATGTCTGTCTCTCTGAATGTCTGTCTGTCTGTCTGTCTGTCTGTCTGTCTGTCTGTCTGTCTGT
>NC_134777.1:9609923-9612423 GCF_046742065.1 Oratosquilla oratoria
CTCTTTCCGTATTTATCAACTTTTCGTTCCCTCCCTGCTCCCTTCCCTTTTCTCATAACTATTTCAAATCCTCATAGTTTCTCTTTCCATTCTCCTTTTCCTCTTTGCATTCCTGTTTTCCTTCCTTCTTTGTCCTTTTGGAAACTTCTTGACAACTGTTCAAATACTTTCCATGATCCCTGCTCTTTTCCATTGTGCCCTTATAGGCTCAGCTCTCTTTTCTCTCTATCACTCCTACTCTTTTCTCCTTTTCTCCATCTCCTTTTTCTTTCTCCTTTTCTCCCTCTCTTTTTTTCTTTTTCCTTTTCTCGTTCCTCTTTTTCTTTTTCCTTTTCTCCCTCTCTTTTTTCTTTCTCCTTTTCTCCTTCCTCTTTTTCTCTCTCGTTTTTTTCCTCTCCTTTTTCTCTCTCCTTTTCTCCCTCTCCTTTTTCTTTCTCCTTTTCTCCCTCTCCTTATCCTCTTTCCTCTTCTCCCTCTCCTTCTCCTCTCTCCTTTTCTCCCTCTCCTTTTTCTTTCCCCTTTTCTTCCTCTCCTTTTTCTTTATCACCCCTTTTTCTCCTTGATCGTCTTCCCCTGTTTCACCTCCGTCCCACCTCCACCTTACCCTTCCTCTACCGCTGCTGTCCCTCTCCTCGGCTTTTCTTGCTATAAAGGAGGCAATTTGAGTCTTAGTGACGCATCGTCCTTGGCTTCGTCCGGTACGAGCAAAAAGCAAGTCATTATTGCACTGAAATATTGAAAGGCCAATACACACACACACAAGCACAACAACAAGCACAACCACAATCACACAATCACAAACACACAACTACAAGCACAAACACACACGTAAACACAAGAACAAACACAAGCAAAAGCACGATAACAAACACAAACTCAAACACATATACAGGCATAAGCACAAACATAAGTACAAGCACTATTACAAAGACAAAGACAAAGACATAGACATAGACAAAGACAAAGACAAAGACAAAGACAAAGACAAAGACATAGACATAGACAAAAGCAAAGATAAACATAGACACAGACAAAGACAAAGACAAACGCAAACGTAATCACAAACACAACCACACATAAATATAAACACACACACACACACACACACATATATATATATATATGTATTTATATATATAGTATATATATATGTATATATATATATATATATATATTATATATATATATATATATATATAAATATATATTTATATATATATATATATATGCTGAATACCATAGGGAAAAGAAAAAATCTTGGAATCCGAGCGCTTTCGTGATATTTGTTCACATAGTCAAGGATTACAATAGAATGAATAAGTACAGAGTAAGATGAGATATAAATACACATGAGAGAGGTTTGACAACTGGAAAGGGTCACCACCTAAGCTAATTATATCAGGTCAGGTCAGGTCAAGTCTTGAACTGACCTGATATAATTAGCTTAAGTGGTGACCCTTTCCATGTGTCAAACCTCTCTCATGTGTATATATATCTCATCTTACTCTGTACTTATTCATTCTATTGTAATCCTTGAAGATGTGAACAAATATCACGAAAGCGCTCGGATTCCAAGAATTTTTCTTTTCCCTGTGGTATTCAGCATATCGGTGTAGTCACGTGTGATTTGTGATACTTGTGTATATATATATATATATATATATATATATATATATATATATATATATATATATATATACATATACATATACATATACATACATATACATGTACATGTACATATACATGTAAATGTACATATACATATAAATATACATATATACATATACATATAATACACATATATATATATATATCCATGCATGAGTGGAAAGGTGGTGAGGTAAACACAGAGAACAGTTGGAGATTTTGTTCACTGACGTTTCGTCCTTACTAGGATATCCTCAGAGTATTTTCAATTTAATTCGGCCTCTACACTTCTCTGATGACTTTGACCACATCGCGTACCGCCTCTGTCTATCTCTCTGCCTTTACCAATGAAAATACAAATGGACTTCAATATCTGAGAGTGCATGGTGTTAAATGTAGTTTTATACAACCCAGAAAGCAGATATAGACTATATAACACCTTCTTAGAGAAAACTGAGTGAGAAAGAGATTTGGGAGTGCTAGTGAGTCCTGACCTTCAATCCAAAAAACAGTGTATTAGCGCCAGGAAAAGAGTAAATAGAACATTAGGTTTCATAGCTAGGACGGTTACGAATAAAAGTGCAGAGGTAGTTACCAAACCCTGTCTTGCATCAGTTAGACCTATCCTTGATTACCCATTACAGTTTTGGTCTTTATCCTATAAAATTAATGTTAATCCAAATAGATGCATCACAGAGGAGAATGACCACAATGATAAATTGGCTCAGAAATTTACCTTTCAAGGGCAAGCTTAGGCACCTTAATTTACACTTTAGAAAGACGCAAAGTAGTGAGGGGTAATCTAATAGAAGTGCTCAAGTGGATCAAAGGCTTTAACAAGGATAATGCA
>NC_134777.1:9624923-9652423 GCF_046742065.1 Oratosquilla oratoria
TAGTTTCAAAGACATTGAAAAACTATAGGTCAAATACTAGAATCCAAATTATCCACGGAAATAAAGTAAATAGAAGACAAATAAAACATGATACTATAATAAATAGTTCTCTAGCCATATCTTTGAACTACAAAGTTTAGTACTCCAGTTACAACAAAGTTGCAAAACGTATAAAATTGTATCGATTCAGTTACTCCCACCAAACACTCTCCAATTTCGAAACCCAAGAGAAACCACCATTTCCCCTTTTCCATTCTCTTCACTTCTTCGTCCTTTCGCCCGCGTCGGCTCCCTTCTTCAACTGTCGAGACCTTGAAGGAGCTTCCACCGGAGCTTCAGTCATCTGCTTCAGGCGTCAGGTCGTCTCGGAGACCCTCATCGAGTCATGAAGGAACACGAAGGAAGAACAAACAACAGCAGGCCTACTGGCCCTAACGAGGCTGTTTGTGTCTACTGTACTAAGCCACAGTTAAGAAAACAGGGCAACTAGGCGATAGAAGATGAACTAACACTACAGCTACCACTACCCTATCCAATTACAATTAAATGCCGGGCAGTCAGATCTTTTATTACAAGGGATAATATTCTATTTGCGCATTAGAGTCTAAGTATTTACCTAAGCGATTTTTAAATGTTGTTAATGTGTTACTTTCAACGACAGTGGAAAGTAACGAATTCCACGCATTAACAACCCGGTTAAAGAAGAAATGCTTACTTTCATTCCTGAGGGTCTGAGTTCGCCCGGCCTTCTGTGTCGCGAGGCCTCCACGTTTTCGTCGGTTTCCACTGAGGAGCCAGACACGGAGAGTGTCTGAGATTGGAGGGTCTGAGAAGGTGTCTAGCTAAAGACCCACATCAAGACACTCTCCCTACCCAGCCTCTTCACGTGCTCCATCGGGGGCTATAGACTGAGGTACTCTGTATAATGTGGGCATTTTCTCCTCGTTATCATCTGCATAATGTGTTCTTATGTACAGAATCGATCCTCCGAACGAGAGCTCGCATAACTTGGAGGTTCATTTGTGTATCAAACATTCAGTCTTCTAACTGCTTTCTTGGACATAATTCCGAAGTAATTTCTCTGTATGACAATCCAATCTCTCGTCTACGTCATAATCCCGCTCTATGACGTAATCCCTTTTTATGATGTAACCATGACGTAACCGCATCTCTACAAAGTAATCCCCTTTTACCAGGTGTTCCCTGTACACGATTATTATTATTATTATTATTTTTTTTTTTTCTTTTTTTCTTTTTTTTCTTTAACGAAATGAGCTTCCTCTTGAAGGACTTTGGCGATTTGGACCTTTCCCTGACGGACACGAACCTATTTGGACCTTCCTCTGACAGGCATGGTCCTATTTGGACCTTCCTCTGACAGACATGGTCCTATTTGGACCCTTCTCTGACAGGCATGGCCCTATTTGGACCTTCCTCTGACAGACATGGTCCTATTTGGACCCTTCTCTGACAGACATGGCCCTATTTGGACCTTCCTCTGACAGACATGGTCCTATTTGGACCCCTCTCTGACAGACATGGCCCTATCAAAGTAAACACCACAAGTGAGGACGGAGATTTTATTATTATTACGACGTTTCGCCTTTTGCAGCTTTTTCAAGTACATAGTTGTAAAACACATACATACATACATACATACATACATACATACATACATACATACATACATACATACATACATACATACATACACACATACATACATACATATTTACATACATACATACATACATACATACATACAAATATACATACATACATACACATATACATACATACATACATACATACATACATACATACATACATACATACATATACCAAAGGCTTTTCCCCCCTTATAAGGGAGATAGCCAAAAAACAAAGGCACAAAAACCACTCCCACCCATTCCATCCTTAACATACTCCACTTCCCTCCACCCTCTTCCCTCTTATCTTGGCACCTCTTGGATGACAGATCATCCCTCCATCTCGCCCAGTGCCCTGGGTCAGAAGCAGTGTCGCAAGACAGCACATCCACAGCAAGGCCACTTCATTAAATTGACTGAGATTAGATAAGAAGAACTGGGGGGAAGGACTGTGTACTTGGAAAGACTGTAACAAGCAAAACGTCGAAACAACAAGCGCTTCGTAATTACATGGCGTTTACTTTCGATGGATTTGTCGGCAACGGACACTTTGATACAGAAACGACTTCTCCCACCGTCACGTTTTTTAAAGGACTGGAATCACCCAGGAAATGAATCCATCCATAACTAAGTGCTTCATCTATTGCATATGCTAATACCAATATTCCGTTCTTCTCCTACCATTGGCTAGCCACCACCCGGCAAGTAAGCTTTTTTTTTTTTTTTTTTTTATCCAGAGCAGTGGACAAGATGCAGGGATGACCCGTCATCCAGGAGGTGCCAAGATAAGAGGAAGTGAAGAGGGTAGAGGGGAGTGGAGTATGTAGGGGATGGAATAGGTGGGAGTGGTTTCTGTGCATTTGTGTTTTGGCTACCTCCCGTGTAAGAGAGAGAAAGCCTCTGGTATATGGATGTATGTTTTTTGTCAATCTCTCAAAGCCTCGGTGGCGCAGTTAGAATCCCTCGTTTCATTTGGATTTATATTTATATACCCAGACTTGGGTGCCAGTTGTGCTTTTTCTGTACGATGCAATTTCTCATTCCGAAGTTAAGATGTGTAATGAATATGTAAGCATGTTTTTGATTACCCCAAAAAAAGGAAGGTGCTTGGTAGAAAGGGAAGGGGAGAGGGACGAAGAAAAGGAGATCGGGAGGAAGTGAAGAGGACTAGTAGGAAAAGTAAGTAAATAGGAGAAAAGGGGAGAGATTAGAAGGAAGGTAAGAGATTGTAGAGAAGGAAAAGGGTGAAAAGGAAGAATTAAAGTAAAGAGAAAGGGTTGAGGAAACTAAATAACAAAGGGAGCAACAAAAGGAGACAAAATCACATCCGATAGATTTTTTATTTCAACTTCTTAAGTACTATATCGTCACTTTGCAGATTCTCTCTTACGAAGCTCCAGGTAATTTATATATTTGTCAAGGGGAGCAACAAAAGGAGACAAAACCACATCCGATAGATTTTCTATTTTGACTTCTTAAGTACTATATCGTCACTTTGCAGATTCTGTCTTACGAAGCTCCAGGTAATTTTTACATTTGTCAAGGGGAGCAACAAAAGGAGACAAAACCACATCCGATAGATTTTCTATTTCGACTTCTTAAGTACTATATCGTCACTTTGCAGATTCTGTCTTACGAAGCTCCAATTGATTTTTACATTTGTCAAAGGGAGCAACAAAAGGAGACAAAACCACATCCAATAGATCTTCTATTTCGACTTCTTAAGTACTATATCGTCACTTTGCACATTCTGTCTTACGAAGCTCCAAGTGATTTTTACATTTTTACATTTGTGAAACGGTAGATATGAACCAAGACAGCTCGCGTTTCCCGATTGTCGATCTTTCATGATAAAGACTGTCAGGTGTTCAACAATACTTATAGGATCGATTCGATGAGAAGGAAGGAGTGAGTGGGGAGGAGGTGAAGGGAAAAAAGGGAGCTTAGGGGTAAAACCGTCCCTCTAATGATGGGGTAAGATTAAATGGTTGGGGATTATTAGCTGGAGACCTATTCCATCTACTTCCTCAAGAAGAAAGTTACTCATTCACGTATTGATCCCGGGAAGATTAGCTCTCTTGTTTCTCCTACTGGATGAGGAATCGTCCTGAATAGAACAACTTTCTGAGGAGGGACCAGAAGATAACTAAGGGACCTGGACATACTAGAACAGATGCCAATGTGATAGGTGGACCTTGGTGTTGTAGAGCCTGCGATGGTATGCTACTGAAAGGACGCAGCTCAAAGATTGAGTGCCAGCCCCTCGGGGCCGCACCTCCAGAGGGAGATGAAGGGGTTCATAGGTTTTAGAAAGGAGTAGCCCTACTGTCCATCTTGCAGGGCCACAGTAACCAGGAACAACTCACTGGTCTCATTAAGGGGGGTCAAAAATTGGGGACTCTGTGTACATGATATGGTTTAACGTCACAAACTCCCCCTCCCCCATCAGAAGGCTAGGACGGTGCCCCTCACAGAGGACTTTGTAGCGTGGGATTGAATGAACCATGCCCTTGGTTCAACTTCGCCCGTGGCAGGGTTCGAACTGCCACCCCCTTGACCTTCGCCGCAAGTAACGACGCACTAATTTGCTCAGCCGGTGAGCTTCCTTCTGTGTACATACTGCATGAAACAGTATAAAATGATGGATAGTGTTTGACAAATCAGCCTCACAGTGTGCGACATTGCACTAGAAGGCCATGTTGGCATTGTAATCGTTGTTGTCGTTAGGATTAGTCGTCTTAATCATCGTCATTAGCGCCGTCGTCATCATCGTAATCGACATCGACGTCTTCATCACTATTATTATCCTTTCCTACGGAAGTCTCCCCAACTACACGGCGTTCTTCGTATTAGCAACACTTTCCCATCAGCCATACCTCATCTACTCTTCCTGCCGTCACAAAGCCACAAGACACCCCTCGGAAGCACAACAAAAGAATATTGTCAGCCAACATCCACCTGGTTGCCAAGAAATCAATGTCTCTCGGGTTTTCTACAAAGGAACGATATCGACGATGTAGACAAAGATGCCCTGATGCCAATAAAGGATGAAACGCACGAGAGGCTGTTTAGCCGCTCAACCGCTGCGGCTGTTTAGCCGTTTTTATAGAACACACTACTTTTAATGGAATTGCGCGCATTAGCGGTTAAGTAACTAGTGCGCGCAATTACATTAAAAGTAGTGTGTTCTATAAAAACGGCTAAACAGCCGCAGCTGTTGAGCGGCTAAACAGCCTCTCGTGCGTCCGTAGCCTAACGCTTCATTCACTACGAATGTGTGAAGAAGCGTACTTCATTAAAAGAAATTGCCTGTTGGGGTATGAAATGATTGCAGTGGGATAAAAATCTTAATTAGTAGATCTGAGAACAAAGATTTTCCTCTACATTTTTTTTTTATCTTTTTATCTTTAGTCGTCACTATCGTAATGTCTACGTACCTTAAATTTGTTACATACATCTTCGTCCATATACTAGATTTTTATTTCAAAATTCCCACAAAGATAAAAAAGCAGGGGGAGATTCGTAAGAAAACGGTGAATATTTTGGCCACTGAGGGTTTCCAATAGAAATGCATTAAATAAACTGGAAGCAAACAGAAAAAATATATAGAAATGCTACATGGTACGGAGGAAGTTAATCAAGATGAGGAACTTGGCGAGCTGTGATAGATTCTTTGCAGGCCTTTGGTAGTATCTGGCCATTCCAAGAAATCTTGTGGCTTCCCTCTCGGGGATAGGAAAGACGTCTTTCCGTGAGCGCTCTGGTTTTAAGATCTAAGGGCGCTAACTTGGAGTTTCCGACCATAAACCCAAAATATGGAAGCTAAGCTTTCCCAGACTCAATCTTGGCGATATTGATGGTCTGCTGGCTAGATTTCTTCGTCGTCGTGATAAGGAAATAAAGTATTTAACATAATCAGATTAATTCTGACTCTTGATAACATCATTATGATTATCATCACCAAATTAACCTTTAAATCTTCCTCAAGAATTTCTTTACTTCTGGAAACATGGTACATGGTAAACAATTTTGAAAAGTTGATATCTTGGACATCCAGTTTTTCATTAAATTGTTTTGACACACTATATATGTTTGGTTTAATACTTATATATAGAGAAAGTATGGGATCACAAGGTAAATTAATAGAGTTTGGGTGCAAGAGAAAGTTAGTAAGACAATCTGATGATGAACAGGCTTTGGTTGGTGGGGCTAGAGTTAAGATGCTGTCTGTTTCTGCTTGGTAAGACGATTTCCAAGCTACAAATATCGTTACAAGTTTTCAGACTTCTTCAGACACTGAATCACATTCAATTTTGATTAATTCCTTCTGCACAGTTCTTTTTCTTCTTCTTCTTCTTCCTCCAGGCTATCTTGTTCTCTCTTTTCTGTGATATCTTTAATTTTAAGCTTTTCTTGTTGAAGTAGTGGATACCAAAACATAGCAGGTTTTGATTAAAGACACGTAAGCAAGACTAAAGAGGATTCAAAGGTCGTGACAACACACACAAAAGCGAGAGCTCACATAAACACACACACGCGCACACACACACACACACACACACACACACACACACACACACACACACACACACACACACACACACACACACACACACACACACATTGAAAAGGTAAATCAATTCCAATTCGTCATCTAAACAATTAATATTTTTTCTTATAAAGAAGTCAGAACTCATGTTCTTTTTTCAGGAAAACATACAAACAAGAGACACAGCCTAGGAGTACTGTGGTTCTCACTCCAGAACTTTTTATTGTAAAAGATAGACGGCTTTGTTCAGCTGAAGAAGACACCAGCTGCCAGGCTTAAGGACAGACGGCTCTGTTCAAGTGAGGAGGACTCCAGCTGCCATGGTTCAAGGACACACGGCTCTGTTCAACTGAGGAGGAAACCAGCTGCCAGGGCTCAAGGACAGACGGCTCTGTTCAACTGAGGGGGACACCAGCTGCCAGGGCTCAAGGACAGACGGCTCTGTTCAACTGAGGGGGACACCAGCTGCCAGGGCTCAAGGACAGATGGCTTTGTTCACCTGAGTAGGACACCAGCTGCCGGGGTTAAAGGACAGACGGCTCTGTTCAACTGAGGAGGAAACCAGCTGCCAGGGCTCAAGGACAGACGGCTCTGTTCAACTGAGGAGGACACCAGCTGCCAGGGCTCAAGGACAGACGGCTCTGTTCAACTGAAGAGGACTCCAGCTGACAGGGCTCAAGGACAGACGGCTCTGTTCAACTGAGGAGGACACCAGCTGCCAGGGCTCAAGGACAGATGGCTTTGTTCACCTGAGTAGGACACCAGCTGCCGGGGTTAAAGGACAGACGGCTCTGTTCAACTGAGGAGGGCACCAGCTCCCAGGGCTCAAGGACAGACGGCTTTGTTTAACTGAAGGGGACACCAGCTGCCACGATTCTCGACATACTAAGGCCTCTTCCAGGCCGTGGTCCAGACCTTCATTAGAATAAAACAGCCTGGAACTTCCCAAGACAGAATCTACGAAGATTTGCAAAGTATCTAAGAAGTCAAAAATCTCTCCATCGTGCACGGGTTTCTTCACTTTTCTTGCTTCCCCAGTTATCCAGATTCCTCTACTTATTCTCCTCTCATACTCCTCCTTTCCCCTTCCTTCCAAAACCCTTTTCTTCCTCTCAACCCCTTTCTCGTTCTCTCAAGTCCCCTCCTTTTCCGTCCAACTCCGTTTCCTTCTCTCGGCCCCACTCTCTTTCTCCA
Source organism: Oratosquilla oratoria (assembly GCF_046742065.1). Taxonomy (NCBI): domain Eukaryota; kingdom Metazoa; phylum Arthropoda; class Malacostraca; order Stomatopoda; family Squillidae; genus Oratosquilla; species Oratosquilla oratoria. The sequence continues at coordinate 9,632,316 of NC_134777.1, forward strand.
TGCCCCAATCTCTTCCTCCCACTATCCCTTCCTCTTTCTCTTAAACCTCTTTCCTTCCCCCATACCCATTATTTTCTCCAAATCCCTTATCTCTCCCAAAAGCTCTCAATTATTCTTTCTTTTTCTCCTACTTCCATCCCATTTCTTTACTCCTTTCTCCCTCCTCCCCCATCCCTTTTCTTAACATTCTTTCTAACACCTTGCCTTGCTCTCCCTTCCCTTCTACTTCCCTTGGTTTTCCTTCATTCCTTACGCCCCTAACCTCCTCTTGCCTTAGCATCCTCACTTACCTTTAGCCCACACTCTCATCCACTCTTATCCCCTCTCGTCCCTTCCCTACTTTCCTCCCTCCCCATCCCATTTCCTACCTTGGGTATTCCCATTATCATATAGCCACATTGATTTCCGTTCCCCGACCTTAACCACTGCTCGTCCTCTCTCCCCCCCCCAGCTCCCCTTCTTCTCCCCGCCCCTCCGTCCCCTCCGTCTGTTCCCCTTCTTCTTCTCCTCCATGACCCTCTGAGGCCTTTCGCCTTTATGACCACTTCCCCGTCACTGACCTCGTCCTCAGCCTCTTCACTTCGGTCTTCCGCAACGGTTCCTACCTTCCACTCTTATAGTTATTAGTTTGTTCTTTCCTCTGGTACTCCACTACCCTATTCCTTTCATTTGTCTTTGTCATTTGTTTTGCTTTCTTTCCATATCTCTTCATCACACTTTTCCATCTCCCCTTCCTTGTCGTAACAAGTCAAATCGGCAAGAAATTCGCGGGTCCTTTTATTTCCTCATATTTCAAATCTGTTTTCTTCACCCTTTGGTTCTCCATACATGGTGTTTTTTACTTTCTTCACTTCCTTAAGTTCAGTTTTTCAAATTACATTTTCCTTTCTACCTCATGTCTTTATGACTCTATCGCCTTCGTTATTTTTCTCTTTCTGACTTTTTCAAAATCTCCCGCCTTCTATTTTCCTCTACATCATAAATATTCATCTCCTACACTTGATGCTTTCCCTTTCATTTTCTGCTTTATATTCTCTTACTATACCTTTTCTAAACATCCTTGTTCTCGTCCTCCTGCCATTTCCAATATTTTCCAACCCTTTCCTCCTCCTCCTACTCGCCCTCATCTAAATCCTCATCTCACAATTTATACTCCTCTTTCTCCGCGTTCCTCCATGTACTTAGTTTTTATTCTTCGTTTCTTTCTTCCTATTCCCTCGTCACACTTTTAGCCCTATCGACTCCTCCAGATCCATTTGTCGCTTTCTTTTGTTCCTTTTCCCTCAAAACATCGTATCCGTTGCCACCTGCTCTCTTCTAGCTCCTCTCTATTTCTCCGTCTACCACCCACTTCCTCCTCCTCCTCCTCTTCTTCCTCCACCTCCTCTTCCTCCTCCTTCTCTCCGTCTTCTCTTTGTTTGGGATCTTTTCTCATTTCCGCTCATCAGCTTTTCTGTTAATTTCTGGATAATTTGTGTTTTTTGTTTTGTTTTTTTAGGTTTTCTGTAAACTCGAATTCGGGTTGCTCAATCTCATCAGTCTCCTCTCATTGTCATTGTTTTCCCCGTCGCTATTGTCGTCTTCTAATGACAAAAGCCATGATCATTTTACTCCTCCTATTCATCATCGTCTCGTCCTGCTTTTTCTGTTAATATGTCTTTTTCCCCCTTTGTCATCCCCGACGTATGTACCCTCGCCTTCAGTATTCTCTTCTTTATCCTTTTTTATGTGCATCATTATCCTGTTCTTCCCAATCAATATCCTCTTACTCATCGGTAGCTTCACCACCGTTGTCATCTTTGCCAATATCATCATCGTCAGTCTTATGTCTTTTACCGTAATTGTATTATTTGTCTTATCCGTCGACCTATCCACACGCCACTCCCTCCCCTCCCTCCCCCCTCCTCCTTCCCTTCAACTTCTCTTTCGGTCTCTTTTTGATTTATTTTCTTCTCCTGACTTCCTTTTCCTCTCTCATGTCAACAATCTAAATTGTCCAAATTGGCAGTTGGTCAGGCATTTCACCATTTCAGGATTGTGTCTGTTTCTGAATAGGTAAATCCAGTTACATGACATTCGTCATTCAGAGCATGTTCATGGGTCTGTACGTGACCACAGACATCTCTATTTCATCTGTGCTATCTGAAAAGTATTCAATACCTGTTCGTAATATTCTTAATTGGACCCATGATTTCTTGGAAGGTTGCTTCCTGGAGGATGAAGCAACCAAGCATATCTGCCTGGCTTAAGTGTCTTTGGTGTTGCTAGGTCTGTAGTATTCTGCCACAAGTTTTTTTTTTTTTTATAGAACATTATACAAGAGGTGTTTTGGCTGACCAGCCTTTTAGTAAAACCGTCAACACGTCATCGCGACGATCCTGTTGCGATGGGATCCCTGACAGGAATGTTATGTGACTCAATAGCTTCCAGCTGATGCAGTCTAATATAAGTCTAACTGCATCAAGATGAGACACGTCAACCTCATGAGTTTTCTGTGTCCACCTGTCCATGCTAGGGCACAGACTCTGTTGCTGAAAAGGGATCCACCAGTACCGGGGTTCTGAGGGTGTCTAAAAACGTACCAAAATTGGTTCTGGCTACACGCCTAGGGGCAACTCTGAAAGCAGTCTTCCCCTTTAACTTTGTCAAGTGACTTCTATTTGTGTAGCTGTTTACAAGTTTGATCCCAAGATATATGGAACTTGATTCCAAACTGAGGAATGCTCCTGAGCTTAGCTGCAGCTTAAGTTGATACTTTGCCACATGGTTTCCCAAATGCAAGAAGGGTAGACAGTTTCTGCCTCTTGCTCCTCAGGTACTGACAGATGAACTCCATATCAGCGGAGACTTCTGCCTCTTGGACAACTCTTCCAGACACACTCAAGGTAACATGATCAGCATACATATGCCGTATGACAGAGGTAGCAGTTGAGTCAGAGGTGCAGATGTTATAAAGAGTCTGTGTAAAGACTGAACCCCGAGTGACTTCATTTGCAGACTGTGGGGTCGGCTGCGTTGACCATCGCATACAAAATGCACAAAAGATCTGGTGTCCAGATCTTCCATGAGGTAAATATTAGATAACTGGAGCTAGTCATTCTCTGGAGAATGAAGATCCTGGTACCAAATAGTGTCATAACCAGCTTTGAAGTCTAAAAAAGCAACATCTGTCACATGACAGTTGCCGAAAGCCAGTGCATTGGACTGTACAACTCAAAACTTGGTGAGCAGTGGAATGACCTTGTCAGAAATCAGTCTGCCCATGTGATAGCAACGAATCAGACTTTCCACAATTTTGTAGGCAGTTTATAAAAGCTAAATGGAGCTCTTGAGGAACGAGTCCTTCATTCCACGCTTGGGGGAACAGGTTTCATAGTTGCGCTATGCCACATCTTTGGCGTGTGAGTAGAGCTGTAATACAAGTTGAATAACTTAGTCACCTATGGAGTCATGTTGTCTCTATATCAAATAAAGGATCCATTGTGGATTCTATCTGGGGTAGGTACGAGAAAGGGTTCAATGGGTCTGTCTGGTAACATTAGGCATCTCGTGTGGTGACATTGTGGGGGCGTCTTGTTGTTGTCTTACTTTGCATTGAGTCAGGTGTTTTGAGATTTGGAAATCGTTGATGTCTGCAAGATTGGAGGTCTTGTCAAAGATGAGTACCATGTTGTATGTGTGTGGATCACATGCGTGGTTGGTGATGGTTAGTGACGGTTACGCCAAGGCCTTTTCTTGCTTTAATATATTGATAGTAACAAATACTTCTTCAAGGAAGAAATCCTGGTCTTTATGTTTGCGCTCTGGAGGAATACATCTATTCTGAGAATGGAGCTTTCCATAGGGACTTTCTTTGCTTCAGAGCTCTGGCCATTCTTCACTAGCAGCTTTATGGTGTCATTTGGGGAAATGAGGCGCCGCGTTTCGACTAGGGACGTACCTGTAAATCAGCCTATGGAGGTCCTGGCCTTCCTCAATTAGTAGGGACATTTAATGTCTGAGACAGTCACGATTGTTGACGTTCTAAGTCAAGATTGTCAACGAGGTCTGTAGTTCTTTATTTTCGGACCTCAGAGTCAGATGTTCTAACATAACTGTTGCGTAAGTCAGTGCAGCCATCCTTCCAGTTATGTATACAGAACCTTCGAAAACTTTGAGTGTTGGGTGCAACTGCTTTCATGACCTTCGTATAATGTTTGTATGCTTCAGTGTTTGCTTGTTTTTCACCAAGAATTTCAAAAAAGCTGACTGGGATATTTTCTGTGAGATGGCAAACAAGCTAACAAATGACTTACCAATTCATGAAAAAATATATAGAATGTTTTTCCATTTTTCTTGCTCTCCTATTTTTCCTCCTTTTCATCCTCCTCTTCTTTCTTCTCCTGTGTTTCTTCCTTTTCATCATCATCCTCCTCCTCTTTCTTCTCCTGTGTCTCTTCCTTTTCATCCTCTTCCTCTTTCTTCTCCCGTGTCTCTTCCTTTTCCTCCTCCTCCTCCTTCTCTTTCTTTTCCTGTGTTTCTTCCTTTTCATCATCATCCTCCTCCTCTTTCTATTCCTGTGTTTCTTCCTTTTCACCCTCCTCCTCCTCTTTCTTCTCCTGTGTTTCTTCCTTTTCATCCTCCTCCTCCTCCTCTTTCTTCTCCTGTGTTTCTTCCTTTTCACCCTCCTCCTCCTCTTTCTTCTCCTGTGTTTCTTCCTTTTCACCCTCTTCCTCCTCTTTCTTCCCCTGTTTTTCTTCCTTTTCATCCTCCTCCTCTTTCTTCTCCTGTGTTTCTTCCTTTTTATCCTCCTCCTCCTCCTCTTTCTTATCCCGTGTTTCTTCCTTTTCATCTTCCTCCTCTTTCTTCTCCTACTCCTCCTTAAACAGACACTTCGCCTGGCCCCCTCTCTTCCTCCCCAAGTGGCTGCAATAAGTGCCTCTACCACACAACTAATACGAAACTCATCAGAACACGACAAACTTCCAAGGCCTGACAGACTCTGAAACCCCCAACCGATACGACAACATCTGCATATCCGTTCTCAGGGTGCCAGACGAACGGCTTTACGAGCCAACAGCAGATTCACAACCTCTTCGTGGTGTGGTTTGTGCGTTTGGTCTGTCTAAAGCTGCACAATCTCATCTAAATTACGGAGATCCCTCAACGAGTGTCTCAAATACTGCATCTAGCCCCGATCCTCCTCATTCCTGTTCCAATTCTTCCTCGTCAATCTTATTTTCTTCCATTTTCATTCTTCTTCAACTCCTGCCACCGGTTCTCAAGGTAGTGGCACGTTTGATATATCTATTACACGCACAAACACAAACACAGGCACACACAAACACAGTTACACACGCACACACATGCAATCACACCCACCCGCACACACACACAAACATGCACGCACACACACACACACACACACACACACACACACACACACACACACACATTCCATTATTGTCAGCGTATCACTGTAAAACTTAGACTAGGTGCATTACTCATGTAATTACTGTATTGTATTATTGTCAGTGTATCACTGCTATTTCAATAAACCTATTATTATTATTATTCTATTATTACATACACACGCACACACGCGCACGCGCACACATATTTTGTTTCTTCTTTCATTCAGTAGGATATCAACGAGGATAGAAACGAAGGTTATTGGCACCGGAATACAGTTTTTTTCCCCTCTCCACCCACTCCGCAACCGCAATCGTCCTTCTGCCATTGGCATTCCGCGCTCGCTCTGGGAAACTAATCAATTCGAGATTAATATGGAGGGAACTCCTCCAGCGTGTGAATGGTACTAAAGAGCCCAAAGGTCTTTGAAGATTCCTCTAGGTCATAATGAAGATCATCTAATTCTACGTGGCTGATACTGCTAATAAGGACAAACAAAATCAACGCGGTGGCAGCCGGGAGGAAAATCAAGACTCGAACTTGCTCAGCATCTGAAGAACCTTAGAGACCTTCGAAGACTTTTGAAGATCGCAATAAAGACCATTCAAGTCCAGAAGAGTGTTATAGCGATCAAAGTTCAATATTATCGTCACAGCGATACAATACAACAACCTCAATTAATGAAAAATTTTATATATGAGAAGGTCAGTTCACTTCTGTAAAAAAATATTGCGGTATGACATTACTATGGTGAGTGCAAAGTACCATCCATGCTGCAGTCATTGTGCTAAGATGTAACGAATATTTGAATCAGTAGATCATCGCACCTCATTATGTCATACGTACTATATATATATATATATATATATATATACGTATATATGTATATATATATATATATATATATATATATATATATATATATTATATATATATATATATATGTGTGTGTGTGTGTGTGTGTGTGTGTGTGTGTGTGTGTGTGTGTGTGTGTAGAACTACGTCAGGAGCTTCAGCTTACAGATTGGGAGGCAAAATTAAACGAAAGGCCTGTATATCAGATGTGGGAAATATTTCAAAATACGCTCACTAAGATGATTCAAACTTACATTCCTTTTAAGGACAGACGTCCCCCAAATCAGGCTCGCCCAAAGTGGCTCGACAAAGAAACTGAAAAAAGTATTGCTAAAAAGAGACAGGCTTATAAGAAATATAAGTGCTCGGGTGCATCTAATGACTATGAAAGTTATGTATCAATACAGAGAGATTTAAAAAAGACAATAAGAAAAAGAAAACGACAATACGAAATGAACATCGCTGAGAAATCCAAAGAGAATCCCAAAGAATTCTATAGTTACATTAGAGATAAAAAGGTTGTTAGGAATCACATTGGTCAACTATTATCTGCTGACGGTCAACTTGAATATTCAAATGAAGGAATGTGTAATCTCTTAAACAATTATTTTAGCTCGGTATTCGTAAACGAAACACCTCAAAGTGAATTCCAAACTGAAACCTGTGAAAAGTCTGGGGTAAACTTACTCACTACGGTAAATATAACAAAAGAAACAATTAAAAGGTGTATAGACAAACTCAAAGTTAATAAAACACCAGGGCCTGACGGTTGGCATCCAAGAATCTTAAAGGAAATGAAAAATGAGATTGTTGTTCCATTAGAAATTATTTTCAAGAAATCCATCATATCCGGAGATGTCCCAAGAGAATGGAAGCTAGCTAACGTTACTCCCATATTCAAAAAAGGTGACAAAAAGAAACCAAATAACTATAGGCCTATAAGTTTGACTTCGATCGTAGGAAAAATAATGGAAACTATCATCAGAGATGATATCGAATATCATTTAGAAAGTAACCGTTTGATAAATGATAGCCAGCATGGTTTCAGACGGAAACGTTCTTGCGTGACTAACTTACTCGAATTCTACAACACAGTTATCTCGAATTATGACAAAAGAAACAATATAGATTTAATATATCTAGACTTTGCAAAAGCTTTTGATACCGTCCCACACGAAAGACTACTTACTAAATTAGCTTTGCATGGAATAAGTGGTAGCCTATTAGGTTGGACTAGTAATTGGTTGAAAGATCGAAAACAGAGAGTTGTTTTAAATGGAAAAACTTCTGGATGGAAAAATGTTGCAAGTGGAGTTCCTCAGGGTTCCGTTCTTGGGCCACTTCTATTCATAGTATATATAAATGATATAGACCATGGACTAAAATCTACTGTTTCCAAATTTGCTGATGATACAAAACTGTGCGGAGTGGCAAATGATCACTCAAATCAATTAGATATTCAAGAAGATTTAGATCAATTACAGCAATGGTCTGAAAAGTGGCTAATGAAATTTAACACAAGTAAATGCAAGGTAATGCACATAGGTAAAAATAACAGTAAGTACGATTACAAGTTATTTGGAAATTCGTTAACAAAAGTGGATAGTGAAAAAGATCTCGGCGTAATTATCAGTAACGACCTCAAATCATCCAAGCAGTGTATTTCAGCCTCTGAGAAAGCAAATAAGATTCTGGGATTGATTGCGCGATCTTTTGATTTCAAAAGTCCATCACTGATTAACAAGCTATATAAATCGTTAGTTCGTCCACATTTGGAATATGCTGTTTCTGTATGGTCACCGAATCTCATTAAAGACATTGACAGACTGGAAAAAGTACAACGGCGAGCCACAAAACTGATTCCAAATATCAAAAATAAATCATACGAAAATCGACTTAAGCACATGAATCTGTTTTCCCTAAAAAAGCGTAGACTCAGAGGTGACTTGATACAGGTCTTTAAGATTCTAAAGGGAATTGACAACATCAAAAGTGACCAAATTTTCACATTGAATGAGAATCAGACAAGAAACAATGGTCTCAAACTGTCCGGAAATAGATTCAATTTGGAAGTAGGTAGAAACAACTTTGCCAACCGTGTAGTTAATGAATGGAATAAACTTCCTGCACAGGTAGTGCAATGTAGTTCAGTTCGAAGCTTTAAGAATCATTTAGATAAATACCTAAGTAAGATGCTGTAATGATTATAATTTATGTTATATTATTTGTTTTTGTTTTGTTATAATTTGTCCGTCTGATTTTCATTTATTATTAGTTATATGTCAATTTATAATCATTTACTATTTACCTTTTTGTTTGTTATTCAACTATACCTATGCATTTATTTATGTATTTTATTTGTTATTTTTACATTATTATAGTTTTAATTTATTATTAATATGATTTCTTTTCTTTTCTTTTTTTTCTTTTTTTGCATCCGACCTAGATATGGATCAAAAGGTCTCCTGTCGGCATGCTCCGCCTTTGTAATCCTTTGTATGTGTGTGTGTGTGTGTGTGTGTGTGTGTGTGTGTGTGTGTGTATGTCTGTGTGTATGTGTGTGTGTGTGTGTGTGTGTGTGTGTGTGTGTGTGTGTGTGTGTGTGTGTGTGTGTGTGTGTGTGTGTGTGTGTGCGTGCGTGTGTGTGTGTGTGTGTGTGTGTGTGTGTGTGTGTGCGTGCGTGTGCGTGTGTGTGTGTGTGTGTGTGTGTGTGTGTGTGTGCGTGCGTGCGTGTGTGTGTGTGTGCGTGCGTGCGTGTGTGTGTGTGTGTGTGTGTGTGTGTGCGTGCGTGCGTGCGTGCGTGTGTGTGTGTGTGCGTGCGTGCGTGCGTGTGTGTGTGTGTGTGTGTGTGTGTGTGTGTGTGTGTGTGTGTGTGTGTGTGTGTGTGTGTGTGTGTGTGTGTGTACACAAAGATGTTACCCAGTGTGATACCTTGCAAATAATTTTGGGCGAATGCTTGACATTCTTGCTCGTTCAATAGCACTTCATCAAGTCTGATACTCTTGGAGAATTCGCACAAGCATCCAAATGGTTGCAATCAGTCTCTCTTCAGCTTATTTTTGTTTCGATATTCATTGAAACGAGACTTTTGTAATCATAGGAGCATCTGTTCATTTTGTATAAGTTTTCCATTTGTAAAACGACTTTATTCTCATGAATAGAACTCCATGCACTCAGGTTGGATCTCTACACTCTGTTAATAACTGTCACCAGTTTTATCTGTGCGATCACAAAAAATTAGATGGCACCGTTGTTAACAAACAAGAGTCTCCTGGCGTGAGCTTATCTTTTTTTCAGGTTTGAAATTACAAAACGTCGTGACGTCATGTCGATTTCAAGAACACCTTCAACATTTGTGAACAAACTTTGCAGACTCGGTCTCTGAATTTAATTCTATCTTTTGACCTCGAAGCTGAGTTATTTGATCAACAATTTGACGTTACTCACTCCCCATTTATGCTTTTCTCAGCTTCCGTCTGAGCCGACATACCAACCCTCGCAAATAACAGGACAAAAACGGCTTACAAGTTTCCAGTGGTGAGCCACTAACCAAAACAATATTCTGATGGTTGTGAAGAGATGACAGGTGAAACAAATACTCAAGTGTAATAGAGGAACTGGTGTGATTTGGAGCCTTGGACTTAAACTCTAGAGTACGAATCGTAGAGAGCGGAGTATGTAATGTGGGGAGTGGGGCGTGGAGTGTGAAATATGGATCATAAAGAGTGGAAGGAAAATTCAGGAGTGTCGAGTCAGGAACGTCGAGTCAGAGACGTAGTCAGAAGTGTAGAAACGGAAAAAATAATTCTGTCATTTAATTTTAATCAGATATTTCTGTATGTCTACATTTATATCACCTTCAAAGTATTCTCCATGTGAAGCAGTGTACCGGTCTATAAGTGTTTTCCACTGCACAAAACAGCTCTAGAACTCTTCCATGTCTACTAAACTTTTTTCTTTGACTTTCTTCATTCGGGTAAAAAGAAACTCACAGGGAGCAAGATCGGGTGAATAGGGAGGGTGAGTAAGCGGGGTCATGTCACTTTTGGTGAGAAGCTGTCTCACACTCAGGGCGGGTGTCCGCTGGTGCTTTGTCATGATGAAACCACAACTCTCCATTTTGCCCCAGACAGGTCGGGGCATTTCCGTGTCAATGCGTCTCGCAAACACTCCAGAACTGCCAAGTAAAAAATCTGGTTAACAATTTGACCAGGAGGAACAATTTCTTTGTGGACAATTCCTCTCGCATTGAAGAAAGAAATCAATATCATCTTGACATTGGACTTTACTTGACGCGCTCTTTTGGGTCGTGGTGACAATGGATGCTTCCATCGACTTGACTGCTTCGTTTCCGGGTTGTACCGTAACATCAGTTTTCGTCACCAGTGATGATCTTCAGAAAAAAAAAAAAAAAAAAAAAGTCTGGATCAACTCCCATTTTTTTTTTTTTTTTTTTTTATAATCCGTGAGCAAGCGAGGCACTAATTTCGCTGCAATTCTTTTCATCCCCAATACCTCAGACAGATTCGTTGGCAGGATCTCCAGGACACATCAGTCAAATAAAAAAGTTCTTCAATTGTTCTGCAACAGTACTCCAAGATCAGTTCATGACTTTTCGTGATGTTTTCACCCGTTCGGGAGGTTGACGGTCGACCTGAACGAGACCGGAATTTCAGCCACAACTGATCATCCCTAAAGCGTGCAAACCACTCGTAAACTTCTCTTTTTCTCATGGCAGCATCTTCGTAAGCTGTTTGAAGCAAAACTGTTTCGGCTGCCGTTTTCCCCCCAGCTAAAAACAGAATTTCACGGCAGCACGATTCTACTTCCTTTCATCCCTCGTAAAAATAGACGAAATGGTGCAAAACACTTCAAAACAATAGCAAATCATAAACCGAACCCCTTCCTACGACGACCCCAGCGAGTAGTCTAATGCCTAATGGTTGTCTCGTGCGGCATCTAGCGACGGAGGTCTGAACTATTACGGGTTTGTCCAACAAAAAACTATTCCGGTTACTTTTGGGTAATACCTTGTATAAGTGGATGTATGTGTGACTATATATGTATATATATATATATATATATATATATATATAGATATAGATATAGATATATAGATATATATATAGATAGATAGATAGATAGATAGATAGACAGATAGATTAGATATATGTACATGCATATATATATATATTATATATATATATATATATATATATATTATATATATACATATTATTATATATATATATATATTTATAATATATATAAACACGAGTATACATATTTGTGTGTGTGTGTGTGTGTGTGTGTGTGTGTGTGTGTGTGTGTGTGTGTGTGTGTGTGTGTGTGTGTGTGTGTGTGTGTGTGTGTGTGTGTGTGTGTGTGTGCGTGACTTTTCTTCCCCTTACCAGAAGACTTCGCCCAGCTGTAGTTGTACAGTTGGCACTACTTCTATTTACTAAGTTGCAGTCGTCTTTCTCGGAAGCAACTACACTACATAAGTTCCACCTAACAGTCTAGATCATTAACCAGAACAAATCAAAATCCTCTCTTGTTCCCGACGTATTCACCCGTTGTATGTTTGTAGCTTTCTTTTGTACGTCTGCAATAGCTACATAATGATCATTGCTGTCAACAATTGAACAATTCCTCCATTCCTCCCCCGAATAATCCCCCGCGGTTCGTTTCCATTAATCTCGTCTCAAGTAGTTCTCCTCCAACAGATTCTCCGCCTCTCGCTCGACGTCCAAATCAACTCAACCGGATCAGGTTCCAACGAGAACGTGAACACAAACAAGAGTAAGAAGGAAAACGTGAATGAGAACACGAACAAGAACAGGAACACAAACAAGGATAAGAGGACAAAGAGTGGCAGAAAGAAAGAGGAACAGAGAGAAGAAGAAGCAGAAGGAGAGGGAAGGACACGTGTAAATAGCACCAGGAAAAAGAATCAAGACAACAAATAAGACAGAATAATCTACAAAGGAGCAAATCGCTAAAGACACGTGACACTAAACAAACTTAAGAGGATGTAAAGGATGCTCTGTGTGGAAAAAAAAAACCGTAAGACGTAAAGATGCGAGACAGAAGAGATGCTGAACGTTAAAAGACGTCAAGAAATACCCAAGAGACTGTTTAAAAGACGCAAGAAGCTAAGAAGACACAAATTGAAAAATACGACTCAAAATATATAAAAGAGGCCAGATATTGAACGAAAGCTGACCAAAAATAATCAGGACGCTTAAAACCTAAAAATACTAAAGATTACTCAAAGTACTGAAAAGACGCAAGAGAATAAAAGACTAAACTTGGTAAACACACAAGACGCTAAAACAAAAGATATAAAGAAAAGAATCTAGGCCCAAAAAAGCGCAAAACAAAAAGAAAAAGGCAAAATTCATAACAAAAAGTAAGACTGAAAGTTAAATGTAACTAGAGAAGGTAAAACAATACGCATGACGCAAAAGACGCAACACAACAGTTGTTTTAAGAAACGATCAGACAACTTTATGGATGGGGATGACAGGTGGTGATGGATACGGAGCTGCCTAGTGTAGGCCTTATGGTCTCTTGCAGTCTCCCTCATTCTTATGTTATGTTCCTATGTAACACACAAGGCGCAAAAGAAGGCGGAAAATGCGAGACGGGAATAATACAAGGTAAAATGAAAGACGTGAGAACGTGAAACGTGGCACAAGAGAAAACACAAAACTAAAAAATGTGCAAGATGGATAACAACACCCAAAACGTATTAAAAAAAAAAGACGCAACACAACGCACAAGTCGCAAAAGAAGACGGAAAATGCAAGACAGGAATAATACAAGGTAAAATGAAAGACGTGAGAACGCGAAACGTGGCACAAAAGAAGACACAAAACTAAAAGGTATGCAAGATGAATAACAACACCCAAAATGTATTAGAAATATATATATATATATATATATATATATATATATATATACACATATATATATATATACAGTATGTATACATATACATATATACTGTATATATACATATATATATATATATGTATATATATATATATATATATATATATATATATGTGTGTGTGTGTGTGTGTGTGTGTGTGTGTGTGTGTGTGTGTGTGTGTGTGTGTGTGTGTGTGTGTGTGTGTGTGTGTGTGTGTGTGTGTGTGTGTGTGTGTGTGTGCAAGGTTCAAGAAGGGGACAACACAAAATTAGTCAAAATGTACTTAAATAGATACATATACCAAAAGACCTCTTCTCTCTTATATGGAAAGTGGCCAACTAAATCATACACTCACTCTTTATCTATCCCATCCCTGTCCGAAACCCATTTCTTTTCCCTTTTATCTTAGCTACTGGTGGAAGAAGGTATATTCCTTATCCCTACCCACTGTTCAGATCAAAAACAATGTAGCAAGACACAGCACCTCCACAGCAGGACGCGACAGCCTAAGATGGTTTCCCCTATAGTAATCCATTATATGGTGACTTTTCCTCTTCGTCCACACACAGTTCAGTTAAGTAAAGAAGAAAAAGACAAATTCCTTCGGACTATATTAATTTATCGTCCATTAACAGTAATTTTCCACTCACAGCTATCTCTTACCCCCTTCCTTCCATGCTCGACAGGCATTCCTCTTTTACTCAAGGGTCCCCTTTACTTCATCCATTCGTCCACACACGGTGAAGTAAAGAAGACAAAGACAAATGCCTTCGGACCATATCAATTTATCGTCCATTCACAATCATTTTCCACTCACAGCTATCTCTTACCCACTTCCTTCCATGCTCGACAGGCATTCCTCTCTTACTCAAGGGTCCCCTTTACTTCATCCACTCGTCCACACACGGCGAAGTAAAGAAGACAAAGACAAATTCCTTCGGACCATATCAATTTAACATCCATTCACAACCATTCTCCACTCACAGCTATCTCCTACCAACTTCCTTCCATGCTCGACAGGCATTCCTCTTTTACCTAAAGGCCCCCTTTTACCTCATCCATTCATCTCATTCTCGGGTTTCTCCTCAAGTTTCCTTGATCCACCTCTCACTTCCACACACTTCTTGTTTGTCTCTCTTCATTCATTCTTTCCTTGTTGCCAAACCATCTCAGTATTCTTTAATCAACTCTATCTGTCAGTTTCCTTTTTGATCCCACTTTCCCTCTCAACTCCTCATTTTTCATTCTATACATCCTCGCAACCACCATCATACTTCTCAAACACTTCATCTCAAACACATTTATATTTCTTTTTACCTTCCTTATATTCCAAGTATCTGCTCCATACAATGTCACAAATACAATCGCGCCTTTATGTAGTCTTCTCATTGAGTCCATTCCCAAATACCTATTTCTCATGATACTTTTCTTGATCCCAAACTTGCTTTCCTCACTATAGCAGTGGTTCCCAAACTATCTTACCTGACGCCCCTTTTTGCTTCCAGTAGACCCGCACGTCCCCACTCCCTCTTTTGCTCATGTGAAATGATTCTTGCGTTCATTTCTTAGCATTGTCCAGGAAAACAGATTTCTGTTTGTATTGAATTTTAATAATGAAAGCCACTCAAACAAATAATGGTACTTTGCATGTATGTAATGACAGATGTTTGTTCTTTGAGTGATTTTATTATTCTAATTAAACAAATATTTTTGAGCAGATGACTTCACGCCCCCCTTGTATCCTCCTCACGCCCCCCTAGGGGGTCACGCCCCCTAGTTTGGGAACCACTGCTCTATATTTTAACACCACTCCCCACTCTCCCATTCACCAATGCATGTGATCCTGAATACTTAAAACTGTCCACTTCCTCTGGCCTTCCCTTTAAGACTCACATCAAACTCACTGTCATTTCTACTCCTTGTACATCTCATCACCTTACCTTTAGTTACATTTAGTTTCAACTTTCTCCTCTCGCAAACCCTCCTTAACTACATTACTAACTGCCTTAGACCCTCCTCTGACACGTCCACAAGGGCAATGCCATCAATATACACCTCACCCTTTCCTCCACTCTAACTAACCAAGATGCTATAATGACTATCATTTACTTTATATTATTTGTTTATTTGTTTTGTTATCATTTGTCTGTTAGTTTATTATTATTTGGTTGATTCTCATTTATTATTAGTTATATGTCAATTTATCATTATTTACTATTTACCTGTTTGTTTGTTCTTTAACTATACCTATGCATTATTTATGTATTTTATATATTATCATTTACATTATTTTAGTTTTTATTTATTCATTTATTTATCTATTTATCTATCATTATTATATTTTTTTCGCATCCGACCTAGATATGGACCAAAAGGTCTCCTGTCGGCATGTTCCGCATTTGTAATTTTTGTAATCCTTTGTAATCTCTGTACAATTTTCTATCACCCTTGCATTTACCTCACGTACTATTCCATCCATTTGCATGTTGAACAACTATGGTGACATTACACACTCCCAAACCCAAACTCACCCCTCCCTTCAAGTTGATTTTACTTAACGCTAACACATACATCCTCCTTCTCACAAACAAATTGCCAGCACCTTACATTTTACTCCTGTCTGCACGGCAATCACGTACATTTAATGGCCCGGTTACTAGAGAGGCCGAACGGCCGAATACCATAAGTGAATATGAGATTGGATCGAGGCCAGTCAGTTAAGGACCCAGAAGAGTGAAGTTAGACCGCCCAGGCTGCCGGACACCACACGGGAATTTAAGATTTCATCGAACCGAGGACCCACAAGAGAAAATAGAGGCAGGTCCGCAAGATACATACATACATATACCAAAGGCTTTTTCCCCCTACACGGGGGGTAGCCAAAAAGAAAAAGGCATAGAAACCACTCCCACCCATTCCATTTCCTATATATTCCACTCCCCTCCACCCTCCTCCCTCCCTCTTATCTTGGCACCTCCTGGATGATGGGTCATCCCTGCATCCTGTCCACTGCCCTGGATCAGAAGCAGTGTGGCAAGACACAGCACATCCACAGTAAGGCCGCTTCATAAATTCGGCGACCCCCGTCCCCCAAGATGCTACACGGAAATGAAAATAAGCCGAAGATGAACCCATAGGGCTAGATTTTGACGGAGGAGAATCCTCGTGGATCAAAGAAACCCGGCGAACGGACGAAATAGGACGGAATCCGACAAACGAAAAGACAGAATCTTTAATAGGCGTGTACCCGATGAACTGACGTTACCGAAAGGCATAGAGAATCCAAAATAGTGGTGATGCGACAGGAGGTCTGGTAAGCAAGATGGCAACGCAGGAAAATCCGTTGCTCCAGAAACGCATTCTAAGCTGAGAGACTGAATGGAAACGAAGGAGGAACCAAGAGTTATAGGGCATTCTATGAAGTAGCTAGCCTCCGATATGTTAATAAGGTAAGGTAAGGTAAGGTAAGGTAAGGTAAGGTAAGGTGAGGTAAGGTAAGGTAAAGTAAGGTAAGGTAAGGTAAGATAAGGTAAGGTAAGGTAAGGTAAGGTAAGGTAAGGTAAGGTAAAGTATAAGGCCATATCATAGCATAAAATACCAAACCACACCATACTGTGTGTGTGTGTGTGTGTGTGTGTGTGTGTGTGTGTGTGTGTGTGTGTGTGTGTGTGTGTGTGTGTGTGTGTGTGTGTGTGTGTGTGTGTGTGTGTGTGTGTGTGTGTGTGTGTGTGTGTGTGTGTGTGTGTGTGTGTGTGTGTGTGTGTGTGTGTGTGTGTGTGTATGTGTGTGTGTCGGCGGGGGCACTGATGTGAGTGTGGGTATGTGGGTGTTTAGGTGGGTTTACGTGTATGATTGCGTGAGCATGCATGTGTATGTCCATGTGTTTGTGCGTGTGCGTCTGCATGTGCGTTTACATGTGCTTTTGTGTGCAACTGTGCGATTACATACGCTTGCGTCTGTTTGTGTGATTAACGGCTGTCATGGATAACGTGCTGGACTCGTGATCGATAATTGTTACCCACTCGGATAAAAGTTTTTTAGTTCATATGTTAATACTGTGATTTTACCCACACTATATAACCATCCCCTTGCCCAAAGGAGACAGCAACGGCTTGCGGTCACGTGATGGAAGCTTTCACGCCCTGAGCGAAATACAGACCAGCTCACCAGTCCAGTATACAAGCATGTTGTGCGTTTGCATGTGTTTGCATGTACTTGTGTGTTAGTGTGTCTATGTTTGTGTGTTTTAGTGTGTTTGTGAGCGTGTTTTACTGTGTATGTGCGTGGGTGCATGATTGTGTTTGTGTGAATATGTATATTTGATTGAGTATGCGTGGCTGTGTATGTGTAATTGTGTATGTGTGATTGTGTATGACCGACTGAGAGTGTGTGACTGTATGTGATTATGTATGAGATACTGTGTGTGTGTGACCTTAGATAAGATTAATCAAATAAATAAATATTAAACAAATTAACTAATAAACAGATAAACAATTAACTAAAAACAGATAAAAAAAGGAACATGGAATCTTAAAGAAATGTCACGATTTAAAGAAGAAGTAAATGAACATGACAAAATCTAAACCGGGAAACGAAGGGGAAAGGAAAGTTCGAAATACGAAACTGAAAATGGGATCAAGACTCCTGGTCGCGGAAGCTTCTGGGAACGTTGTAGATCGAAGACGCTTCCAGATTCAGCGAACTGGAAGAACCCACCGACGAAGAGGTCGGGTTCAATGATGAAGAAGCTTCTACCGGAGGACAAGGAAGAGGACAGACGATGAGGTGGAAGAAGAATGGGAAGAAGAGGAGGAGGACGTGGGTTTAAAGGAGAGGGGAAGTTGGGAGAGGAGAGTAGAAAGAGGGATTTTAATAGGATGAGGATGAAGAAGGAGGAGAACTGGAAAGGGAGATAGAAGAAAAGGAGGTGAAGATGGTGGAGAAGAAGAATAGAAAAAGGAGAAGTAGGAGAGAGATTAGATAGTCTAGAAGTGAAATAATTGAGAGGAAAAAAAGAGGTTGGGCATAAAGAAATAATAAGGAAAGAATTATGAGGAGGTTGAAGAGGAGTAGGAGGAAATGATAGAGGAGGAGAAAGAGTAGAAGTAGGAGTTTGGGGAGAAGATGGAGGAGAACGATAAGGTGGTGATGGTGGAGGAAGTGGAAGTGGTAACAGAGGAGGAGGAGGAGGAAGAGGAGGAGGAAGAGGAGGAGAAGGAGGAGGCGATAGAGGAGGAGAAAGAGGAGAAGTAGGAGTTTGGGAAGAAGACGGAGAAGAACGAGAAGTTAGTAATGGTGGAGGAAGTGGAAGTGGTAGCAGAGGAGGAGGAGGAGGAGGAAGAGGAGGAGGAGGAGGAGGAAGAGAAGGAGAAGGAGGTGGAAGAGGAGGAGAAGGAGGACAAGGTTGGTGTGATGACGATGATGGAGGAAAAGGAGGTGGGAGTATCGTGGCAGTGGTCATGGTGGCGGGGGTTGAGGAAGACGTAGTAGTGGGAGTGGATTTAGTGGTGGTGGTGGTGGTGGTGGTGGTGGTGGTGGTGGTGGTGGTGGTGGTGGTGGTGGTGGTGGTGGTGGTGGTGGTGGTAGTGGTGGTGGTGGTGGTGGTGGTGGTGGTGGTGGTGGTGGTGGTGGTGGTGGTGGTGGTGGTGGTGGTGGTGGTGGTGGTGGTGGTGGTGGTGGTGGTGGTGGTGGTGGTGGTGGTGGTGGTGGTGAGTCTCAGTCCTGAGAAAGGGCAAATACCGCAGGCCAAGTCATTAGAGAGGGCAAAGTGTTTGCCAACGCGCGCTGATTTCGCCGAGTCCCAAGACGGAGCGAGGGACCTACGATCTCTCGCGGCTGAGCGGAGAACGGGTAGAAGGCGAGCAAGAAGAAGGAGGAGGAGGAGGAGGATTGGAGGAGGAGGAGGAGGAGGAGGAGGAGGAGGAGGACGAGGAGGAGGATTGGAGGGGGAGGTGGTGGTGGTGGTGGTGGTGGTGGTGGAGGAGGAGCAGGAGGAGGAGGAGGAGGAGGATTGGAGGAGGAGGAGGAGGAGGAGGAGGAGGAGGAGGACGAGGAGGAGGATTGGAGGGGGAGGATTGGAGGAGGAGGAGGAGGAGGAGGAGGAGGACGAGGAGGAGGATTGGAGGGGGAGGATTGGAGGAGGAGGATTGGAGGAGGAGGAGGAGGAGGATTGGAGGAGGATTGGAGGAGGAGGAGGAGGAGGAGCTGTGAAGGCTGTAGAGAGAAATCCTATGGAAATGGGAGACAGGACACCAAAGAGGCTGAAAGAGGGAAAAGGATTGGAAGAGGAGAGAGTGAGAAAGATGGAACCTAAATAAATGGAAGAAGAAATATCAAGAACCTTGAGATAGAGGATGGTATTCTTTAAGTGGAAGAGAAGAAACCTAAGGAGGTGGACCATGTGAGAGGTGGAACCTAAATTAGTGGAAGAAGAAACATCAGGAACCTTGAGATAGAAAATGGTATTCTTGAAGTGGAAGAGAAGAAACCTAAGGAAGTGGACCATGTGAGAGGTGGAACCTAAATTAGTGGAAGAAGAAACATCAGGAACCTTGAGATAGAAGATGGTATTCTTGAAGTGGAAGAGAAGAAACCTAAGGAAGTGGACCACGTGAGAGGTGGAACCTGGGGAAATGGAAGAGATGAAACGTGAGGAATTGGAAAGGGGATTCCTGAAGCCAAGGTGCGAAGTACAGAGGACACCTAACGAGAAAGACGGAGAGGGTCGAGAAGAAGCCACAGATATATGAGGGAAGAACAGGGGGGAACATGAGAGTGTATTGGGGTGGCTAATGAGTGCGCAAATAATGTTGTATAGTTTATAGTTGGATACACACACAAAAGTGGCACAAACACAAAATGCGTGCAACTGCGTACAAGGCTACTTAGAAACTGAAGCCACGCTCTCCAATTCGCGCCAAAACAA
>NC_134777.1:9657423-9659923 GCF_046742065.1 Oratosquilla oratoria
TACTGTTTCCAAATTTGCTGATGATACAAAACTGTGCGGAGTGGCAAATGATCACTCAAACCAATTAGATATTCAAGAAGATTTAGATAGATTACAGCAATGGTCTGAAAAGTGGCTAATGAAATTTAACACAAGTAAATGCAAGGTAATGCACATAGGTAAAAATAACAGTAAGTACGATTACAAGTTATTTGGAAATTCGTTAACAAAAGTGGATAGTGAAAAAGATCTCGGCGTAATTATCAGTAACGACCTCAAATCATCCAAGCAGTGTATTTCAGCATCTGAGAAAGCAAATAAGATTCTGGGATTGATTGCGCGATCTTTTGATTTCAAAAGTCCATCACTCATTAACAAGCTATATAAATCGTTAGTTCGTCCACATTTGGAATATGCTGTTTCCGTATGGTCACCGAATCTCATTAAAGACATTGACAGACTGGAAAAAGTACAACGACGAGCCACAAAACTGATTCCAAATATCAAAAATAAATCATACGAAAATCGACTTAAGCACATGAATCTGTTTTCCCTAAAAAAGCGTAGACTCAGAGGTGACTTGATACAGGTCTTTAAGATTTTAAAGGGAATTGACAACATCAGAAGTGACAAAATTTTCACATTGAATGAGAATCAGACAAGAAACAATGGTCTCAAACTGTCCGGAAATAGATTCAATTTGGAAGTAGGTAGAAACAACTTTGCCAACCGTGTAGTTAATGAATGGAATAAACTTCCTGCACAGGTAGTGCAATGTAGTTCAGTTCGAAGCTTTAAGAATCATTTAGATAAATACCTAAGTAAGATGCTGTAATGATTATAATTTATGTTATATTATTTGTTTTTGTTTTGTTATAATTTGTCTGTCTTATTTTCATTTATTATTAGTTATATGTCAATTTATTATCATTTACTATTTGCCTGCTTGTTTGTTATTCAACTATACCTATGCATTTATTTATGTATTTTATTTGTTATATACATTATTATAGTTTTTATTTATTATTAATATGATTTTTTTTTTTTTTTTGCATCCGACCTAGATATGGATCAAAAGGTCTCCTGTCGGCATGCTCCGCCATTGTAAACCTTTGTTTGTAAACCTTTGTGTGTGTGTGTGTGTGTGTGTGTGTGTGCGCGCGTGTGTGTGTGTGTATGCCTTTTATCTCTAGTGTTTGCAACCCCGTACATCTAAACTCGCGCATGCTTGTAGACATGAACCGCGAGCAAGTCCCTCGAGGTTTCTGATGACAACACCGGAGACCTAATCAGATCCGCGAAGTGGTCCAGGAGGAACCGGAGGAATCCTTGTACACCAAGCTCTGCAGTCAACTCTTTCGTTTGTCCAATTCTGACTCTCCTTCGTAGAATCTTTGACAATGGGGAATCGACTTCCCCCGTAAAGATAGCTTTTGTGTCTCGTGTGGAGTTGGATAGTCTCCAGATGTACTTAAAGTCTAACCAGAATAACATATGTAACAGTCACGAGTGGTGGTTATACATGGCCGGGGTTAGGTCCTACCTGGAGAAGTAGGTCCAGATACACGGTCGAAATAATCTCTAACCCTTAATTCATCTAAAATAAATAAAACCTTCAGCCGTTCGTTGTTAATTGATTAATACTATCTTCTAAACATTAAATATGTAATTTGGTGATTTCCACATTTGTTGCCAACTCTGGCAAAGCGGGGAGGTAGTGAGGTCTCCTTCATGTATGAGTGTAAATATCCACATCCCTTTTTGTACACCATTCCTATGAGAAAGCATACATGCGAAACTAGTCAGGAGAAAGACTCTTGTGTCTCCTACTCCCAATTACGTGATATATATATATATATATATATATATATATATATATATATATATATATATATATATATATATATATATATATATATATATATATATATATATACATATATATATACATATACATATATATATTATACATATATATATATATACATATATATATATACATATATATATATATATATATATATGTATGTATATATATATATTGGAAGAAAACAAGCACTGGACTCGACGTTAGAAGTCTAATCATACGTTTCGAGTCCTGTCCGGGGTTCGTCTTTAGGGATATACAGTGAAACCAAAAGAAATCATTGTATAAAGTGCATGCAATCTAAACTGGGAAAGGTATCCCAAAACTGACCTTTACTCCCCAGAAGACACACTTGTTGTTGGGCACCTGTTCACAAAAATACACAAATCACAATAAGATCAAAGTACAAGAAGCATATTATAATAAAAACTATAAATGTAGATAAAAAAAATGGATGACGCACCCAGACAGACTCAGACTGGCGGGTCTGTAAAGGTACAGTCTGGCTGTACGGTCACTTAGCCGTTAATACTTATGCCAGTTCATGTTTGCCTTCGTTTTTCCACGTGCCTTATTTGAGGCCGCTTCAGCAAAGCAGATGAGGTGTCTAGTCTCCGACTTGGCCAAAGTCGTTTGTCTTGTTGAAGGCTCTTC
>NC_134777.1:9664923-9679923 GCF_046742065.1 Oratosquilla oratoria
GAATATACAATGGAACAAGATGTTGGCTCTAACCTAGAGGTAAGAAGAAAACATTTCGACAACAATGTAATCAGCAAATGGGAACGAAGTGCCAAAACGCAGAACAGTTTGAAATTTTTCGAAACGGCTTGCATGAACACCTCAGAAGTAAATTGCGAAATGTTTGTTAATTGGTTATTTGCTTTTAAATTTCATTTCGGCTATTTAAGTATTTTTTTACATTTTTTTCCTCTAAATCTAACTTCATTATGGACCAAAATTCCTCCTGTCCCGATGCTTTGACCTTGAAACTCATTTTAATTTCTTGTACCTCAATAAAGAGGCTTAGGTAGTTGGAGGCGAAAGTGCAGAAGGAAAAATGAGATTTAAAAGAAAGGAAAGGATGAGAATGAGGATGAGGATGAAAATGAAAATGAGGAAGAGGATGAGGATGAATTTGAGGATGAGGATGAGGATGAGGATGAGGATGAATATGAGGATGAGGATGAGGATAAGGATTACTTTGAGGATAAGAATGAGGATTATGTTGAGGATGAGGATGAGGATGAATTTGAGGATGAGGATGAGGATGAATATGAGGATGAATATTAGGATGAGGATGAGGATAAGGATTACTTTGAGGATAAGGATGAGGATTATGTTGAGGATGAGGATGAGGATGAGGATGAGGATGAGAATGATAAGGATGTGAGGGAGGAGAGAAAGAAGAATAAGAGAAGCAGCAGCTAGAAGAGGAGAAGAGGAACAGAAGAAAAAGGAGGAAGGGGGAGGAGGAGGAGGAAGAGGAGGAGGAGGAGGAGGAGGAGGAGGAGGAGGAGGAGGAGGACAAGCAGGAAGAGGAGTAAAATAAAAATAGAGAGGGGGGGGATGAGGAATATAAAAAAAGGAAGATGATGACCAGAAGGAACAAGAGGAGAAGGAAGAAGAGGTTGGTAAGAAAAAGAGGAGGAAGGGGGAGGAGGAGGAGGAAGAGGAGGAGGAGGAGGAATGTCCAATGGTGATAAAGAGTTGACTACAAACAGAAAAAATTGGATTCCTGATAGGATGAGGAACATTTTCTTCGGCGTTTAAGGAGGTCAGGGGATGGGACGAAGTAGGGGACGACGAGAGGCAAAGAAGTAATGTATAGAGGAGGAGGAGGAGCAAGAAGAGGAGAAAGGTATGCAGAGGAGGAGGAGGAGGAAGAGGAGAAAGATACGGAGAGGGAAGATGAGGAGGAGGAAGAGGAGAAGGATACGGAGAGAAGGAGGAGGAGGAGGAAAAGGAGAAAGATACGAGGAGGAGGAGGAGGAAGAAGAAGAGGAAAAAGATACGGAGAGAAGGAGGAGGAGGAGGAGGAGGAAAAGGAGAAAGATACGGAGAGGAGGAGGAGGAGGAGGAGGAGGAGGAGGAAAAGGAGAAAGATACGGAGAGGAGGAGGAAGAAGAGGAGAAAGATACGGAGAAGAGGAGAAGGAGGAAGAGGAGAAAAATACGGAGAGGAGGAGAAAGATACGGAGAGGAGGAGGAGGAGAAGGAGGAGGAGGAGGAGGAAGAAGAGGAGAAAGATACGGAGAGGTGGAGGGGAGGAGGAAGAGGAGAAAGATATGGAGAGGAGGAGGAGGAAGAAGAAGAGAGAAAGATACGGAGAGGGAAGGTGAGGAGGAAGAAGAGGAGAAAGATACGGAGAGGAGGAGGAGGAGGAGGAGGAGGAGGAGGAGGAAAAGGAGAAAGATACGGAGAGGAGGAGGAGGAGAAGGAGGAGGAGGAGGAGGAAGAAGAGGAGAAAGATACGGAGAGGTGGAGGGGAGGAGGAAGAGGAGAAAGATATGGAGAGGAGGAGGAGGAGGAAGAGGAGAAAGATACGGAGAGAGAAGATGAGGAGGAAGACGAGGATAAAGATACGGAGAGGAGGAGGAGGAAGAAGAGGAGAGATATACGGAGAGGAGGAGGAGGAGAAAGATACGGAGAGGAGGAGGAAGAGGAGTAAGAAGAGGAGAAAGATACGGAGAGGAGGAGGAGGATGAAGAGGGGAAAGATACGAAAAAGAGGAGGAGGAGGAAGAAGAGGAGAAAGATAGGGAGAGAGAGAAGACGTGAGAGCGGCCCAAGGGTGAGGTAGGAGATAAGGATGTGAAAGATTAGGAGGTAGGATGGGGAAGAAGGAGCAGAAGTAGGAGGAGGAGGAGGAGGAGGAGGATGAGGAGGAGGAGGAAGAGGAGGAGGAGGAGGATGAGGAGGAGGAGGAAGAGGAGGATGAAGAGGAGGAGGAGAAGGCGAAAAAGGAGAAGGAGGAAGAGGAGGAGAAGAAGGACGAGGTGCAGAAGGAGTGGGAGGAATATGGGTAGAAGGAATGGAAGAAGTAGGAGTTAGTAGGAGTAGGAGGAATAGGAGTAAGGATAAGAGAAATAGGGGAGTAGGGAGTACAAATAGGAATAAGATTAGGTGGATGAGACAAAGGATGTATAAGTGGGGAATCATTTTAGTTGTATAGAAATGAGGAGTAGGTGGAGGTGCAAGTGGAAGAGTATGTGGAAGGATCGGTAGAAAAGCAGGTGGAGGGGACTGTAACAAAACAAATGTGTATAGCTACATGAAATGGTGACTTAGCGGGTGAGGTAAAGTCTTTGCTGGACTTTGTGGTTTTACATAAGAACATAAGAATGAAGGAGACTGCAAGAGACCATAAGGCCTACATTAGGCATCTCCGTGTCCATCACCACCTGTCATCCCCATCCATAAAGTTGTCTAATCGTTTCTTAAAACAACTGATAGTTTCAGCGCTTACTTTTATTTTCAGGTACGAAGATTATGTACAATGAGAGATCATGGAGAGGGTCTCACTGCCTCTACTAACTTGACCTAGACAGTCCTCCTGCTAGGTACTTGACCTAGGGAGTCCTGGGGCTAAGTCACTGACCTAGGCACTCCAACTGCCGGGCCTTGACCTCGGCAATCCTGTCTCCAATGGCGCAGCCGCTCCTAATAAAGGGCGAGGGGTAGGTTTTGTGGTTTGCCGAATGTGAGATGTGTTACTCATTAAATATAGTTATAGGTGTTAGCTCCGTTATATAGGGGTTAGTCGTATAGTTGGTGGGCGTGGCTAGACATGTTGTATACATATGTATATTAAGTTACGGTAATGTATTTGGGGTAGATATGAGAAAGGGTTCAATGGGTCCGTCTGATGACATTAGGTATCTCGTATGACGCCACTGCGGAGGGAGTCCTGTTGTTGTCTTATTTTGCATTGAGTCAGGTGTTTTGAGATTGGGACAGTGGTGAGGTTTGCAAGATTTGGGGTCTTGCCAAAGACGAGTACCATCTCACATGTGTGTGGATCACGTGCATGGTTGGTGATGGTTAGTGACGGTTACAGGGACAAGTGGATAGACAAGTGGAGGGATATGTGGAGAGTTAGCTGGAGGGGTAAGTGGAGGTGTAGGTAGAGTGGAATGGATGGAGTAGTAGGTGTATGGACAGGTGGAGGGGTCTGTGAAAAAGTAAGTGGAAAAGTAGATAGAGGGGTAAGTGAGAGGTAAGTAGAGCGGTAGGAGGCGAAGAAGGCGAGGTAGTTCGAGAAGTAGATGGATGAATCACTGAAGAGATAGGTGAAGTGGTAGGTGGAAGGGTAGATGTAGGAGTAGACGAATGAAGTAAGTGGAGGAGTGGTTGGAAGGATAGGTGGAGGCGTTGTGGTAAAGAAAGGAGATGTTGGTGAAGTGGTAGGTGTGGGGTCATGGTTAACAGAGGATGAAAGGTAGATGAAGTTGGAGGGGTAGATAGAGGTGTAGATGGAGGTATAGTAAAGTGATAGTTGAAGGGATAGGTGTAGGTTCATGGTAAAGAGAGAATGAAAAGTAGATGAAGATGGAGGGGTAGATAGAGGTGTAGGTGGAGGTATATTGGAGATAGATGAATGGATAGGTATAGGTGTTTTGATTAAGAAAATAAATAAGAATAGGTAAGGGAGGTATAGGTTATGGGGTAACTGACGAATGATCGGGGAATGAGGATCGTAGACTCATTGATAATAAAGTCACACAGACCTCTCGCTCCATTGAAGGTAACCGAGCGACAAACTTCGCCCAAGAGCTCTGAGATGTCTGAAGAGAAGATTATGAGGTTTCTGAAACGGCAGGTGTGTGGGCGTGAAGAAGACGTCGACGGGCGTCAGTGAGAGGTTGAAGGAATGGATAAGAAGTGTAAAGCGAAGAATGAGGGATCGAGAAAAGAGGCTGAGATGTCTAAAGAGGAGGCTGAAGTGAAGCTGAGGAGTTTGAGTGGGAGTTTAAGGGAATGTTGAGGATACAAGGGAAGTTGAGGGGGGGTTGAGAGATCTAAAGAGGGGGCTGGAGTGAAGTTGAGGAGTTTGAGTGGGAGTTTAAGGGAATGTTGAGGATACAAGGGAAGTTGAGGAGAGGTTGAGAGATCTAAAGAGGAGGCTGAAGTGAAGCTGAGGAGATTGAGTGGGAGTTTAATGTAATGTTGAGGATACAAGGGAAGTTGAGGGGAGGTTGAGAGATCTATAGAGGAGGCTGGAGTAAAGTTGAGGAATTTGAGTGGGAGTTTAAGGGAATGTTGAGGATACAAGGGAAGTTGAGGAGAGGTTGAGAGATCTAAAGAGGAGGCTGAAGTGAAGCTGAGGAGTTTGAGTGGGAGTTTAATGGAATGTTGAGGATACAAGGGAAGTTGAGGGGAGGTTGAGAGATCTAAAGAGGAGGCCGGAGTGAAGCTGAGGAGTTTGAGTGGGAGTTTAAGGGAATGTTGAGGATACAAGGGAAGTTGAGGAGAGGTTGAGAGATCTAAAGAAGAGGCTGAAGTGAAGCTGAGGAGTTTGAGTAGGAGTTTAATGGAATGTTCAGGATACAAGGAAAGTTGAGGGGAGGCTGAGATATCTAAAGAAGAGGCTGAAGTGAAGTTGAGGAGTTTGAGTGGGAGTTTAAGGGAATGTTGAGGATACAAAGGAAGTTGAGGAGAGGCTGAGAGATCTAATGAAGAGGCTCATGTGAAGTTGAGGAGTTTGAGTGGGAGTTTAATGGAATGTTGAGGATACAAGGGAAGTTGAAGAGAGGTTGAGAGATCTAAAGAGGAGGCTGAAGTGAAGCTGAGGAGTTTGAGTGGGAGTTTAAGGGAATGTTGAGGATACAAGGGAAGTTGAGGGGAGGTTGAGAGATCTAAAGAGGGGCTGGAGTGAAGTTGAGGAGTTTGAGTGGGAGTTTAAGGGAATGTTGAGGATACAAGGGAAGTTGAGGAGAGGTTGAGAGATCTAAAGAGGAGGCTGAAGTGAAGCTGAGGAGTTTGAGTGGGAGTTTAAGGGAATGTTGAGGATACAAGGGAAGTTGAGGAGAGGTTGAGAGATCTAAAGAGGAGGCTGAAGTGAAGCTGAGGAGTTTGAGTGGGAGTTTAAGGGAATGTTGAGGATACAAGGGAAGTTGAGGGGAGGTTGGGATATATAAAGAGGAGGCTGAAGTGAAGCTCAGGAGTTTGAGTGGGAGTTTAAGGGAATGTTGAGGGTACAAGGGAAGTTGAGGGGAGTTTGAGAGATCTAATGAAGAGGCTCATGTGAAGTTGAGGAGTTTGAGTGGGAGTTTAATGGAATGTTGAGGATACAAGGGAAGTTGAAGAGAGGTTGAGAGATCTAAAGAGGAGGCTGAAGTGAAGCTGAGGAGTTTGAGTGGGAGTTTAATGAAATGTTGAGAATACAAGGGAAAGTTGAGGGGAGGTTGAGAGATCTAAAGAGGTGGCTGGAGTGCAGCTGAGGAGTTTGAGTGGGAGTTTAATGGAATGTTGAGGATACAAGGGAAGTTGAGGAGAGGTTGAGATATCTAAAGAGGAGGCTGAAGTGAAGCTGAGGAGTTTGAGTGGGAGTTTAAGGGAATGTTGAGGATACAAGGGAAGTTGAGGGGAGGTTGAGAGATCTAAAGAGGAGGCTGGAGTGAAGTTGAGGAGTTTGAGTGGGAGTTTAAGGGAATGTTCAGGATACAAGGAAAGTTGAGGGGAGGCTGAGATATCTAAAGAAGAGGCTGAAGTGAAGCTGAGGAGTTTGAGTGGGAGTTTAAGGGAATGTTGAGGATACAAGGGAAGTTGAGGAGAGGTTGAGAGATCTAAAGAGGAGGCTGATGTGAAGCTGAGGAGTTTGAGTGGGAGTTTAAGGGAATGTTGAGGATACAAGGGAAGTTGAGGGGAGGTTGAGAGATCTAAAGAGGAGGCTGGAGTGAAGTTGAGGAGTTTGAGTGGGAGTTTAAGGGAATGTTGAGGATACGAGGAAAGTTTAGGAGAGGTTGAGATATCTAAAGAGGAGGCTGGAGTAAAGTTGAGGAGTTTGAGTGGGAGTTTAAGGGAATTTTGAGGATACAAAGGAAGTTAAGGGGAGGTTAAGTAGTTTACAAAGGAGGTCGAAGATTTACAGAGGAGGTTGAATGTAGGTTGAGGCATTTGAGGTGGAAACTGAGGGAAGATTGAGAGAAGGTTGAAGGGAGGTTGAGGTAAGATTGAGTGGAGATTAAAGTGATGTTGAGGATTGGTTTAAGTTAAGAGAAGGTTGAGGACTGATTGAAGGAAAGTTGAGGATTGGTTGAGGGAATAATAAAGGGAGATTGAGGAAGGTATAAGGAAACGTCAAAGAAAGAGGAAAATGAGAAAGGAGCAGTTGGAATGCTATTCTTTTCCAAAATTTCGTGAAGAACTCGATGACATTTCGAAAACGGAATTTGAAGTTGACATGGGATTTATATATTTCGGTATAAAACTCGAGACGAAGCGAAAACGGTCAGGCATGCAGTCGAGGTGGAAGATGAAAAGGACAAAAAGGAAGAAAGAAAATGGGGGGGAGGAGGAAGAAAGGAGGACAAAGCAAACGAAGAAAGAGGACAATAGCAACAAGAGGAAGATAATAAAAAGGAGGAGAGAGACAAAGGGAAACAGAAAACGTTGCAGCAGAAGGAAGAGGGCAAGAATGAGGAGGAGGAGGAGGAGGAGGAAGAGTAGGAGAAGGAGGATTGAGAGAAGTAGGAGGAGGAGGAGGGTGAGGAGTAGGTGAAGAAAAAGGAGGAGGAGGAGGAGGAGGAGAAGGATTTTGATGTAGGAGGAAGAGGAGGAGGAGGAGGAGGAAGAGGAGGAAGAGTAGGAGAAGGAGGAGTGAGAGAATAAGAAGGAGGAGGAGAGCGAGGAATAGGCGAAGGAGGAGGAGGTATAGGGGGAGAAGGATGATGATGTAGGAGGAAGTGGAGGATAAAAAGGAAGAAGGGGAGGAGGAGAAAAAGGAAGAGGAGGAAGAAGAGGAGGGGAAGGAAAAAGAGTGGGGGAAGGAGGAGTACTAGAAGAAGTAGGAAGAAGAGGGCGAGGAATAGGTGAAAGAGGAATTGGAGAAGTAGCGTAAATAGTAGGAGAACAAGTAAAAAAAAGGAGGAGGAGGAGAGGAGAAGAAGGAGGAGGATATGGAGCAGGAGGAAGAGGAGGATAAAAAGGAAGAAGAGGAGGAGAAGGAAAAAAAGGAAAAAAAGGAAGAAAAGGAGGAGGAGAAAGAGGAGAAGAAGGAGGAGGAGGATTGGGGAGGAGGAGAAGGATGATGGTGTGGAGGAGGAGGAAGAGGATGAAAATGAAGAAGAAGAGGAGAACAAGGAGAAAAAAGAAGAGGAGGAGGAGGAGGAGGAGGAGGAGGAGGAGGAGGAGGAGGAGGAGGAGGAGGAGGAAAAAGAAGAACAGAGGAGGTGGTGGAGAATGTGGAGTATAGGAAGGAGTAGGAAAAAGAGGAGGAAGAGGATGATAAAAAAGGAAGAAGAGTAGGAGAAGAAGAAAAAGAAAGAGGAGGAGGAGGAAGAGGAGGAGGAAAAAGAAGAAGAGAGGAGCAGGAAAAGGAGGAGGAGGAGGAGTATAGAGAGCAAGGTGAAAGCGAGGTAGGAGAAAGAGTAAGAGAAGGAGGAATAGGAGGAAGAGGAGGAGGAGGAGGAGTGGAAGAAAGAGAAGAAGGAGGAAGAGGAGAGGGGAAGTATTAGTGTTTTATTAGCAATAACAAAGAATTCTATCTCTTGGGTTAATCTCACATCGAGGTTACGAAGCCACAGAGGTTGGAAAGTGAAGATGTAGGGACGATAGAAGAACGGAAGAACAGTAGAAGTTGATATTGATCAGCGTAGATTTCCGAGTGGAGCTCAGTCTCTAGTCATAACAGAAAAGTTCCTAAGATATTGACTGAATAAAACTTGTGTAGTCAATATTCCATTCTGGTAGAGGACAGAGGCCGAAGTAGGAGACAGAGGAGGAGGAGGAGGAGGAAGAGGAGGAGGACGAATGGGAGGAGGAGAGGGAGAAGGTGTAGAAGGACGAGACAGAATAGGAGGAGGAAGAGAAGGAGAAGAAGGAAGAGGAGCAGAAAGAGAAGGAGAAGGAAGAGGAGGAGCAGAAAGAGAAGGAGAAGAAGGAAGAGGAGGAGGAAGAGAAAGTGTAGATGGAGAAGAAGGAAGAGGAGGAGGAAGAGAAAGTGTAGATGGAGAAGAAGGAAGAGGAGGAGGAAGAGAAAGAGAAGGAGAAGAAGGAAGAGTAGGAGGATGGAGAGAAGGAAAAGAAGGAAGAGTTGGAGGAGAAAGAGAAGGAGAAGAAGGAAGAGGAGGAGGAGAAAGAGAAGGAGAAGAAGGAAGAGGAGGAGGAGAAAGAGAAGGAGAAGAAGGAAGAGGAGGAGGAGAAAGAGAAGGAGAAGAAGGAAGAGGAGGAGGAGAAAGAGAAGGAGAAGAAGGAAGAGTAGGAGGAGAAAGAGAAGGAGAAGAAGGAAGAGGAGGAGGAGAAAGAGAAGGAGAAGAAGGAAGAGGAGGAGGAGAGAGAAGGAGGAGAAGGAGGAGGAGGAGGAGGAGAAGAAGAAGGAAGAGTAGGAGGAGAAAGAGAAGGAGAAGAAGGAAGAGGAGGAGGAGAAAGAGAAGGAGAAGAAGGAAGAGGAGGAGGAGAAAGAGAAGGAGAAGAAGGAAGAGTTGGAGGAGAAAGAGAAGGAGAAGAAGGAAGAGGAGGAGGAGAAAGAGAAGGAGAAGAAGGAAGAGGAGGAGGAGAAAGAGAAGGAGAAGAAGGAAGAGGAGCAGAAAGAGAAGGAGAAGGAAGAGGAGGAGCAGAAAGAGAAGGAGAAGGAAGAGGAGGAGCAGAAAGAGGAGAAGGAAGAGGAGGAGGAGAAAGAGAAGGAGAAGAAGGAAGAGGAGGAGGAGAAAGAGAAGGAGAAGAAGGAAGAGGAGGAGGAGAAAGAGAAGGAGAAGAAGAAAGAAGAGGAGGAGAAAGAGAAGGAAAAGAAGGAAGAGTAGGAGGAGAAAGAGAAGGAGAAGAAGGAAGAGGAGGAGGAGAAAGAGAAGGAGAAGAAGGAAGAGGAGGAGGAGAAAGAGAAGGAGAAGAAGGAAGAGGAGGAGGAGAAAGAGAAGGAGAAGAAGGAAGAGGAGGAGGAGAAAGAGAAGGAGAAGAAGGAAGAGGAGGAGGAGAAAGAGAAGGAGAAGAAGGAAGAGGAGGAGGAGAAAGAGAAGGAGAAGAAGGAAGAGGAGGAGGAGAAAGAGAAGGAGAAGAAGGAAGAAGAGGAGGAGGAAGAGAAGGAGAAGGAAGAGGAGGAGGAGAAAGGCACAGGAGACTTTGAAGATTGTTTTGAGAACCATTTCCCATTGGCCGAACGTGGACGCTTCCACGCTCGGCGCCAAAGTGACAAACCCGCCGGATGATTTCTGCTACTGATTAGACGATTAATAGTAATTGCATTCCACTTACGCTCCTCCTAAAGCCTTGTTTACACGGGCAAGTTGAGAGGCAAGTCAAGTGTACAAATTACTTGAACTGGAGAAGAAAGCAAGCAAGTACATGTTCACACAGGCCACTCGTCTCTGTACTTTCTCGCTTTTCTCTTCAATTTATATAACTTGCACACTTGACTTGCCTCTCAACTTGCCCCGTATAAACGAGGCTCTAGGGAGCTACCGTCTAAGTCTGGTGCAGCGCCGACTCAAGACACAGTGCAATGCAGTTTAGTTCGAAGCTTTAAGATTCGTTTAGATAAACACCTAAGCAAGATGCTGTGATGCCTGCCATTTATTTTATATTATTTGCCTATTTGTTTGTTATTATTTGTCTGTTTGCTTATAATTATTTGCTTGATTTTTATTTGTTATTAGTTATCTGTCATTTTTTTTATTATTTACTATTTACCTGTTTGTTTATTATTCAACTATACCTATTTATTTCTTTATTTTTATTTATCATTATTTATATTATTATATATTTTTTTCTTTTTCTTTTACTTCTTTATCATTATTATAAGTTTTCCGCATCCAACCTAGTTATGGACCAAAAGGTCTCCTGTCGGCATGCTCCGCCTTTGTAATCCTTTGACACATCACCCGATGGTTCCTCTCGTCCAGTTTGTCACATGCTTATGTGGACATACCATAAGTGACTGCATGACCAATCATATAACCTCGGGAATGCAGCTCATAGGCAACGTGACACTAGATACTATCAAATCTTGAGACATTCTGACAGGTTAACATAAGTGCTGTAGGAAACAGAGGACTCTTAGTCTGAGTTTATTCCTAACTAGTTTCGCAGGTATGCTGTTTCAAAGGAAATTCATTTGAAAAAGCATACCTGCGAAACTAGTCAGGAATAAACTCGGACTAAGACTCCTGTGTTTCCCACATCACTTACGTCAACACTATCAAATCTGTAGAAACATAAAAAACGGAAGCTTAATTGTTGAGATATTCTGACAAGTTGAAGTGGGTGGGAAGAGGAAAGTCTGGAGTTTTAGTCCGAGTTTTATTCTTGACTAGTTTCGCTACAAGCTTTTTCAAAAGATAATGTTACAGGGCTAGTAGTGACACATATCCATGTGTGCTAATAAGAACACGGGTACTTGTGTTCACTTATGCAAAGTAGACCACTTGGAAAAAGAAATTAACGAAGCAGAGCGCTTTCGTATATTACATCCAGTGCAAAAAGTACTTTTTGCACTGAAGATGTAATATACGAAAGCGCTCTGCTTCGTTAGTTTCTTTTTCCAAGTGGCCTACATTGCATATGTATGTGTGCATACCTTTCCTAGTGGATATTTACATCACATATTACAGATGAATTTCTTGGAGCGGTAGTGGACATTATGATGAAAAGACGGACATAAAAAACAAAGCACAGTAATGGTTAAGAAAAATTTTCATTGAAAGATGTCAGTCATGAAGTGGCAAGAATCGGAGTGCCTATCTTATAAATTTGAGATTTTTTTTTCTTATCTCTAAAGGCTGCAAGTGTCTTCATTCAGTTTAAAAAAAGAGTCTATAGAATGAAGAAGGATTAGACAGGAGGAAGGAGCTGGGAGAAGGAAAAGGAGAAACGAAATAAGGAGGAGACATAAAAAAAAGGGAGAAGAAAGAATGGGGGGAAAATATAAAAAAGGCATAAAGGAAACCAATATATATATATATGTACGAACAAGAAGATGAAGGAGACAAGGTAAAAAAAAATAATAATAAAATGAATAAACCCTAAAAAGTCGAAAAATCACATCGAGCTCGATCAAGACCCTGACACAAAAATCCAACAAAGTCTCAACGAAAATCAAAGATCAAGGCCTGATTAGTTATGCCAAAGAAGAACGAGCGCGCTGATTGCTCGCCGACAGGAAGCGAGAAGAGGAAGACACATAGGGATCTGAAGAGCAACCAATCTCAAGATTAGGGAAAGACTGGGAGGCAGCGAGAAGCGAAAGACACATAGGGATCTGAGGAGCGACCAATCTCAAGATTAGGGAAGGATTGGGAGGCAGAAGGACATCCTGGAGACCCGCAAAGAGAGATTAGGAGAAGATTGGAAGGCTCAAGAAAGTGCCGCGGAGATGCTCGGGTCAGTAACGGTCGCAGACTCTTCCCGAAGAGCCTGATGGTCATCGGAAACCCAAGAGGTGGCCGTCAAAAGACCACAAAAGAGAGAGACAGACAGACGAGCAGAGTGAGAGGTACAAAAAAGAGGGGGAAGAGAAAGAGAGAAACAGAGAGATATATGGAGATAAATAGATAGATAGATAGATAGATAGATAGATAGATAGATAGATAGATAGATAGATAGATAGATAGATAGATAGAAAAGAGGTGGCCGTCAAAAGACCACAAAGAGAGAGGTGCGGGATGAGGACAGACAGGACAAGCAGAGTGAGCTGAGAGGTACAAAAAAAGAGAGAAGGCGAGAAACAGAGAAGAAACAGATATATATAGATAGATAGATAGATAGATAGATAGATAGACAGATAAATAGATAGACAGATAGATAGACAGATAAATAGATAGATAGATAGATAGATAGGTAGATAGAAAAATTTATATATAAACATATAGATAGGTAGATAGATAGATAGAGAGATAGATAGATAGAGAGAGAGATGGTTAGAGAGAGAGAAGGAGAGAGAGAGAGAGAGAGAGAGAGAGAGAGAGAGAGAGAGAGAGAGAGAGAGAGAGAGAGAGAGAGAGAGTGTGTGAAGGAGAGAAGGAAAGAGGAAGGGAAGGAGGGAAGAAAGAATAGAGGGAGGAGAGGACGGAAAGATTTAAGGAAAGAAAGGAGAGAAGGAGGGAGGAAGGGAGTCGAGGGAGGAAAATGAGGAAAGTAAAGGCAATAAGGGAGAGGGACGGGTGAGGGAGGTAATGAGATAGGGAGGGAGGAAGGGAGGAATGAGGGAGGGAGTGAAGGGGAGAAGGAATGAATGAGGGAGGAAGGAGGGAGGGGGAGGGAGTGAATGAGGGAGGAAGTGAAGGAGGGAGGGAGTGAATGAGGAAGTGAAGGAGGGAGGGAGTGAATGAGGGAGGAAGGAGGGTGGGGAGAGGGAGTGAAAGAGGGAGGGAGTGAATGAGGGAGGGAGGGGGAGAGGAAGGTTATTCTATTAATTTCCGTGCCAAGCCCTCATCAGCAAAGAAGCTATTGCATACTTCGAGTAAGCCCTTACGCACCGGATGATCATTTTCTTTTTGTTTCGGGTGACGTCAGGCGATTTCATTCATCTCCATGAACCCTCGTCGGCTGTATGAGAGTCACAGTCCATCTCCGTTAACCACTTCATCACGGAGACGCGCTTCGTAGGGTTTTCGTCTTGCGAGGGCTCAAGTTAAAACAAAAATCCTCCTTAGATCAAAGGCCGCCACTTCAACTACATGAAAACCCTCTGTCCTTAACCAGAATGAAATCAGTAATGTTAATGTATTGTTTCGGTAATAATGAGGGTATAAGGGCTGCTTAGAAAACAAAAATATTAGCGATTCCTGACGATGGGACAGAGAGAAAGAGAGAAGGATACGTGGGGTGAGGACAAAGGGGAGAGATTAAAGAGAAAATGTAGATATGGGAGACGGAGAGGAAGGGTGGGGGGGGAGTAAAGAAGGATGGGTGATGGGGGGATGCAGGAGGTGGGGGGAAGGGGGGGGAAACAGATGTGGGGTGGAACATGGGACGTGAGATTTGGGGGGGGAAGGAGACGCGAGAGGATAGGAGGGGAGAAAACATAAACACCTAAACAAGATGCTGTAATGACTATCATTTATTCTATATTGTTTGTTTGTTTGTTTTATCATTTGTCCGTTTGTTTATTATTGTTTGTTTGGTTTTCATTTATTACTAGGTATGTCAATTTATTATTATTTACTATTTACCTGTTCGTTTATTATTTAACTACACCTATGCATTTATTTATGTATTTGATTTATTATTTACATTATCATAGTTTTTATTTATTCATTTATTTGTCTACCATTATTATGACTTTTTCCGCATCCGACCTAGATATGGACCAAAGGGTCTCCTGTCGGCATGCTCCGCCTTTGTAATCCTTTGTAAAGGGATGATGGAGGTTGAGACGTAAGTGTTCAGAGTCGTATGATGGAAGCCACTGTGTACTAAGATTCAGGGATTAGAGACACAGGAGATAAATGACGAATTGGGAGATGCGGAGGGGAGATAAAATGGGAGACAGAGATGGGGGACACAGGGTAGAGACAGTGGAGAAACATTCAAAGGACAGACGAAGGGGTGGGAGATGAAGAGGGATTTGTGGAAGAGAGGAGTAGCATACATACATACATACATACATACATACATACATACATACATACATACATACATACATACATACATACATACATACATACATACATACATACATACATACATACATACATACATACATACATACATACATACATACATACATACATACATATATATACATACATACATACATACATACATACATACATACATACATACATACATACATACATACATACATACATACATACATACATACATACATACATACATACATACATACATACATACATACATATACCAAAAGCTTTTTCCCCCTTACACGGGGGGTAGCCAAAAAGAAAAAGGCATAGAAACCACTCCCACCCATTCCATCCCATACATATTCCACTCCCCTCCACCCTCCTCCCTCCCTCTTATCTTGGCACCTCCTGGATGACGGGTCATCCCTGCATCCTGTCCACTGCCCTGGGTCAGAAGCAGAGGGGTAGCAGCAGACAGGGAATCCATGGCTGGAACGCAGAGTGGGAAGGCGTAGGAATAAAGACGTGAGACGGGAAGATACGTTGGGGAAAGACGACAGGGAGAGACAGGAGGGAGGGAGATATACAGAGTATGTGAGACTGAGGATAAAGAGATGTAACGAGGAAGACGTAAGGAGAAAGAGGCAGGAGGAGGTGTAAGAGACAAGAGGAGAGACTCATAAAGAAACGTGGAGACACGGGAGACGTAGAGGGAAGGGTAGGAGACGTTGAAGATTGCTTGGAGAAGCGTGTCTCGCTGGCTGGCTGGCTGGCTGGCTGGCACGTCAGGACGCTGGATCAGCAATGTCAGTAAATCTGGTATGAATGACATCAAAGCATATTGAAAGATAGTTTGAACGAATTGTGCGAATATATCACTGTGAGGTGGAGGAGAAAGAAAATAAGAGAGGCAGGAGGGAGGAGGAGGAGGAGGAGGAGGAGGAGGAGGAGGAGAAGGAGTAG
>NC_134777.1:9684923-9712423 GCF_046742065.1 Oratosquilla oratoria
GACCTGAATGACACACACTAAATGTACAACCGTGATGGAAGTGTTATATTCAAGGTGAGCAGTTTAAACTATTTCCTTGTATCATTATTATCATTATTATTATTATTATTATTATTATTATTATTATTATTATTATTGTTATTATCATTATTATTATTATTATTATTATTATTATTATTATTATTATCATTATTATCATCATTATTATTATTATTATTTTACAACAAACGTTTTCATATAGCCGAGAGAAACATTTTTAGTGATATGGAGAATCACATCCTGATCAAATCTCGCTTAAACGTTTCATTGGCCAAAAAGGGCTAATTTTATAACTGTATAAATATACACAAATCAACGTTACTGAACTAAGAAAATGTGGACCTATCGAAATGGCTATAGATTGATGCCTATTGTTTCCAATACCATACGATTCTACTCGGCTGAGAAATACCCAGTGAAGAGAAAGAGTTAGAAAATCATTACGAGGATTGCTTTCCACGCTGAAGAGTGCCAGATGGATTTCAGCTCAGGCAAATGCAGAACGACGTGGCACAGACGGGAGAGACGGGGCGAAAGGGGAAGTAAGAGTGAGGGGAGAGGAAGGAAGGGAAGAGGAAGGAGGCGGGAGGTAGACGGTTGGGAGGGTGTTGGGAGGAAGAGGTGGAAGAGGAGGGTGATGGAAATGGGGTTAGGGATAGGGGGAAACGGGGAGGGAAAGGGAAAGGCGAAGGTGAGGGGAAGGGTGAGGAGAAGGGGAAGGGGAAGAGAAAAGTAGGGAAGGAGAAGGGGAAGAGTGAGGAGAGGGAAAAGGTAAGGGGAGGAGGGGGAGGGAAGAGGGAAGGCTAGAGGGATGAGGAGGTGAAAGGATAGAGATAGGCAGAGGGGAGGTGGAAGACTAGGGGGAAGAAGAGGTAAGAGGGAGGGAGAGAGGGAGGGGAAGGGAATGAAGAGAGTAGAGAAGGGAGCAAGGTAAGGATCTTGGGCAAGGTAAGAGGAAGGGGAGGAATGGGAGAGCAAGGGGGAATAAAGGAGTGGTGGGGGAAGGAAGAGGAAAGCTGGAAAGGTAGGTAAAAGGAGAGGGGGAGATGGAGGGGGAAAGGGAGGTGGAACAAGGGGAAGGGGTAGGCAAAAGGAGAAAAGAGAAAGGGGAAGAGAGAGATGAAGTTTTGAGGGGGATGGGGAAGGAGAAGGTGAAAGGGTAAGAAAGAGAGGGATGGGAAAAGAAGAGAGAGAGAGAGAGAGAGAGAGAGAGAGAGAGAGAGAGAGAGAGAGAGAGAGAGAGAGAGAGAGAGAGAGAGAGAGAGAGAGAGAGAGAGAGAGAGAGAGAGAGAGATGGAAGGGGGGTATAGATGAAATGAGACGGAAATAGGGGCGAAAGGTAGTGGGAGAGTGAGTGGGAACGGAAAGGAAGAGGAAAAGAAAAGGTGAGAAAGATTAGGCGGCGAAAGAAGAAGAACATTGGTTCTTAACTCTTGGGTCGCGACACAAAGTTGGGTCGCCTAGCCACTTGAACGGGTCACCAAGGATTTCTGGATTTATTCTTTTCCCAATATTTCCATGGAAAATATTATAAAAGTATTAATCCTGATTATAGAATTCCTAAGCCATTATCATCAAAGTTGTATGTATCCCAACATTAGTATCACACACCTTGAAACATATTCCCCTACGTACATGAAGACACTAGTCTTTAGCAGTTTTAATGACCTCACATTTCCTTATCAAAATACCTGACTCAGATAACGCAAGACATCAAAGCAAACTATATCGTGCCATCGCCCAGCAAGGATGTACCTAATGTCACCAGACAGTTCATTAATCTTTCCTTATACCTATCGAGCTACATTATCGTAACACCAATACATACTAACCACAACTACAAATAATATTACTAAACCCCATACAATACAGCTAACACACACATAATATATTATTACCGCAAACACATTTCCTATGAGACAACCTACACCAAACATGCTTACCTAAGTTTTTTTCTACTATATAACGTGCGACTGCGTTCCTCAGACAAAGGAGTAGGAGATACAATCTCACTAGACACACAAGGGGAGATTATATCCCCAAGCTGTAATCCCAGATCATCTTGTTATTAAAAACCAAGAAAACCGATGAAGGTGTATCTGAGCCCGCTAAGCCCATCATTGTGTAGCACCATCCTTCTACATATTGCCGGCAGCGATGGTCCAAGAGTACTTACGCCCATCTGAAGAAACCCCGCTGGCGCCGCCACTGCAGCCAACCTGGTACATGTAGCAAAACATTGAGACATAGACGATTTAATTGAGGTGAAAAAATACCAACATCTACTCTTGCCTTTTAAGTGTTTATGAAGGTAAGGGTCGCCATGGTCGATCTGGACAGGATTTTGGGTCGCAGCCAAAAACGGTTAAGAACCTCCAGGGAAGAGGAATTGGAAGAAAAGGGGGAAAGGGTAAAAGAAAGAGGAGTTTAAGGGAAAGGAGAGAGTGAGAGAGGGAGTGGGGGAGGGTAACGGTGAGAGGAAGGATGAGGGGGAGAACAGGGATTCAATAGAGCGGAAATGGGGGAAGAGGGAGAGGAGATGGAAGGCAGAGGAAAAGAGAGGGGAGAGAGGAGTAGGAGGAGGAAAAGTGGGGGCAGTACGGGAGTGGGAAAGGGAAGGGGAGGGGAGAGGTGGAAAGGGTGAGGAAATCGGAAGGAGAAAAGAAAGAGAATAGGAAAGAGAAGGGTAGGAGAAGAAGGTGAGAGGTAATGAGAATGGGGAGAGGAAGGAGGAGGGAAAGGGAAGAGGGTAAAGGAAGATAAGTAAGAAGAGGGGAGAAAGGTAAGAGTAAGATTAGAAGGGAAAAGAAAGGGAAGGGAAGGGGAATGGTGAGAGGTAGGAGAAGGAAAAGGAGGTGAGAGGACGGGGAGGGGAAGGGGGAGAATTAGGGGAAGGAAAAGGAGGAGGTGAGGGTAAAAGGGGAGGAGAAAGAGGACAGGAGTGTGAAAGGAAAAGAGGGTATGAAGGGAAAGGGGGGAGGAAAGGGGAAGAAGAAGTTGAAGGGGAAAAGGAGGGGAAGAGGAAGCGGGAGGGGAAGGAGGAAAGGAAAGGTGCAGAGAAGGGGAAGACGACGAGGAGGAAAGAAAGGAATGGGGAAGGAAAGGGTTAAGGAAATGAGGAAAAGGGAGAGTTGAAGAGGAAGAAGAAGGGAAAGTGGAAAAAGATAGGTAGGGAAAGAGGAAGGGACAAGAGAGGAGGGGATGGGTGGAGGGGTTGATATGTATCAGTGGAGAGGGAGGTAAATTTCATTTGCCCAATCTTACCACTCCGTCCTTTTTGTCTCTCCTCTTCTTTTTCGTGACTGCGCATCATGCCCCGTTTGTCCCGACAAGCAAAGAAGTTTTGTATGAGAAATTCCCTTCCTCTGCATAGTTTATCGTTTATTGACGTCGAATCCCTTCCCGTGGCCAAAGGCACGTTTTAACTCCGGAAACAAAATTTAAATTGAATTCTTGAACAACAAGGAGGGAGAGCCCCCCTCACACACCCTTCCCTCCTCTCAAACTTGGGGAAGCAATTTGTTGTCGACTTCGAGAGAGGAACTCCAGCTGACAACGTGGGAAAGAAAACTGTTTCCACCAACGTCCCAAGGTTTTACTTGTGGGGTAGAACGACGGTTTTAGTATTCTTTGTGGAATCCGACATGTCGACGAGCAGCATCCCATTCCATCTCGCCTTGTTTTGCAAAAGCGATCCTGGTCCAACATTTATATTACTCTCTTGCACAAACACTTCCAGTTCTTCTTTCCCAGTGAAACACGTCCTTTCAACCCTCAACCTCACTTTCTCTTTTTCTCAACTTCCGCCTTTTTCAATCTTCCTCTCTCCAGTTCATTCCGTGTCTCTCTATCTCGTCCCGTCTCTCTTCAACTCTTCTCCTCTCTTTCCAATTCGTTTCCTCTTCAACTCGCTGCATCTCTTCCCATTTCTCTCCTTTCCTTTCCAACTTGCTTTCCTTATCCCAACTCACTCAGTCTTTCTCCCTTTCACTCAATATTTTTCCAGCTTACTCAGCATCTCTCTAACTCAACCTTTCTGCAAATCAGTCTCTCCAACTCAATTTCTCTTTGCTTCACTTAGTCTCCTTCCAACTCACTCAATATCTCCCCAACTCATTGAGTCTCCCTGTAACTCATCTCTTTCAAATTCAATCTCCACTTACTCCGACTTCCCCCAGCTCAGTCTCTCTTTCTTCTACTCTCTTTCGTTCACTTCCAACCCTCCCTCTCTTTCTCTTCCTCTCTCCCATTCACTCCGTCCCCCTCGACCCCACTCCTTCCATCTTGAGCCCATTTTGTCCCTCTCTCACTCACTCACCCCCTCCCCATCAACAAAAGCGTTTTACTACTCTTATTTCCAAAGCGTAATCGTTTCTCTACCAAGGAAGTTGCTGAACAAAACAGCCTAGCGGCAGGGTTGAAGTGCCGTGTCACAAGATGACGGAATTTGACCTTATGGTAAAAAAAGAAAAGAAAAAAAAAAAAATCCTTGTCTTGGTACCTAAATGGTCGATAACTTGAAATCTCCCAAAGTCCAAAGTCTTTCGATCTTTTGATTAGATTCTCAGCTCCAAATTCACAAAGGAAAGATCTCATTAATTGGAAAGTCTTTGAGGATTTTTTTTTTTTTTTTTTTGTCAAACTCCTCAAGATGAGACAATGATGCAAACGAGTTATCTTTCAAGGGAAATCGGCTCTAAAGATGTCAGCTTTGTTAATCCTGTTATTGTTATGTACCTTGGCTCAATACTCGAGAGTTCGAATCTATTTCTTTAAACTTTCATTCCTTCACACTTGCTCGCAATACCCTTTCTCCCAGCCTCGGTTGCCCAATCGCTTGTCTGTACACATTCTTTTTACAAAGGATTACAAAGGCGGAGCATGCAGACAGGAGACATTTTGGTCCATATATAGGTCGGATGCGATAAAATCATAATA
Source organism: Oratosquilla oratoria (assembly GCF_046742065.1). NCBI lineage: Eukaryota > Metazoa > Arthropoda > Malacostraca > Stomatopoda > Squillidae > Oratosquilla > Oratosquilla oratoria. Next base: position 9,689,901 of record NC_134777.1, read on the forward strand.
ATGATAAATAAATAAATGAATAAATAAAAAATATAATCATGTAAATGATAAATAAAATACATAAATAAATGCATAGGTATAATTGAGTAATAAACAAACAGGTAAATAGTAAATAATAATAGATTGACATATAACTAATAATAAATGAGAATCAAACAAATAATAATAAACAAACGGGTAAATAATAACAAAACAATTACACAAATATAAAATAAATTATAATCATTACAGCATTTCACATATCAAGAAAGTCTCTTTCAAAAAAAGAAATGATAACCCACATTCTCACATTTATGCCCTATCTCACATAAATGATCTCATACTAACACACATTTTCACACTATCACATTGTCCCACATTCACGCAATCTTTCACAATCACGCACTCCCTCACTCTTACACATTCTTTCACAATCACGCACACTCTCACACTTTCTCACACTCACGCACCCTCACACTCACACACTCTCACACTCAAAAATCCTTCAGACACTCGTTTTCTCACGAACATACGCATACTCTCACACTCACGCTCTCTCTCACGGTCATGCCCTCTTGGACACTCACGTACTCTTTCACACTCACACACATTCTCACGCCAAGAAACTCTCACACGAAGTGGGTTGTTACAATAATTAGTGTGAGAGATTCATTAAAGTTGTATGTTGCTATTTATATCACGTGACCATTGAGACACCATGAAAGCCCTTCGGTTGAATTCAGACGCGTGCATCAGCCACGCAAAGCTCTCACGGTCCTTGTACCAATGTATAATAGACAAGTACTGTATACTGGACTGAGGAATATTCATCACCCTTCCTAACACGTAGTCCAACACGAATACGTTATCAAAAAAATTGTATTACTCGTTGTTGTTGGTGTTGTTGTTGTTGTCGTTGTCGTTGTCGTTGTCGTTGTCGTTGTCGTTGTTGTTGTTGTTGTTGTTGTTGTTGTTGTTGTTGCTGTTGTCGTGCTGCTGCTGTTTTGATGTTGTTTTGCTGCTGTTTTGTTGCTGTTTTGTTGTTGTTGTTGTTGTTGTTGTTGTTGTTGTTGTTGTTGTTGTTGTTGTTGTTGTTGTTGTTGTTGTTGTTGTTGTTGTTGTTGTTGTTGTTGTTGTTGTTGTTGTTGTTCTTGCTCTTCTTCTTCTTCTTCTTCTTCTTCTTGTTCTTCTTCTTCTTCTTCTTCTTCTTCTTACTGTTACTGTTATTGCTATTATCATTATTATTCTTATCAGTATCACTATGTTATTACAAATATCATTATTATTCTTGTTAATGTCATTAATCATTATCGTAGTTTTTGTTCTTGTTGTTTTATCATCATCAATCATTATTATTGTTATTATTATTATCATCATCATCATCATCATCATCATCATCATCATCATCATCCTCATCATCATTATTATTATTATTATTATTATTATTATCATTATTATTATTATTATTATTATTATTACTATTATTGATTGATTGATTTATTTATTTATTTATCTATTCATTTATTCATTTATTTATTTACTCCAACTGCTTTAGGTCTCTCTTATTCACCTCGGTCGTTGACCTCTTCTCAAGACCTTTCTCCCCAAGTCTTTGCTAACACACGGAACCGCAACACGAAGAACCACAACAGGAAGGAAGAATACCTCTTCTACAAAGTTTCTGTATCTCTTTTTAGTGCCCCATTTCTATCGCTCGTCGAAAGGAGTTATGGGGCTCGTTGGCAATACCTTTTCCACCATAGGGACCATCCATCTACACCGTAGGCCATAGGAAGGAGGCAGATTTTCGAAGTTTTTCCCCCCAACTGTAGTCGAAGTGGCGACCTCCCACGAGTATTTTACTGTTTATTATTCCGTTTTCTTCGCCCAATTGTAGTCGGAATGGCTACTTCTTCGCGGGCGATTTGTTGGTGGTTATTGTTTCAGCTCAAAAATGTCTAGAATTCTGAGGATCGGGAAAAAAATACTTAATTTTTCGTGAAAGGCTGTCATGGCCTGGAACATTCTAGCATAACCTAACCTAATCTATGACTGAAAATTATACTAACAGTGAATAGAAAAGGTGTAGTGAGGGAGGAGGCAATGAGAAAGGAAGGTGAAAAGGGATTGTGACTGAAATGAGTGAGTTCGTGCGAGCAGAACGAGAACTGATTCCTCTTGGAGCTAAAATGTGTGAGAATTGGAAAATGCGAGAGCGGGAGTGTTCTAAAAAAAAAGAAATAGAATAACATTGATCTAGAAAAGGTAACTGTGTCTCTTCTATTCTTATTAAAAGAATGTTATAGAGGCGATTACATAGATATTTCTAAATTCTCCAGTCACATTCAGAGATTGTCTTCGGGCCGATGCAAGACGATTTTGTGTAGCTTATGAAGCGCTTCTGGACTCGAGAGCGATGGTTCTCAACACGTTTTCTCATATACTCCCTATTTATGGATTGCTGTTCCGTACCTAACTGGAGACAACTTCAGTCACATTCAGAGTGTGTTCTGGCCGATGCAAGACGATTTTGTGTAGCTTATGAAGCGATTCTGGACTCTAGAACGATGGTTCTCAACCTCTTTTCTCATATAACCCTTATTTATGGATTGCTGTTCCGTACCTAACTGGAGACAACTTCAGTCACATTCAGAGATTGTGTTCTGGCCGGTGCAAGACGATTTTGTGTAGCTTATGGGGCCCCTCTAGACTCTAGAGCGATGGTTCTCGACATTATTTTCTCATATAACCCTTATTTATGGATTGCTGTTTCGTACCTAACCGGAGACAACTTCAGTCACATTCAGAGATTGTGTTCAGGGAAATGCAAAAAGATATTGTGTAGCTTATGAGGCACTTCTGGACTCTAGAGCGATGGTTCTCAACATGTTTTCTCATACACCCCCCTATTTATGAATTACTGTTCCGTACCTAACTGGAGACAACTTTATCACCAGATTTAATCGTCGCGCATCCACTAACTGTCGCTAGTCTCCGGCTTATGGCCCCACTTACGAATCTCTACGGTTCCCCAAGGGGTCACAGGCCCCGGGTTGAGAATCACTGCTCTAGATGGTCAACATTTTCGAGGTTGAACGATACGATGATGTGGTTTGAAATGCGGACGCTAATCTTAGACCGCTTTGCTTTTATGCGGAATTTTTCCGTGTCGTCTGGCGTTCATTCTTTCGTTCTTCCTGCCACAAGACTTTTCTTTTCATCTCCATGGCAACCTTGCCTTACATACCAGGTGGTTCTTTTTCTTTAACTTTGCCTGTCGCTAAACTATTTTGTTCAGATTCAGGGTCAATATCATATATCATTTCTCGACCTAGAACGTGAACATAAGTCCTTTATGTGGATAGGTGGTCAAGGGAACGGGCTTAGGGAAATAATTTTATTCCTAACTAGTTTCGCCCGAGTGGCTTCTTCAGAGCACTATTCCTCCAAAGAAGCCACACAGGCGAAACTAGTTTGGAATAAAAGTATTTCCCTCAGCCTGCGTTCCCTTTACTACCTATCCACATTCGCCACAATGTTCACACATAAGAAGTCCTTTAAGTCAATTCGCTCATGTCATGTGACTCACGCTTACACTCTATGTAGAAGTTTAAAGTGGTCTCCCCCTTTAAAGGCAACGTTCGAGCCAAAAGGGCCGCGCCTGATGCTTATCATAAAACCCTTCATTGTTAGACATAACTAATACATTATACACAACAGTACAGGAATTTTACAACTTTTTTAACCATATTCTTCTGGTTAACGCCGGCGGTATTGTTCATATATGATGATCCTCGGCTTCGGCAGCGGCCAGGTTACAGGAAGCAGAGTCGGAGGTCGTAAAGAGAAATATTAAAAAGTTTTGAGTGTGGCGCGCCAGATATTTTGTAAGAGTTGCAGGAGATTTACTTCCCTCTCTCTCTTCCACTCCTCTCCCCTCCACACATCTCTCTCTCTCTCTCTCTCTCTCTCTCTCTCTCTCTCTCTCTCTCTCTCTGTCTCTGTCTCTGTCTCTGTCTCTGTCTCTGTCTCTGTCTCTGTCTCTCTCTCTCTCTCTCTCTCTCTCTCTCTCTCTATATATATATATATATATATATATATATATATATATATATACATATATACGTGGTAGGAATGGAAATTACACGACTGAGTTGCCCGCCGGGTTTCGTGGTGACTTTATGATTATTTCTATTTTACCTATTATGACGCGAACCCCCGTTATGTTCAGCTGTTATTTTCCTTTTATCTTATTGTGGGATAATACCACGAGGCCCAGGAGGTCCAGAGTTGACACAAAATCGAATCGCAGCGATATCATCACTCTGTGTGGCAGGAAAGTGCAATAAGTATATCTCGGTCCAGACTGGCATAGCACTGCGCAGTGTCCAAAGATAGAAAAAGGAAATGCAAGGCCGCGAGAGTTGATGACTCGCCACTCCAAGGCAAGAGGACTAGGCTAGCTAGAGAGACTTCTAAGAGGGATCTTAAGATGCTTCAGCGACAGGTGGAAGTGGAACCTAGCAAAGGAATTGGAGGAAAAGAACCCGCAATTCCTGACACAGGTGTCTGTTAGGACTATCCAACGCCGACTCAGGGAAGACCTCGGCTATGAGTATCGGGCGCTACGACGTAAACCCAATTTAAAGGAGAAAAACACTGTTTTTTCCCACATACACATACACATACACATATACATATACATACGCATACGCATACGCATATACATACACATACACATACACATATACATTTACATATATATACATATATATACATATATATACATATACATATACATATACATATACATATACATATGCATATACATATACATATACATACACATACACATACACATATACATATACATATACATACACATATACATATACATATACAAATGCATATACATACACATACTCATACACATACACATTCACATATGCATATAAATACACGTGTACATACAGCAAACAAGACGGCAGAGTGAAAGCCAGTAAGATTTAATGAACATGTGAGGAAGATACCAAAAAGATTGGAGAAGGGGAATCCTCTGCACCTGGTGACGCAAGAAGCAAGATTAGTATTCCCCTCAGGCCCATCATATCGGATATAGAAAGTGCTCCGCTGAAGTTGGCTAAGAACCTATCCAAGATACTGTAGACATCAATGGAGGACACACCTCAGAATCTCCACAGATGTGACTGGAAGTTTTGGTCAATTAGATTTGCTGGAAATAGAAAAATATCGAGGATGACAAGATAAATTCAAAGCGGAGAAGAAGAATAGTAGGTATTCATTCGTCCTAGACACCGTCATCATCAGTAAAAAGGATAGCAAAAGACTCATTGTACCAGAAACTCACCAACAAAATAAACATCATGAACTACAACTGTGCACATATGAGAGGACAGCAAGGGTAATTTTGGTAAAACCCTTATTCATACTCGTCATTTACTGTCCCATTTTGATGGGAAGTAATCTACATGTGAATAGTTGAAATATAGAGCTTGAGTGATATGTTACATCTCATGGGTGTATGTGTTTTGATGATGTTTTCTACCAAATTTTATTTGTTCGACTTTTTTCCCCAAGAAATCGATTCGATACTACCTTGGGTATTTTTCACATTAACTTCTCTTTGCCACGCAGCGTAGTCAATTTGACAACTTCTAACAAATCTTGAGGTGTAAATGAATACCTTCCTTTATCTTAGCATCTTTGTGAAATTTTGCACTGAAGTGCTTAACAGTCTGATCTGTGTTGTCCATGACGTTGACAGGATTCTTCATCTGACCTGGTTTTATTTCCTAGAAGATAGTGAGGAACATACGCCAGAAGGTATGTAGCTGTGGCTGAAGGCGCTACCGTTGCCCTGTCCGCTTGAACTGTTAGGGTAGGTAACAACCAATGCTGGGAATCAGAAAGAAGTGCAGGACCCGAACCCGTGATTAGTGTGATACCAGATCCATACGTTCCGATTGCACCACCAGCGCACATATGTTGGTAACAAAATCTTGTTTGATTGAACAAGCGGTGGATGCTGAGTGTCTTTCTCCCCAGGAATGACCGGTCTTTCCCGGCGTAGTGGGAATTTCTTGAATGACTCTTGCATTTGCAAGGAAAACAGCAGTACTTTGTGTACCCAATCTGAAAACCTGAACACAAGACCAACAACCTTCCAGTCAACAAAGATATATCACTTATGTGGATCTCAATTTATGTAAAAATGTTTTCTATTATTACAATTTTCTTTTATATGAGTGGCTAACCCAGTGGTTTAGATAATTTTACACTCCTATTATACAGCAAATCAAATTTACAATACATTTTGGATGGATCTGTGAAGAAAACCAGTCACAGATATTATGAGTGATGTTGAGTGGTGCTATCAAACCAATGATATTGTTGCAGACTACTGGGTCACCTTTCTTGAAGAACGTGTTGGCAGTGGCAAAAACTGGAAATCCTACCATTAACTGTAAAATGAGAGATTCTATGGCTGTGGCCGAGAGCCTAACAGTTCTACCGCCTTATTCTTGGTAAACTCCAAATCATTGAGAATATTGACGAGTTAAACACCATATTGCTGTTGTCGTTACCTACACTCTCTTGCCGAGCAGTCACGTCTCCCTGAGGAAAGCCATGGCTAGAACGAGGTTTTCCAACATATCCTTTATAGAGTGTATACTGTGCTGATGGTGTGCTTGATTATGTACAATGCAGTCTTCCATAATGTTTTTTGTAGTGTGGGGTGAAATGTTGCATCCTGGACAGTTATCTGAGATGCAGTCATCCGGCCTCTTCTGGTAGCTTAGAAGGGCTTGATGGTGGCTGCATTGCAGTCTGGCGAGGTGGACTCTGTCCTTACTGGGGTGAGAGGATTCAGAGGGATGGAAATCAGGGGGTCTGGCGTGCAGCAATGTGTTGTCTTTTAGTTTATTTATGGAGCATTACATTAAGCGATATGATTATGGATGTGCTTCTGGAGGTTGGTGTTAGGTGGTTGTGGAAGAAAAGAAACGAGTATTTGTTTTTATATAGGTATCTGGGTGTTGTTTTGTTGTTCTTTGGCGTATTTCTGTATTCTGGTATGCAGTGTAATGGGTGTGCTATGTTTGTGGAGGCTGCGCCAAGTGTTTGTGTTCCTCTCATGTCAAGTTGGTCCTTGATTTTGAGGACTTCCGTTTTATGATGTAAATGGCCTACAGGTATTGTATATGTGCAGTCTGTGGTTGTCTTTAGGGTTTTGTTTTATACGTTAAGCCTAGGTGTGTATTTTCTCCTTATGTTTGTGATGTGTTGCTTGAATAACATGAATATATCATGTATTACGCCAAGAGTATTGAGTGTATGTGTATGTCGTATGAGAATGTTGTTGATATAGAGGGGCGGAATGTACTTGTGTTCCACTGTCCATATGAGAAGTATGGCTGTAGATTTGGATGGGGTTATTTCAGATCTGTTTGTAATGAACAAAGGTGCTGAGTGTGTCGAAGTATGGTTGTAGTATTTCGGCCCTTGGTTTTGTCTGTGTTACGGTGTGCGTATATAATTATGTCGTATGCGTAAGAAAAGATTTGTATTTCTGGGGTGTCGGGTGTGAGCATGTATAGATTAAAGAGTGTGGAGGATAGAACTGAGGCTTGTAGTACTCTGATCTTAAAATTTCTGGTGTGCGAAGATTGTCCATTATGTGACACATAGGCCTTTTCTACCTGCCAGGTAACTGGACAGCCATATTTTAGTATAATTGTGAATGCCTGTGCTGCATACTTTCTTTATGAGGTTATAACGGAGAAGTGTTCTGTGTGGGGGTGTATTTGAATTGATGCCATCGTGTGAGGTTTATCAAAAACACGTTTGTGAAATGTAGCGGTCTAAAATCGTGTTGTGATACAGCGATGTGGGTATTTGGTGAGACGAGTTGTAGTATGAGGCGTTCTGGGACTTTGGACAGTGTGCAGAGAAGTGTGATTAGGCGGTGCGGTGCTGGAACTGTTGGATGTTTGTTGGGCTTGGGGAATATGACGATTTTGTCATACTTCCAGAAGACAAGTAGAGTGTTGTGTGATTAGCTGTACTTTGGAATGTTGGAGAGTGCATTTATGACAAATGGCCCAGTGTGTTTTAAGTGGGTATCACTTATGTTAAGCAGTTCACCTTGGCTTAGAGGAGGATTCTTAATTAAAGTCTGAGCAATTTGACACTAATGAACTACAATCCCTTCTCTCTTCTCTATTTTCATCGTCTTCCTCAATTGACTCAAATGAAAACGATTCTAGTGCATCAGAAACAGGTAGCCCTTCTCAGTGGGGGACTAGGCGAATAAGTGTTGGATTTATTTATTTATTTATTTATTTTTTTTTTTTTTTTTTTTTTTTTTTTTTTTACAGACTACTTTTTTTATAAGACAGTCCATCCCAACAGGAGGCATCATTGCTACTAAATTTATAATTTGTTGCTTGTCTATATGTCACTGGCATCGCAAAGGGTATACATTATTTCATTTTTTTTAACCAGTGGCAAAGGTTTGCGATAAAAGTGCTACAGCATATCTGAGGAGCCCACCTCTCGTCCTGATTTTTAATCTTACACCCAAGATACGGATGATAAGCTTTCCTAACCATTGTAAGTATATTACGCCTCTGCCATACAAAATTCAATTCACCATAAATAAACCATAGGTATATGCCCTGTTAACACACGTCTCAGACATTTCAAATTACAAAAATAACAATAAGATTGTAAAGATTTTCAGTACAAAAAATAATACCTTTATGTAATTCTAATAAAGAATAAGTCGCATATTCATTATAAGGACTAAAAACACAAGGCATCTTTGTGGCATAAAAACAGTTTGATATAATGAATAAATATTCATTATTAGAGGAAAGGAAAATAAGTTTTAATGAATTAGTAAAATTCTACCATCACTCATGAAGAAAGCTACAGAACACGACCAGGTCCTTTGATGGTTAAAACATTGCTGAGAGAGTGTGAGGCTGGACGACCTGCATACATGTACATGTTCTTACATGTGGTTACATGTACATGTTCTTACATGTGATTACAGTGCTGTATCTTAAAATGTAGAATCAATTAACTATTTCAACCATGATTTTTGTTATCAGTGGAAATTGAGTACATTTTTTTTTCAGACACCTTTTGGTTGTAGACCAATGTGACCCAAAGAATTAGCCAATCATCCTCTAATTATATCCGCTTCTTTGTGTTTTTACTTTTTATTACCTTTGCACTTTTTTGTCCATGTTCATTCCTTTTATTGATTTTGCTTCCCCCTACTTTCGTTATCATAATTGTAATTCATTATTTCTAGTATGGTCATCATAACCTTAATACCATCACGATCATCAGAACCACATATACTGTACATACACCTTTTAGCAGTAAGAGTACACTGCTCTTACCCCACGTAAAGACAAATTTGAAATGCGTAGGTCCCGGTAAGTGCAAGGGGACAAATTACAAAGTTTGGTCCGTTTGACAAGCCTCTCTTGGTCGAAGGTCTCAGAGCCCCTAGCCACGCAGAGGTCGGAAACCTTTAACTATGTAAATGGAATGACCTAAGCCCTGCCTCGATGAGACTCGTTTTATGTGGCGAGGTTAAACCGCCAGCGTCGCCTCCGAACTTCTGAAGGCACGAGACCCCTCGTCAGCAAACTTGAGACTCGTAAATCGCAGGAAGAGGAGGAGGAGGAGGAGATATAGGAGGTAAAGGAAGGAGGAAAAAGAGGAGAAAGTATATGAAGGAGGAAGAGGTAGAGGAAAAGGAGGAGGAGAAGAAGGAGGTAGAAGAGAAACAGGAGAAGGAGGAGGGGGAGGAGGAGGAGAAGAAGGAGGTAGAAGAGAAGCAGGAGAAGGAGAAGGAGGAGGAGGAGGAGATATAAGAGTTAAAAGAGGAGAGAGAGGAGATGGTATATGAGGGAGGAAGAGGTAGAGGAAAAGAAGGAGGAAAAGAAGGAGGAGAAGATGGAGGTAGAAGAGAAGCAGGAGAAGGAGGAGGGTAAGGAGGAGGAGATATAAGAGGTAAAAGAGGAGAGAGAGGAGAGGGTATATGAAGGAGGAAGAGGTAGAGGAAAAGGAGGAGAAGAAGAAGGAGGTTGAAGAGAAGTAGGAGGAGGTAGAGGAAGGGTAGGGAAGTAAGAGGGAGAGAAGGGTGAGAAGGAGAGAGGTAGACGAAGGAGAGTAAGAAAGTGTAGAAAAAGGAGGGAGAGGAGGAGGTATATGAGGAGTTAGAGTATAGGGTAGAAGAAAAGAAGGAGGATGAGGCTGAGGAGAAAGAGGAGGAGAAGGAGAAAGAGAAGAAGGAAAGGGAGGAGAAAGAGAAGGAGGAAGAGGAGGAGGAGAAGAAGGAGGAAAGGGATTTGAAGGGAGAACTTCAGGATAATGAGGAGGAGGAGGAGGAGGTAGAGGATAAGGAGGAAGAGGAAGGCAGAGAAGAGAAGGCGAATGAAACCACCAAGAGTGTATTCAGTCCTCGACGAAACCGCGGACCGCACCAAGACGCCAGACAAGTTTTTTTTTCTTTTTTTTTTTCTTTCCCGATACAGTGAATATACTGCAACAGCTACTTGGGACGGAGAGAGAGAGAGAGAGAGAGAGAGGGAGGGGGTCGCCGAATTTATGAAGCGGCCTTGCTGTGGATGTGCTGTGTCTTACGACACTGCTTCTGTCCCAGGGCAGTGGACAGGATGCAGGGATGACCCGCCATCCAGGATGTGCCAAGATAAGAGGGAGGGAGGAGGGTGGAGGGGAGTGGAATGTATAGGAAATGGAATAGGTGGGAGTGGTTTCTATGCCTTATTCTTTTTGGCTACCCCCCGTGTAGGTGGAAAAGACCTTTGGTATATGTATGTATGTATGCTACTTGTCATTGTTTGAGACCTCTGAAATTAGAGTCTTCGATATTCAGAACAAATACGAAATCTAGAAAGTTCTGGGTAGCACCAGTATTTTCGTTCTAGTGTACTTCTGAAGGATGGTTTTTATTCCAGGTCTTGAAGATTTTCGAGTTTTGAGACGCGCAAATAAATTAGTCTTTATAGTTTCAAAAGGACTAAATCCGTAGGTCAAGTCCCTTATATATTTTTTTTTAATAAAAGATCAAATATAAGAATAAAGAGAGAGAAATGACAGACACAAAATCTTATGCTTTTTTCTGATTTTTCTCTTTTATTTATTTTATTTTATTTTTTAAGGGGGGTGGAGATAGCTATAGGAATTGGTCCTATCTCCACGATTTCTTTTTAAACACTATTCTGGAGTCCATCAGGGGTTATCTATTTGTTATAAAAATACCTACTGTGTGAAGAAAAAAGAAAAAGAAAATGAGTCTACTTCACTCTCACCTCTCACCCTCCTCCTGTTAGACCTGATAGGTCTGTCAGTTGCCACGTCTCGTTAGGTCTCTCCATTGTTGACGTTCCTCGTATTTTCTATCCCTCTCAACCTCCTCCAGTGAAGTTCCCCTCTTGTGCAGGGCCTGCTGGATATTTGTTCTCCATCTCATTCTTGGGCGTCCCACAGGTCTTCTTCCTTCTGGTTTCCATAAGTAGTACTTCTTTGGATATCTTTGCTCTTCCATCCGCATAACATGTCCGTACCATCTCAGCTGTCCTCTCTCCACATAGTCCAGTACATTCTCAACCCCAATGCTTCTCTTGTAACTTGATTCCTTATTCAAGTCTACTTCACTCCTGAGAGAAATATTGTTCCTTTCAAGAAATTTATTCAAATTAAATCTGGGCGGGTTTATTCAGCGAGAATAAACCCCCTTTATGAGTCTGCTGGATAATCATGGGATCTATTTTTATATTTAATTCTGGCTACCGTCAGTCTATCTTATTCAACATAAAAGAACCATCGGTAAGGCATCATATTAAGACAACAGGGCAGGACTCGCAGTAACGTATTTAAATTGGACAAATTTCGATTTAAGAAGGAAATAGGCAAGAATTGGTTTACTAATAAGGTGGTCAACGAATGGAATAGACTTTGTAACCATCTTGAGCGCTGAAACTATCGGTTGTTTTGAGAAACGATTAGACAACTTTATAGATGGGAATAAAAGGTGATTAATGGGCATAGAACTGCCTGGTGTAGGCCTTATGGTCTCTTGCAGTCTCCTTCATTCTTATGTTCTTATGTAAGACGAAAGGGCCATGTTCCACATCATAAGACCGTGACTGGCGGACTCGGGAGGAAACTGGGCCCTCTTCGATCGAGACCCATTTTGGCCCAATCAGATAAATATAGATCTGCATCAAGGGTCTCTGAGTTCAATATACTAGGAGTTGGCCGTTGGGGGCTAAATCAGGTTACGTTATGTTAGATAAGATTAGGTCAAGTTAAGTTAAGTTAGGTTAGGATAGGTCAGGTTAGATCAGGGTCAGGATAAATCAAGATAGATCAGGTTATGTCAGGTTTGGTCAGGCTAGGTCGGGCTAAGTTATATTAGGTGAGGTTAGGTCAGTTTAGGCCAGGTTATGTGGGAAGGTTAGGTGAGGGTCAGGATAGATCAAGATAGCTCAGGTTATGTCATGTTTGGTCAGGTTAGGTCGGGTTAAGTCATATTTGGTGACGTAAGGTCAGGTTAGGGCAAGTTAGGTGGGAAGGTTAGGTCAGATGTGGTTAATATCATAATTATTACCACATGATTCATTGTCAGAAATCCCGTATAACCGCTGTAGCTATCAATACTATTAGAGGTAAGGAAGGTATATCACCTTTGCCCATCGTACTCGAGGATCCGATATCAATAAAAATTACCGTCACCGGAATGACACCGTTCGCCCTTTTATTACGGTGATATTCTTTAACCTGAATTAAAACGTTTGGCATGAGCCACAATAAAAAATAAAAAGTCAAGGACACTCATGTCATAGAGGAAGTGTGCAAGCCGCGATCAATGATTTCCGAAAAGATTCGCACATTTGCTCCTACATTGCATTACATTTTGCACCTCGGGCCAAAAGATTCACGCAAATGTGCACCCATACATTGAGGAGATTATATGAGTCTACTCGTAGAGTTGCATTTTTAGGGTCTTGTGCGCCTTGAAGTGGCACGAGCCTCACGTCAGAGGAAAAACGAGTCTTCTGGTGAGCTGTTTCGAGTCACAAATTTTTGTTTAGATACTCCACACTCAACCCTCAAAACAAGCTTTGGCTATCACTGCCTAGATATCATATGTAATTTGTTGTTATTTGATATACTTTTCTATAGAACAAGACATATTTTTATATCAATTGAGTACTACAGAAATAGATTATCAATAGTTTAGGGTTGAGAATACAAAAAAAGAATAATAATAATAATAAAAAATGTTAGGGCCCAGACGTATTCCGCTATTCTGAAATTACTTCTTTTTTAATGAATAAGACTTTACTCAACGGGTTTTCACTGATAATTATATATTGTCATTGATTACTCAGTATTCTATCATTTCATAAACAACATTGACAATATCGATTCCACTGATCATAGAAAATGTTTCAGGATCTTAGTTTAATATTGAAATTATAGGATGAATAGTTGTTCCCAATGATAAAAGTAATAATGAATGTTAGCAATGTTAATACCTGATTATCATAAAAGAGTCCCATAAAAGCGCATCTATTATAAATGGGTTGAATTATAATCAACAAATGATAAATTTGGACAATGATGAGCCTTAATATGGATATACCAGAGAGGTTAAGAGAGAAGGTCACCTTAAACCATTCGCTGCGATAATATGATAAGTACACTTGTTTATGCTATTCTTTTCACTGTCAAACTATCTTCAACCAAGAACAAGACTCTGTGTTATTTCAGAGGATATTTGATGTCACCGTCCGACCTGACGTCACTGCCCAAACTGACCTCACCAATCACCCTGAAGTAAGAAATCGTCAAGAAGTTGCGTCTGCACTGACGTCACCTATCCCCTCGACGTCACCAATCAGTCCGACGTCACCGATCATCGTAAACTCACCATCCGCCTTGATTTCACCGTCCACTCTGAAGTCCCCATCTCTCTTGACGTCAGAGCCACTTGATTCGATGGATTCCCCAAACAATGAAAGACGTGCAATGGTCAGCTCAAATTCCTCGTGGCGCCGTATGATTTGGCGCCGAGGAAAGTCAAGTTGACTTTGGCGACGGAAAAACGACCGAGGTGAGGACGCAAGGTCCTGGTGGCGACGTCGGTAGCGACGCCGGTTAGGTACGTCCGTGCTACTCCCTCTAAAGCTATCTCCTTTATGTATCCGTCTCTCCACACTTCTCCATTCATTTTTCTGTACTTGTCGTTCTCCAACATCTGTCAACACACACATACATCTGTCTTGGTGTATACAAACACGTGTTCTTCTTAAGATATTTCAAACAATTGGACGACTATCGCGTTTTATTGTTTCATCGGAAATAATCAGGGCTTCTATCACTGGAAACAACATTTCAATGGTATAAAATGTCTTCGAAGAGTCGTAAATAGGAGAAATAACAGGATTTAAAAAGAATTCTTCTTCTTCTTCATTTTCTTCTTTTTCTTCTTTTTCTTCTTTTTCTTTTTTTTTTCTTTTTTTATCTTTTTCTTCTTTTTCTTCTTTTTCTTCTTTTTCTTCTTTTTCTTCTTTTTCTTCTTTTTCTTCTTTTCTTTTTCTTTTTCTTTTTCTTTTTCTTTTTCTTCTTTTTCTTCTTTTTCTTCTTTTTCTTCTTTTTCTTCTTTTTCTTCTTTTTCTTCTTTTTCTTCTTTTTCTTCTTTTTCTTCTTTCTCTTCTTTTTTGTTTTCTCTTTTTTTCTTTTTTCTTCTTTTTCCTTTTTTCTTTTTCTTCTTTTCTTCTTTTTCTTCTTTTTCTTCTTTTTCTTCTTTTTCTTCTTTTTCTTCTTTTTCTTCTTCTTTTTCTTCTTTTTCTTCTTCTTCATCTTCTTTCTCCTTTTGTTCCTATTTCTTATTGTAGATGAGTTTCTGATTATGAAAGAATACTGTACATCTCTGATCCCCTGAGATATAACCAAAGTCCTTAATTGAAGATACCGAACGCGTTAAAATTATGTAGCCAATACCTCACATAATAACATAAGAATGAAGGAGACTGCGTGAGACCATAAGGCCTACACTAGGCAGCTCCGTATCCATCACCACCTGTTATCCCCATCCATAAAGTTGTCTAATCGCTTTTTAAAACAACCGATAGTTTCAGCGCTTACTACATGGTTACTAAGTTTATTCCATTTGTCGACCACCCTATTGATAAACCAATTCTTGCCTATTTTCTTTTTAAATCTAATTTTGTCTAGTTTATAACCATTACTGCGAGTCCTGCCCTGTTGTTTTAATATGATGACCTTCCTTGCATCACCCTTGTTAAAGCCTTTGATGCATTTGAACACCTCTATTAGATCAGGGGTGAGGGCATCGTATTCAGGCGATTTTATTCATCTGAAGGAACCTTCAGTTATTCGATGAGTAATGAACCCGATGAAGAGTGTCGTGATAATGTATCTTTTACGATGAGTATCCGTCGATTTTATCCATTTCAATTCCTCCCTCGCTGGCTAAAGACTATCTCGAAGAACCTATTCATGTATAGTGTTGTAATTTCAATTTCTATTATGGCGAGCCCTTGGATCACCATGTCTATGGCCTCTTTCACACTAGGCAACTAGTGACCGTCACTAGTGGCGGTCACTAGTTGCCTAGTGTGAAAGTCTCGGGCAACTGCAAGCAACCAGTGACTGTCACCGAGTTGTGGAATCCTTTCTCATCATCTCATTAGTCGAGAGAATGGCATCAATGGAGGAGGTGCTTCTGTTGGCTTTGCTGGTCAAGAAAAAGAGACGGTCGGTGACGGCAACTGCCAGTGACGGTCACTTGTTACCGGAGCGGGCAACAGCCATAGCTTGTTGCGTAACCGGGCAACCGCAGTGACGTAGTGTGCAAGGCCCAATTTGAAATAATGGTAGGCAACTAGTGACCCTCACTAGTGACGGTCACTAGTTGTCTAGTGTGAAAGGAGCCTAACTCCCCATTCAGGTGGTAGGAACCTGACTTCTTTCAACTTCAATTCCACCTGTTCCCTCTACTATGTAACAATTTCGTCAAAAATTCTAATTTGACAAAAACAACTCCCTTTTCATCTGGAAAGAACCTGGCTTCTTTCAAGTTTGACTGGACTTTGTCCTTTTACTCTGCAGCAGTCCGGTCAAAATACGTAATGTGATAAAAACACATCCGCATCATCATCACGGTACAGTATATAAAGATTACACGACTCGGTGGCGCTGTTGGTCGAGTCCCCGACTGTCACTACGGCGGTCCGGGCTCGAATCCTGCCCAGGGCTGAAATTATTTCAGTATTGCTGCGCTTTGAGTCGTTACTCCAACTCTCGTGGGCCGGGAGTTGTGTGTGTGTGTGCCTGTAAGGTCACAGCATTACCCATAGATCGGTCATACGAGCTCTTGAGCTCTCTTCTGGGAGGGAAATAGCTGTCGATCACGAATCCAGCACGTGATCCAAAGACCAAGGTGAATACATACGCTTCTTAAAGACCTTATTTCCTCTTTTATCGTCTGGTTTTCATTTGTCTACGTTCAAGCAATATCGAGGTAGTCTTTGTTTTTTGGTATCCATTCTTATACTCTGTTATTCCTCTCTACAATTTGGTATCTTCTTGTACATCTTTGATAATAATTGTGAACAAAATTAATTTTGCAATAAGAATACTGTTTCACCATATCTTCACGGGGTATGGTCTACTGTTTTATCTTATGATTCTTGGTTGGTGAAGGTGGGTGAGGAAGACATAAATCAGAGTCCAAGTTTATTTCTGACTAGTTTCGCACAAATAGGCTTCTTCAGAGAAATAATGATTCTTGGTTAGAGGAAAATCAACTGAATAAATGGCTTTTGGAGTCAACACACACATTGGAGAAATAAGGCTCCTATGATTCTAGGTCTGACGTCACTGAGGTGATTTTTTTTTTTTTTTTTGTCATAGAGTATGCCAAGTACGTGTGTGATTCACTACAAGGGTCTTGGATCACGTGTTCGAATCGTGATCGACAGTTATTAACCTCCCGGATGAGAGCTCAGAGCTCGTATGACCGATCTATGGGTAATACTGTGGCCTTACACGCACACACACACCCAACTCCCCCCCCACGAGAGTTGGAGTAACACCCCACAGCGCAGCGATACTGAAATTATTTCAGCCCTGGGCGGGAGTCGAACCCGGACCACCGTAGCGGCAGGCGAGAACTCTAACCACAGCGTCACGTGTGTGTGTGTGTGTGTGTGTGTGTGTGTGTGTGTGTGTGTGTGTGTGTGTGTGTGTGTGTGTGTGTGTGTGTGTGTGTGTGTGTGTGTGTGTGTGTGTGTGTGTGTGTGTGCTGTAATGATTATAATTTATCTTATATTATTTGTTTTTGTTTTGTTATAATTTGTCTGTCTGATTTTAATTTATTATTAGTTATATGTCAATTTATTAGCATTTACTATTTACCTGTTTATTATTTTTTTTACTATACCTATGCATTTATTTATGTATTTTATTTGTTATTTACATTATTATAGTTTTTATTTATTATTAATATGATTTTTTTTTTCCATCCGACCTAGATATGGATCAGAAGGTCTCCTGTCGGCATGCTCCGCCTTTGTAATCCTTTGTGTTTGCAGATTAAATCAATAGAAAACAAATCAATCAATCAATTCATTTGTTTGTCGATAAATGAATAAATTAATTAATAAATTAATCAATAAAAATATATAAATAGATTAATAAATCAATAGACAAGTGAAGGTAAATGAACTAATAGGTAAATAAATAGATAAATATATAACTGAATAGATAATCATAAACAAACTTGCCACCTACTGCAAAGCATCCAAACATACATGAAGTCAACCATGGCCTGGAGGATTTTAATACTGACAAGATGAACATGTTTGACGTACGGAAGCAACCTGGAGGAGGTTTGAGCATATTCCTGACTGCATTGCCCCCCATTGCCAGAAAACTGTGTACCATGTTCCCAGTGTCAAGACCCTCTATGAGCAGAGGAAGGAGTTTGACATCATCATAGTCAATCACATGTTTAATGAGGTAGCATATCCATTTGTCCATGAGATGCCTTTCATCACAGTTTCCACACCTGGGATGGACTACCGTCAGAGTGCAGTTCTAGGGAATGTTCTGAACCCGGCTTATGCCCCCAGTTTGGCAAAGGAATTTAAACTTCCCATGAATGTCTTCACTAGAGCTGCAAATATTTTCTTCCACCTCATGACAGCCATTTATTGGAGGAAATGGGCTGTTATTCCACTTGTCCAAAAGGAGATTAGCAAGGTTTTCCCTGACCTCCCACCCCTCCTGGATATTGAGAAGAATATGAGTTTAGCATTGTTGAACTATCACTACAGCTTAGAAATGACTTATCCACTCCTGCCTTCCCAGATCCAGGTTGCTGGAATGCATTGTAAACCATCCAAACCACTTCCAAAGGACTTACTTGATTGGATTGAAGGAGCAGAACATGGTATCATCTACTTCAGTTTGGGGTCTGTGGCCAAAGGGAAAACACTGCCTGTTGAGTATCGTGACCTCTTTGTCCAGGCCTTTGCTCAGATGAAGCAGAGGGTGATATGGAAATATGAAGGAGAACTGGAGATGGTGTCTGACAATGTGATGTTAGGAAAGTGGCTTCCTCAGCAAGATATATTAGGTAATATGTGTGTGTGTGTGTATATATATATATGCGACACTGCTTCTGACCCAGGGCGGTGGGCAGGGGTCAGGGATGACCCGTCATCCAGGAGGTGCTCAGATGAGAGGAAGGGTGGGAGGGGTGTGGAGTGTATTTAGGGATGAAATGGGTGGGAGTGTTTTTATGCCTTTCCCTTTGTGGCTACCTCCCTTGGAAGGGGGAAAAAGCCTTGGTATATGTATGTATGTATATATATATATATATATTATATATATATATATATATATATATATAAATGTATATAAGCATTTATGAATACACATACAAAAAATAAATCATACGAAAATCGACTAAAACATATGAATCTGTTTTCCCTAAAAAAAACGTAGACTCAGAGGTGACTTGATACAGGTCTTTAAAATTCTAAAGGGAGTTGACAACATCAAAAGTGACCAAATGTTTACATTGAATGAGAATCAGACAAGAAACAATGGTCTCAAACTGTCCGGAAATAGATTCAATTTGGAAGTAGGTAGAAACAACTTTGCCAACCGTGTAGTTAATGAATGGAATAAACTTCCTGCACAGGTAGTGCAATGTAGTTCAGTTCGAAGCTTTAAGAATCATTTAGATAAATACCTAAGTAAGATGCTGTAATGATTTTAATCTATCTTATATTATTTGTTTTTGTTTTGTTATCATTTTCTGTCTGATTTTCATTTATAATTAGTTATATGTCAATTTATTATCATTTACAATTTACCTGTTTGTTTATCATTTAAGTATACCTATGCATTTATTTATGTATTTTATTTGTTATTTACATTATCATAGTTTTTATTTATCATTTTATTATTAATATGATTTTTTTTTCGCATCCGACCTAGATATGGATCAAAAGGTCTCCTGTCGGCATGCTCCGCCTTTGTAATCCTTTGTAAAAAAAAAACATATACATGAATTGATAAATGATTAGATAAATGAATAAAGTAATGGATGAACTAACAAATATGTTAACTAATAAAATGTATAAATAGATGATAAATAAACAAATATACAAATAGATATAATAGGTGCTATGCAACGATAGACGCTTCTCGCAACTGATTCCAGTCAGTAACAGCCCCTCACGATATTAAAACCCAGACTTTGCTGCCTCAAATGAATTCCTTTTTTTTCTCTCTCTCTCTTTCTTTCTCTCTCTTTTTTCTTTCTCTTTCTTTTTTCTTTCTTTTTTTTCTCTTTCTTTTTTCTTACTGTCTCGCTTTCTCTCTTTCTTTCTCCTTTCATTTCTCTTTCTTTCTTTTCTTCTTTTCTTCTTTCCTTCTTTCTTTCTTTCTTTCTTTCTTTCTTTCTCTCTCTTTCTCTCTGTCTCTCTTTCTTTTTTTCTTTCTCTCTCTCTCTCTTTCCTTTTTTCTCTTTCTTTCTCTCTTTCTTCTTTCTTTCCCTCTTTCTTTCTTTTTCTCTTTCTTTCTTTCTCTCTTTCTTTCTTCCTCCCTTCCTTCCTTCCTTTCTTTCCTCTTACTGTTTAGAAATGGGAAAAGGAAAGAGAGCAAGAAAGAAATTAAGTCAGAAAGGAAAAGAAATCTGAGGGTTGCTGACCGCGTCGATAGGCAGGTTGGCTTATTGATATGCTCATCTGGCGGGACGTGACGTCCGTTTGATTACTTTTTCTAGTAATTCAGGAAAAAAATCGTAATCCGATCGAAAAAAGTTACCCCGAAATAGCTCCAATCAAGGGAGAGAGGAAGAGAGGGAAAGAAAGGGCGCAGGGAGAGAGGGAGAGGGAGAGAAAGAGAGAGAGAGAGAGAGAGAGAGAGAGAGAGAGAGAGAGAGAGAGAGAGAGAGAGAGAGAGAGAGAGGGAGAGGGAGAGGGAGAGGGAGAGGGAGAGGGAGAGAGAGAGAGAGAGAGAGAGAGAGAGAGAGAGAGAGAGAGAGAGAGAGAGAGAGAGAGAGAGAGAGAGAGAGAGAGAGAGGGAGAGAGAGAGACGGATATAGAAAGACACAGACAGACAGACAAGCAGACAGACAGACAGACGGACAGACAGACAGACAGACAAGCAGACAGACAGACAGACGGACAGACAGACAGACAGACAGACAGACAGACAGACAGACAGACAGAGGGAGAGAGAGACTGAGTGACCCCATGGAAGACCGTTCCCAGTGGCCCCGTCCTGATGGCTCCAAACAACGGCCATTTCGGTCGACAGCCTTCATGTCGCCGATGCCATTACGCTCTCGGGAACTCTTAATTCGTGCAACTCTGCCACGGCTCCTCGATTAACCCCTTTCATAACCGGATAACCGTTCCCCCTATTTTTCCTCCCCGCCGTGAGGTTACGTCATTCAGTTCCCCCCATTTTTCCTCCCCATCGTGAGGTTACGTCATTCAGTTCCCCCTATTTTTCCTCCCCACCGTGAGGTTACGTCATTCAGTTCCCCCTATTTTTCCTCCCCATCGTGAGGTTACGTCATTCAGTTCCCCCTATTTTTCCTCCCCACCGTGAGGTTACGTCATTCAGTTCCCCCTATTTTTCCTCCCCATCGTGAGGTTACGTCATTCGCGCATGTGGCATCACCAACCTACCTCCCCCTAACCTCCCCGATTCCACGTTAGGAGGAACAAAATTATGGTCTGTTTCAATGTTTCCCTTCTCCCCGTTCCGGGAGATGTTTGTTCTTTTATTCGTTTCTCTCTTACCTCCTTTTTTGTGGTGGTTGTGCAGGTACTTTTGAGTGCTTGTGTGTGTGTGTGTGTGTGTGTGTGTGTGTGTGTGTGTGTGTGTGTGTGTGTGTGTGTGTGTGTGTGTGTGTGTGTGTGTGTGTGTGTGTGTGTGTGTGTGTGCGTCTTGTGTGTGTGTGTGTGTGTGTGTGTGTGTGTGTGTGTGTGTGTGTGTGTGTGTGTGTGTGTGTGTGTGTGTGTGTGTGTGTGTGTGTGTGTGTGTGTGTGTGTGTGTGTGCATTTACCTAATTACCTTATCGTAATATACGGCTTTGGATCTTTAGGTCTCTGTCTGCAAAATTTACCTACAATGAATTTGTTTTGTTCACCTGGATTATTGTTCCTTTTACGATTTTTCACAAATTTGTGTATTTATCTGGTAACATATTATTCTTAGCGCCCTTCAGGCAATCTGTATTCCTTATCTTATTTTTCATTTTATCGATTTGTTTATCAGCTCACATATTGAATCAATTTATATTATCATTATTTGCTTTGAAAGATAGAAACAAACCACGGAATGCAAAGTAGACCACTTGGAAAAATAAACTAACGAAGCAGAGCGCTTTCGTATAGTACATCTTCAGTGCACTGAAGATGTAATATACGAAAGCGCTCTGCTTCGTTAGTTTATTTTTCCAAGTGGTCTGTTTTGCATAAGTGAACACACGTACCCGTGTTCTTATTAGCAAACCACGGTATGTAAAGACTACAATATACAAAACCATAATAGGATCAATATTATGTTATGGATCAAAGTCCTGGAATCTCACAACCGTATTAAAATCAAAACCCAAAATCAAGCTGCAGAAATGAAAATCTTATGATTAATATTTGGAGTAACGAAACTAGAGAGGTTAAAAAACCTGATTACCAAAAGAGAGTTAAATGTGAAGCCAGTGTTGGATTTTGTGTAAAACAGGACAGGTAAGATGGTACGGCCTTATGAAAAGACCGTGTGAAGACCATTACCCAAGATTTTTTATTAATACTTGGAGTGACGAAACTAGACAAATTAAGAAACGTGAGTGCCAGAGGAGAGCTAAATGTGAAACCGATGTAGGACTTTGTCGAAACAGGACAGGTGAGACGGTACGGCCT
>NC_134777.1:9714923-9724923 GCF_046742065.1 Oratosquilla oratoria
CAGTTTCTATTTTCCTTAGCAGTTTGGCGTCATCGGCAAAGAAGCTCATGTAGCAGTTCACGTCCTCATCCATGTCATTCATATAGATAGCAAACATTATTGGTGCCAGCACAGATCCTTGCGGTACTCCACTGATCACCTCTTTCCAGTCTGAATATTTTTCTCTGAGCACTACTCTCATCTTTCTACCAGTCAGAAAGTCCTCTATCCATTTTAGTAGGTTTCCCTGTATTCCTCCTATGTGTTCCAGTTTTTTAAGTAGTTTTCTGTGTGGTACTTTGTCAAAGGCTTTTTGCAAGTCTAGGAATGCACAATCAGCCCATCCATTTCTTTCTTGCACTATGTCTATTAGTCTTGAGTAAAAGCATATTAAGTTTGTGGAGCATGATCTTCCTTGTCTGAATCCGAATTGTCTTGGGTTTAATATGTCATTGTCTTCCAGATGTTTTACCCATCTATTCTTGATTATTTTCTCACAAATTTTGGCAATGGTGCTTGTTAGTGATACTGGCCTATAGTTGGTGGGTTCTTCTTTGTTTCCTCCTTTGTGTATTGGTACAATGTTAGCGTTTTTCCAGTCCTCGGGTATCTTTCCTTCTTTGAGTGAGCTGTTTATTAAGATGTGTATTTTGTCTGTTAGTTCTTCTTTGCACTCCTTTAGAATCCAATTTGCAATACCGTCCGGGCCATGTGATTTTCTGACATCCAGCCTTGATAAATGTTCTGATATTTCCTTTAGTGATGCTGTAAACTCATTCATGAGGGGAGATTTCTTGTTTTTGTCTATGTCACAATTCGGTATTTTCTCTCTGGTGAAAACAGATTTAAAGTGATTGTTCATGACTTCGGCCATCTCTAAATCTTCTGTGTATTCTATGTTTCCTTGGCATAGTTTCACCAATTCCTGTTTGTTTTTAAGTTTACCATTCACATACCGATAGAATAGTTTGGGTTGCTCTTTGCATTTGTCTATAATATCCTTCTCATGGTTCCTTTTCTCCTCTCTTCTCACATTAACATACTCATTTCTATAGTTAACATAAATTTGCCATTTGCTTTGTTTTTTGTCTTTTCTCCACTTTTTCCAAGCTTTGTCCCTTCTGTCTTTTGCCTCACTGCATCTTTTGTTGAACCAACATTTAATGTACTCTCTCTCTCGCTTTTGTCTTGGTACATGCCTGTTTACCCCTTCATTGTAGTTTTCCATCAATATATTCCATTTCTCTTCCACTGCTGTTTCTTCCCTGTAAAATATTTCCCAGTTTGCATTCCGGAAGAATGTCTTTAGTTTTGTAAAGTCTGTTTTGTTGTACCTCAGTCTTCCTTTCCTATGCTTTTCGTTCCTCTCTATGTCTATTTCTTCCTTTAGTATAGTTTCGATGAGTACATGGTCACTCTTTCCAATTGGTGTCTCATACTGGACTTTATGCACTATTTCAGGCTCTGTTGTAAATATTAGATCTAGTTTCGATGGCTCTTCATTATTTCTGTACCTTGTGTTTTCATGGACCCATTGGGTCATTGTGTACTCCATGGTCATATCTAGCAGTACATTGCCCCACGAGTCATCTCCTCCTTGCACTGTCATGCTGTCCCAACAAATTTCTTTGCAATTGAAGTCCCCCATAACTACCAGATTACCCTTACCCATTAGTATCTCATTGAGTGATTTTCTTGTGTCATCTAGCATTTTTTTATGTTCAATTTCTTTCCAAGCGCTTGTTTTTGGAGGCACATAAGTCACCACAAACTTTCTACTTTTCATATTCTTGCCTTCGACTTTTATCATGATCAATTCAGCATTACCTTTGCCCTCTGCAATTTTTGTCACCTTTAGGTCTTTCTTAGCCAAGAACATGATTCCCCCTCCCTGTTTCTTGTCCCTGTTTTTTATCCAGTAGTTGTATAAACCTTGTCCGATAACAGTGGATGGTATTTCACCTCTTAGTTTAGTCTCTACAATTCCCATTATGTCTGGTTTTGCTTCTAACAGATAATCATTGAGTTCGTTCAGTCCCGAAATTAGTCCGTCAATGTTGGTATAGGCCACTTTTAATTTTCTTCCTTCTCCCTGGTTTCTTCTTCCCTTGTTTTGTTCGTTTTGAAGCGCCATTGTCTTAATCTCAAGTCTATTACTCTCCACTGGAATTCTTTGCATTCTGTCTCCGATCTTTTCAAGTTTTTTTCCTTTGCTTCTTCTCTTAGCGCCCTTTCTTTTTCTAATTCCTCAGTACTCATTTCTCTTTTTATCCATATCTTATTGTATTTTTCACTCTTTGCCAAGTTACCTACTTTTTCAAATATGTCTTCTACTACCACTTGTGACCTTAGTTTTATCTTTAGAGGTCGATTCCTATCCTTAGTATAGCGACCAATTCTGTAAGTCTCTTCTAAGTCTGTGCCTGAATCACTATCTCCCCCCTGAATTTCATTAAGGATTTCTACTGCTGTCTCTTTTTCTTCTTTTTCTCTCATGTACCTCGCCAATCCTTGTTTTTCTTTAAGCCCATACACCACAATACATTTCTTCCTATCTACTGTGTCCCTGACCCAATTTGCTTTTTCGTTAATCACTTGAATGATTGTGTCTTTTGCATTATCTTGCATTTGCTGCTTGACTATTTCTTTGAAAGCAATTTCTTTATTTTCAATATTTTCTTTCCACTTCTTAATTTCCTGGATACTGTCCCCACCTAAGTTTTCTTCGATCTTTTGTGTCAATTCTTGGAATTTGTTGTTCACTTCTTGCTTTAGATTTTCGCTATTATTATCATTAGTTTTCTTCTTTTCATTTTCATTCTTCAGTTCATTTATGTCTCTTTTCATTTCTTTAATTTCGTTTGTAAGATCCAAGTTAGCTTTTTTCAGGTCAGAAATTTCGTGGTTAGTCTTAGATAAACAATCAATTAAACCAATGACCTCTTTTCTTAAGTCCATGATTTCATTTTCCCACCGAGTCCTATTTTTGCTCATCTCTCTCTCTATCTCTAATAATCTACTTAAGTTCTTTCTTTCGTACTTACCAAACCCTAAGAAATCATTGTCGTAACACGCGGCGCTTTGTTTATTGTTTACATCGCGGTTCAGTGGATTGCCTCCAGATGGCTCTGATTCGCAACTGGCTTTCGAGTCGTTTTCATTCATTTTTGCTAATTTCGAGTTAACACAATTAACTAGCACTGCATAGATACCATTTCGGGCACTCACGTTCACTCCCCACCCCTACAGTACAAACCAGGTTTTCCTTTTTCGTCGTAAATCCTCTCCTTCTTGGTCGCGCGACGACGAGCGACGACGAGCGGTGTTGCTTCGATGTTTGCTTCGATGTGTGTGTGTGTGTGTGTGTGTGTGTGCGTGTGTGTGTGTGTGTGTGTGTGTGTGTGTGTGTGTGTGTGTGTGTGTGTGTGTGTGTGTGTATCACGTAGGTGGTATGAGAAAACACAGGACAAGGACCTTGTACACTGAATGAGGCTTTCTCCACTGCATCAGCAAGAGAGAGGAATGTTGATGATTACAAGAGAAAATAGAATAAAGATAATAGTAATAGATTCAAAATACATATGACATATGTAAATGAAAAAGGTGGAAAAAAAGAAAATAAAGAATGGTGATAAGAAAAATAAAGAAATAAGGAGAGGAATAGTGGGTCATCTATATTGAGTCTGTTGGTCTATGGTTTAATTCTTGCAGGACAAATGTCATTGTGATTTTTGCCCATTTAAGATCTTCCGTCCATCTGTTGGTGTCGTAATTAGCAGGGAAGCGAGGCAGAAGGGGGAATTTCGCACCTTAATGAATAAGCTATCGAATCATCTGAAAAATCGTATGAAAAGAAAGGTAGCCATGACACAGGAAGGAAAGGCGTCCAATTAGCCGTGGGCATTATCAATAAGGGCAAAGGGACTCAACTTAAATAAAAAAAGAATTCATGAACACCATTACCCTGAGGTATGGATGGTCATGGGATAGGCTACCTAACATATGCTCCTCTGAGATGTAACGAGATAAGGAATCTCACTGCCCAAATGCTTCGAGAGTTTACTGGGACGTGACCATCGAACCAACCCCACTCCCACTAGGAGGGGAGAACTTCAGGTACCGCACCTCAAACACATCAAGTGACGCGCTAGTAGACGTCAGCGCAAGAGGTTTCTGGACACGGAGATAATTGGCCTTCTTTGACATATGAATATTTGACTAGGAGGGGAGAACTTTAGGTACCGCACCTCAAACACATCAAGTGACGCGCTAGTAGACGTCAGCGCAAGAGGTTTCTGGACACGGAGATAATTGACCTTCTTTGACATATGAATATTTGATCCAATGGTCCCACCGTTACAGTAACCTAACTGTTGAGGCGTCCCATTCCCGAAATGAGAGCGAGAAAATCAGGATGTACGAGGAGCGTATACAGAATGTAGACCAAAGCTTATTCTCTCCAATAAGCTTCGCAACTTCAGGTGGGATGGATCCAAGGGTAAAGGCGTTCTACGGTCGTCTAGCAGAGGTGATGGGAAAAGAGAGAGAGAGAGAGAGAAAGAGAGAGAGAGAGAGAGAGAGAGAGAGGAGCAATTTTGTGGCGTGAATGTGATGTACACTGCCATTCTCATTCTTAAGATCATCTCTCCATGTCTTAGAGGTACCAGTTCCCCACCCCTTAAATCAGCATACATACAGAACATCGATTTTGAGCAGACCGTGGTAGAAAGTAGGATAAACGAGCTTCTGTATCAGGTTTCATTAAAGTTAAATACCACAAAATATAAAAGGGTAGTCAACCACAGTCATTGGCGGGAGAGGGGTCAATTAACTGCGTCTGTGGGAGACAGATCCTAATTGCTTTCACCACACAGTTCCACGTGGATGGATTTTTTTTAAGTATTAGTAGTAGTAGTTGTTGTTGCAGTATCATTGTCATTACTACTACTACTACTACTACTACTACTACTACAACTACTACTACTACTACTACTACTACTACTACTACCACTACTACTACTACTAATACTAATACTAATACTAATAATACAACTAATACTAACCACTACTACTAATATTACTACTACTACCTTGGTGTTCTTGTAGCAATACCAAATTTTCCTTAAATTTCATTCTTTTCGTAATCTTGGCATTCTCAGCAAACAAGTTTAGGTAGCTGGTTATTCCATTCATCATATCGTTGATGTGCACTTCTAGCACTACTGATGGTACTACTCTTATATTCATTAACGTTGTATGTGTCGCTGTATTGTTTTATCAATATGACTTTCTGGCTATAGGTCATCTCTGACTAAAATGACATTTCTTTTGGGGTGAGGATCTCTTATCTTATCTGAAAATCTCTTTTTACTTCTACTTTTTTTTTTTTCTTTTTTTTTTTTTTTTTTTAGATTTTTGCGTTTCTTACTTCTGAACTTCATCTGCTAATTTTGGCTCCTTACATTTCAACCTTTTCATGATATTGGCATCAAGAGCAAATATGTTAACGTAGCTACCTGGTGACAGCGTCTTCGTCGTGAGACCGCCGTCCCCCAATCCTAGGAGTTTGAGTCCATCTGTTTCGCGGACACAAGTGCCCCTGCCAAAACCCTCCTCCCTACTACAGACAACACCAGTGAAACCCAGTCACTCCGAATCCGAACAGGTAACAAATCCACGATGACAATATCTAACATGTACATCCCCGCAATCTACCCCTGCAGTTCCAAACACCTTTAGGCCCAACTTTAACCAAATTGCCAACATCCTTAACATTATCCTGGGTGGTGATTTCAACGTCAAGTCGTCGGCCTCTTATGTCAACAACCCCGACATGGACAGAGGGCTTGATCTACAAACACACTTCTAACCAATTAGACAACAGAACACAAGTACAGTACATTCCATGTCTCTATATCAGCAACACTCTTATGCCACACACACATACACTCAAGATTTTTTGCATAACATACGATACATCCACGTCATTCAAACTTGTCTTGTATGTGTGTTAACAGGGCAAATGAATATGACTTATTTGTGGTGAATTTACGTTTGTATGGCAGAAGCGTAGTATACCTACTGTGGTTAGGAAAGCACATCACCTATATCTTGAATGCAAGAATGGAGATCAGGACGAGAGGTGAGTTCCTCAGTTATGCTGAAGCACTTTTATCATTAACATTTGCCTCTAGTTAAATAGGATGAAATAGTGTATACCTTTTGCTGTACCGGTGACATATAGACAAGCAATAAATCATGAATTTGGTAGCAATGATACCTCCTGTTGGGATGGGTTTGTATTAAGAGAAAAAGCAGTCTGCGCAATAACCAAACACTCCAACAGCTATTCGCCTAGCACCCCACTGAGAAGGCCTACCTGTCTCTGATGCACTAGAATTGTTTTTATTTGAGTCAGTTGAGGAAGACGATGAAAACAGAGAAGACAGCAGGGGTTGTAGTTCTGTATCATTAGTGTCAGACTACTCACATTTTAACCAAGAATCCTTCTCTAAACCGCACCTCATTATCCAAGGTAAACTGCTTAACATAAGTGATATCCACCTAGAACACACTGGACCATATGGCATACATGCACTCACCAACATTGCAAACTACACTACCTGTCAAATGGAAGTATGGCAAAATCATCATATTCCCCAAACCTATCAAAGACCTAACAGTTTTAGCATCACACTACCCAATCACACTTTTATGCACACTGTCCAAAGTCACAGAACGCCTCATACTACAACTCTTCCCACCAAAAAACCTTCATGCTGGTAGGGGTTACTAGGCTGGATAGAGTGAGAAACGAGGAGGTGAGGAGGAGAGCGTGGTTGGAAAAGAAGTTGGGAGATAGGGTTGATGAAAGAGTATTGGGATAGTTTGGACACATAGAAAGAATAAGTGAAGAAATATTAGTAAAAGAAGTGTGGAAGGCAGTGGTGGATAGAGTGAACAGGAAGGGGCGACCGAGGATGAAATGAATGGATGGGGTATAAGGGACGTTGAGGAAGAGAAGAGTGTCTGTTGAGGAAGGAAGGGGAAGGGCAGAAGGTAGGTGTGAGTGAAGAATGGTTGTGTATGGATGATGCTGTGATGCATGGAAGGGAGTGGGTGGGGGATGTGGGGTTAGGGATTGGTTATGTGTGAATGATATTTTGACGCAGCTGAGACGATTTCTCCCATTCTTCTCTTTTTCCGCATGAGAGGATGGAGACGGGGAGTGTCGCCGATTAAATGAAGCGGCTTTGCTGTGGATATGCTGCGTCTTGCTGCATTGCTTTTGACCCAGGGTAATGGACGAGATGCAGGGATGACCTGTCATCTAGGACGAGACTAGAAAAGAGGTTGGGAGGGAGGGGTGGTGAATGGGAGTGGAGTGTGTGGGGATGAAATGGGTGGGAAAGGATTTATGACTTTTGACTTTGGCTACCTCCCTCGTGTGTGTGTGTGTGTGTGTGTGTGTGTGTGTGTGTGTGTGTGTGTGTGTGTGTGTGTGTGTGTGTGTGTGTGTGTGTGTGTGTGTGTATTTTTTCGCGTATTTTTCGGTGATCGTGCAGGTGGAAGACACCGGTCTGAAAATCAGCGAATTTTCCTTGTTATACCCGTTGTAGATCGGCACGAAACTGGCTGACTTACTGTTCAGGGACACCCCCCCTTTACTCGAGGTAACAAACATTCAGTTGGTGTATTCTATCCCCAATTATTTCTTGCGTTCTGTCATTATCCTGTTTGAGATTCCCTCTGCCCCCGAGGCTTTTCTTAGTTCCATGTCTTGTAAGAGTTCATTGACTTCCCGTGCTTCCGTTCTTATGTTGGTAAAGATATCTGCCTTAGGTTCACCCTGCATTCTCTTGAAGTCCTTTCTTTTAGTGAATATCGATTGATTTACAAAGAATCACAAAGGCGGAGCATACCAACAGGAGACCTTTTGGTCCATATCAAGGTCGGATGCGAAAAAAATATGTAATAATGATGAATAAATAAATAAACAAATAAATAAATAAATAAATAAATAAATAAATAAATGAATAAATAAATGAATAAAAATATAAATGAATAAATGAATAAATAAATAAATAAACAAATAAATAAATAAATAAATAAATAAATAAATAAATGAATAAATAAATAAAAATATAATAATATAAATAATAATAAATAGAATAAATGCATAGGTATAGTTAAATAATAAACAAACAGGTAAATAGTAAATAATAATAAATTGACATATAACTAATGATAAATGAGAATCAAGCAAATGATAATAGACAGACAAATAATAGCAAAACAAATAAACAAATAATATAAAATAAATGACAGTCATTACAGCATATTGCTTAGGTGCTTATCCAAATGATTCTTGAAACTTCAATCTGAACTACATTGCAATAATTATTGACTGAGTTATTATACAATGAATTATAATTCCTTGTATTAAAATTCCTAACATTCATCTATTCTTGATCCTCTAATTTCGCCTCTCCAGGGCTCAAATCTCCAATCAGAGCAATGCTTTTGGTTTTTATAATAATTTTCTTCAGTACCTCGTCTGTATTTATCAATAAAGCTTTATGCCCTGCCTCATTTCATGCTTTTAATTTTGATGGAATATATTCTACTGCAAATTCTCTTTCCACATCCCTCCATAATAATTCTCATTTTCATTATCTTGACCAAACATGTTCCCATTATTACTTCCATCTGCGTTTCCTGTTCATCATCGTTCCTCTCAGTTTCCTCTTCTGTCCCACGCATACCCTATAATAAAACAACAGGACAGGACTCGCAGTAATGGGTATAAACTGGACAAATTTAGATTTAAGAAGGAAATAGGCAAGAATTGGTTTACTAATAGGGTGGTCGATGAATGGAATAAACTTAGTAACCATGTAGTAAGCGCTGAAACTATTAGTTGTTTTAAAAAACGATTAGACAACTTTATGGATGGGGATGACAGGTGGTGATGGATACGGAGCTGCCTCGTGTAGGCCTTATGGTCTCTT
Source organism: Oratosquilla oratoria (assembly GCF_046742065.1). NCBI lineage: Eukaryota > Metazoa > Arthropoda > Malacostraca > Stomatopoda > Squillidae > Oratosquilla > Oratosquilla oratoria. The sequence goes on from NC_134777.1 coordinate 9,723,914, forward strand.
GCAGTCTCCTTTATTCTTATGTTCTTATGTTCATACGTCATCATGTCCCTGACCTACCTGAGCTTGGTTTCCACGAAACGAATTATGTCTAGCTCTTTCCCCTGTAGGCGGTCATTTATCTCTGATTTTCCTGAGGTAAATCTTTCTATATTAGTGTAAGCCGATTCAAATGTATCAGTGTGTGCGTGTGTGTGTGTGTGTGTGTGTGTGTGTGTGTGTGTGTGTGTGTGTGTGTGTGTGTGTGTGTGTGTGTGTGTGTGTGTGTGTGTGTGTGTGTGTGTGATTCACAGAGGTCTTTGGATCACGTGTTTAACTCGTGATCGACAGCTATTTCCCTCCCGGAAGAGAGCTCAGAGCTCATGTATAACTAATCTATGGGTAATGTTGTGACCTTACACGCACACACACACCAAAATCCCCGCCCACGAGAGTTGGAGTAACGGCTCGCAGCGCAGCGATACTGAAATTATTTCAGCCATGGGCAGGATTCGAACCCGGACCACCGTAGTGGCAGGTGAGAACTCTACCACTGTGTGTGTGTGTGTGTGTGTGTGTGTGTGTGTGTGTGTGTGTGTGTGTGTGTGTGTGTGTGTGTGTGTGTGTGTGTGTGTGTGTGTGTGTGTGTGTGTGTGTGTGTTCATGTGCGTGCATATGTGTATGCATGCATGAATGCATGCAATCATGCATGCAGACAAGACTGTGCGTGGGCTGTGCTTGAATGCATAAAGTGCGTGCGTGCGTGTGTGCGTGTGTGCTTGTGTCCTTGTACCTTCGTCCTGGGAGCTGTCAGGAAGCGTTCTCATCAGTCACTCGCTCCGATTCGCATATATTTACTCGGGAGACGAAGGAAGATTTTGCTCCATGGAGGAGGAACACAAACACAATGTCTGGACGGAGGAGCCTCGGCTGGACGAAGATTTATTGCAGTTCGAGAACAGAATTTCGAAAAAAAAAGGGGGTTTATGTTCTTGAGTAAAGAAATAATAATGATAATTAATCTCGACAAGGAT
>NC_134777.1:9732423-9744923 GCF_046742065.1 Oratosquilla oratoria
AGGGAAGATGGGGTATGGTAGTGACGGTACGATGGAGGGGATATGTTAGGTAGGACAATGGGTAGAGGGTATGGGGGAAGGTGGCAGGGGACATGAGACAAGGATAGGGGGTATTAGGGAGAGGGTATAGGGGAAGGTGGCAGAGAACATGAGACAAGGATAAGGGTCATTAGGGAGAGGGTATGGGGGAAGGTGGCAGGGGACATGAGACAAGGATAGGGGGCAATAGGGAGAGGGTATGGGGGAAGGTGGCAGGGGACATGAGACAAGGATAGGGGGTATTAGGGAGAGGGTATGGGGGAAGGTGGCAGGGGACATGAGACAAGGATAGGGGGTATTAGGGAGAGGGTATGGGGGAAGGTGGCAGGGGACATGAGACAAGGATAGGGGGTATTAGGGAGAGGGTATGGGGGAAGGTGGCAGTGGACATGAGACAAGGATAGGGGGTATTAGGGAGAGGGTATGGGGAAGGTGACAGGGGACATGAGGCAAGGATAGGGGGCATTAGGGAGAGGACAGGTGATGTGGCAAAGGGGCAGGGGGTATCGTGAAGGGGGTAGGGGGTAGGGGGTAGGGGGTAGGGGGTAGGGTGAATGGGGAGGAGAGGAGGCAGAGGATAAAGGGAGGAGTCAGAGAATAAAGGGAAAGGGAGAGGGTTTGGAAGAGGATATATGGGATAGAAGGGAATTGGAGTGGGAGTGGGAGGGGAGGTAGGGGGAGGGGGAGTTAGGGGGGTGGGGGAGGGGGAGGGGAATAAGAAAAGGTTAGGAAAAAAAGCGAGATAGAGGGTATGGGGAAAGGAAGAGGCAAGAATATAGGGAAGGAGGCAGAGGGTATGGAAAAGTAGGCAAAGAATATGGGCAAGGGACATAGGTAATAGAGAAGGGTCATAGGGTATGGAAAAGGAGGTAGATGGTATTGAAAGAGGGCAGGGAGTTTGGGGAAGGAGGTAGATGGTATGAAGTTGGAGCAGAGAATTTGGGAAAGGGATATGGGTAATAGAGAAGGGTCATGGGGTATGGAAAAGGAGGTAGATAGTATGGAAAGGAGGCAGGGAGTATGGGAAAGGAGGTAGATGGTATGGAGTTGGAGCAGAGGGTATTGGGAGAAGGCAATAGATATCAGGGTGAAGTTGAGGTATAGAAGACCAGTGACTATGGGGTATGGGTAGGGGATAAGGGAGTGGAAAGTGCTATGGTAAAGTGGGAGTTGCTATGGGGGAGTCAGAAGATATTAGAAAGGAGATTAAGCCTATGGGGGATAGGCTAGAGGTATGAGAAGAGAGGGACCAGAATGTGGAGTTGTTTAAGGGTATGTTAGAGGAGTAGTGGTATAGGGGAGTAGAAGGTGATATAGGGGGAGTGGAAGGTGATAGGGGGAGTGGAAGGTGATATAGGGGGAGTGGAAGGTGATATAGGGGGAGTGGAAGGTGATATAGGGGGAGTGGAAGGTGATATAGGGGGAGTGGAAGGTGATATAGGGGAGTGGAAGGTGATATAGGGGAGTGGAAGGTGATATAGTGGAGTGGAAGGTGATATAGGGGGAGGAAAGGTGATATTGGGGAGTGGAAGGTGCTATAGGGGGAGTGGAAGGTGATATAGGGGAGTGGAAGGTGATATAGGGGAGTGGAAGGTGATATAGTGGAGTGGAAGGTGATAGGGGGAATGGAAGGTGATATAGGGAGTGGAAGGTTTAGGGGAGAAGGTGATTATAGGGGAGTGGAAGGTGATATAGGGGGAGTGGAAGGTGATATAGGGGAGGTGGAAGGTGATATGGGGGAGTGGGAGTGGAAGGTGATATGGGGAGTGGAAGGTGATATAGGGGGAGTGGAAGGTGATTATGGGGAGTGGAAGTTGATATAGGGGGAGTGGAAGGTGATATGGGGGGAGTGGAAGGTGATAGGGAGTGGGGAAGGTGATAGTGGGGTGGTGGGAAGGTGATATAGGGGATAAGGGGAAGGTGAGAAGGTGATATTGGAGAAGGTGATATAGGAGAGTGGAAGGTGATGGAGTGGAAGGTGATATAGGGGGAGTGGAAGGTGATATAGGGGGGGGAGTGGAAGGTGATATGGGGGGAGTGGAAGGTGATATAGGGAGTGGAGGTGATATAGGGGGAGTGGAAGGTGATATAGGAGATAGTGGAGTGGAAGAGGTGATATAGGGGAGTGGAAGGTGATATTGGGGAGTGGAAGGTGATATGATATAGGGGAGTGGAAGGTGATATAGGGGAGTGGAAGGTATATAGGGGGAGTGGAAGGTGATATAGGGGAGTGGAAGGTGATATAGGGGGAGTGGAAGGTGATATGGGGGGAGTGGAAGGTGATATGGGGGAGTGGAAGGTGATATAGGGGAGTGGAAGGTGATATAGGGGGAGTGGAAGGTGATATAGGGGGAGTGGAAGGTGATATAGGGGGAGTGGAAGGTGATATAGGGGGAGTGGAAGGTGATATAGGGGAGTGGAAGGTGATATAGGGGAGTGGAAGGTGATATAGTGGAGTGGAAGGTGATATAGTGGAGTGGAAGTGGGTATGGGAGAGTGGAAGAGAGTATGGGGGAGTGGTATGCGAGGGAGAGGCAGGAATTACAAGAGAGGGGTCTAATGGTGAAGGTGTGGGGTAAGGGGGGAAGGAGGGTAGGAAGGAGGTAGCGACAGGGAGTGTGGGGCAGGGGGGCAATAGAGTTCATGACAGAGGGGCATGGGACAAGGGGGTATGGGGCAAAGAGATAAGAGAAAAACGATTATGGTGCGTTGAGGATGGGGCAATGGGGCATGGGGCAAGGAAACGTAGGCCAAGAGAACGGGTAGGAAGTAGTAGGAAAGGGGCAAGGATTATGGGGAAGTAGATAGTGGGTATGAGGAAGAGGGGCAGGAGGTTTGTGGAGATGGAAGCAAAGTCCGTAGAAGCGAGGGTGTGGAAGCGGAATATGGAGGCATTTGAGAAAGGGGTCGAGGGCAGAAAGATGTGGCTGAGTGTCTGGAACGCGGGACTAAAGGACAGGGGTCTAAGGGGAGCATAAGGCAAGGGGAAAAGAGGCAAGGAACATATTGTAAAAAAGGCACCGGACAACGAGCGAAGGGTAATGGGGCATGGGAGACGGGTCAGGAGGAATTAAGAAAAGGAGCAATGGGACATCAGAGATGGGAGAATGGGGTGTGAGACATATAGCTCGAGGACATGCAGTATGAGGCTAAGAGACATGGAAGACGGAGCTCACTGAGAAGATGGAGACATGGGGTATACAAGAGACAGACGGCCCGGGGTGTGTAGTGAACGTGGGGTACGTGGGGAACATGGAAAACATGGGAGATGGGATAGGTGACAGGAGGGTATGGTGGGGTGAAAGAAGGAGCAACACGAGGGTATGGTGGGATGGAGGAAGGAGCAACAGGAGGGTATGGTGGGGTGGAAGAAGGTGTAACAGGAGGGTGTGGTGGGGTGGAAGAAGGAGCAACAGGAGGTTATGGTGGGGTGGAAGAAGGAGCAACAGGAGGGTATGGTGGGGTAGAAGAAGGAGCAACAGGAGGGTATGGTGGGGTGGAAGAAGGAGCAACAGGAGGGTATGGTGGGGTGGAAGAAGGAGCAACAGGAGGGTATGGTGGGGTGGAAGAAGGAGCAACAGGAGGGTATGGTGGGGTGGAAGAAGGAGCAACAGGAGGGTATGGTGGGGTGGAGGAAGGAGCAACAGGATGGTATGGTGGGGTGGAGGAAGAAGCAACAGAAGGGTATGGTGGGGTGGAAGAAGGGGCAACAGGAGGGTATGGTGGCGTGGAAGAAGGAGTAACAGGAGGTATGGTGGGGTGGGAGAAGGAGCAACAGGAGGGTATGGTGGGGTGGATGAAGGAGCAAGAGTGTATAGGAATCATGGCTTTGGCGTGAGGAGACATTGAGATGAGACAGGAGGACCTGGGGGTCATATAGACATAATGATCATGTCGTACGGGACAAGTAGACATTGGAATAAGGAAATAAGGAATATGAGGAATGATGGCTTCCAGTCGATTTCGACAAAGGAGTTGATGAAGCATACGGAGATTTTTTTTCTTCAGCGACGTTTTTTTTTTTTTTTTTTTTTTTTTTTTTTTTTTTTTTTTTTTTTTTTTTTTTTTTTTTTTTTTTTTTTTTTTTTTTCTACACGTAAATACGAAGGAATTCCAACTCACACTCGACATTGCTTGCCACAATGAGGACAGATGGCCGCGGAGCCTGGCCTAGGTGGGTTGTCTCCTCTCCCTCATTACTTGGTATGCTTCTCGTCGATTCTGTTCAGTTAGCTCTATGCACCACTTGAGCAGTGTCCTGTAATCCTTTCTGTTACTGGTCAAATCTTCTCTGTCATCAACTGGGATTGAGGCGGCCTTTAAAGTTGTGTTTGAGGACATCTTTGAAGCGCTGCCTCTGGCCACTAACATAACGCGCGCCATCACGCAGCTCGCTATGTATCACAACTTTGGGTATCCGAATTGCGACCATCCTCCAACTTGACCACATGTCCGGCCCATCTCGTGTTGGCTGTGGCCAGAAGGGCCTCGATGCTGGGCATTTTAGCCCTGTTAAGGAACACCAATTTTTGGCACGCGGTCCGCCCATGTTAAGCGAAGAAGCTGTCGCAGATGCAGTTGCTCTACAGAGTTCAGCCGTAACGAGGCATTGAGGCTGGACGGCACGCGGGGTACAGGGGGTGGGACAAAGGAGACCGAGTAGGGGGATATGAAAGTAGCAACAGTAACTGAGGGTTATGGGGGTTGAGGTAGAACATCTTGGATAGGCTAGGGGGATATGGCGGAAGAGGAAAGAGGCCATGAGGAACATGCGCAATAAGGCTTGGATTGGGGATCTAATGGAGAATATGTTGGCTTGGTATGGGAATGAGGGAATGGATTACGGAGAAAGAGGCATTAAGTGTTGAAAAAGGGGCATAGGATATGGGAAAGAGGGTATGGGATACGGTAAGTAGAGCATAAAACATGGGAGACGGAATATGGGGAGGGTCAGGGGATGTGGGAGATAGGGAGTGTGGAAGTGAGACAGTACTAGTAAGAGCGTATAGAGCAGGGGTTCTCATTAGGGGTGAAATTCACCCCCAGGGGGGAATTTTGGGTTTTCTGGGGCTGATTTGTGACCACAGCTTACGGGGAAAAGCAATTACAGGTTTTGGCCTATCTGGCCTGTCACCTGGGCTGGATTTATACTAATTTGGGAAAAATATATACTAATTTGGAAAAAATAAAAGGGTTTTTAGTAATATTTGCATATTATTTAAAATGCACCTTTTGAAACAGACAATCTTGGAAAGGAGGGGGGAAATGACATTCTGACAAATGGTGAAAGGGGTGAATGGGCCAAGCAAGGCTGAGAACCCTTGGTATAGAGTATCAGAGACACGAAACGAGATATGATTAAAAGGTCACTGAGTATGGGGGCGAGGATAAGAAATATAGAAGAGAAGTTGCGGGGTATGAGGGATAGAGCACAAAGTATAGGGAATAGAAAACGGGTTATGGGAGAAGGAACATGAAGTATGGAGGAGTGACAAAGGTCAGGTGGAGGGGACAGGTAATATGGGGAGGGGAGTAGGGTTATGTGGGAGTGAAATATGGTACGAGGGTATGGGAAAAGTGGGGTGAAGATGGTTGGGACTATGGGACGGGAATATGGAGAAAGAGGGTATGGGAATGCGTGGGAGGAGCCTGAGGAGTATGGGGGAAGGATTTGGGAGGTATATGAACGAGGGTAGGTAGGAATGACAGAGGAGGTGAGGTGTTAGATTGATTGTTATTTTGGGAATAGGATAAAGGGGGTTATGGGGAAGGAACAAAGGTTAAGGAGAAGAGGGTATTGGGGTTGAGATTGTATTGGTTGGGTATCGAAACTAAATCAGTACCGAACAATGTATTAATCACAAATCGGCAAAGCACAAGAATTACAATAAATGTTTACACCACGGAGGCGAACTAGCAACTGCGCCGCGTGGGTGTGCAGCCTTGCTTGGCGGGTAGCATACACGACCGCATGGTTCCATTACAAAATGGACATACGAAAATGCAACCAATTAATACAATAAGAAATATAAAATAATCATTTAATATGTGACAAATATATAATGAAGAAAACGTGTATCTTCTGATCTATCAATACATACGCACAATAATCACAAATGTACTGTGCTATACACGTACACCATAGCAACATAAAGACGGGAGAGTATGAGGGGAAGACAAGTGGGAAAGAAATAAAGAAGTGAAAAAGAGAAAGGGGATGGAAAAGGGAAGGAAGAGGTGGAAAGGGAAAGAATTACTTGGAAAGTGGAATGGTTCTGTAGACAGGAGAAGGAAAAGTAGAAAGGGGAAGATGTAAATAGTAGGAGAACGAGGAGGAGGAAAGAGGAAGGGGAAGGGAATGTGGGAAAAGGGGAAGGGGGAGGTGCAAAGAGATAGAAATGGAAAGTGAAAGAAGGAAGTAGAAAAGAAAATGGATAGATGAAAAGTGAAAATGGAGGTGGAAAGAAAATGGGGATGTAGAAAGAAAAAGGGAAGATGGAGACGGAGGCAGGAGAGGACGGGACGAGAAAAATGTGGACCAAAAGTATAAAAAAAAAAAAAAAAAAAAAAAAAAAAAAAAAAAAAAAAAAAAAAAAAAAAAAAAAAAAAAAAAAAAAAAAAAAAAAAAAAAAACAAAAAAAAAAGCGAAAGGGTCAAAAGGAATATCAAAAGGGAAGACCCTGAAAAGAAATGATATTTTGAAGAAAGAAAATGCCGAGGTCGGAAATTATGGAGAAAACTGCTGGAGAGAGAGGCCACAGCGGAAGAGAAAAGCAGCGCTTTGCCCTTTCAGAGCCTCCAATGGGCTAGAAATTTTATCAAGCTAAATACTGGGCTATTTCATTTAAAACGTAGCCTCCCTAGTGTTTGGGTTCAAAAGTTAGCGTACCATTGACTGCATGGCTATGGTGGTACTGAAGATTTTGGATACTGAAGACTTCGGAGAAAGGTGGTGGAGTGGAGGTCCTGACGGTAGAGAGTGGAGAAGAAGGGAAAGGGATTCGACGGGGAAAGAGAGAAAAAGAGTGGTCAAGAGGAGGAGTGGAGGAGAGGGAAAAGGAGTGGACGGGAAGGAGATTGGAGGCGAGGGAAAAGGAGTGGACGGGAAGGAGATTGGAGGCGAGGGAAAAGGAGTGGACGGGAAGGAGATTGGAGGCGAGGGAAAAGGAGTGGACGGGAAGGAGATTGGAGGCGAGGGAAAAGGAGTGGACGGGAAGGAGATTGGAGGCGAGGGAAAAGGAAAGGACGGGAAGGAGATTGGAGGCGACGGAAACGGAGTGGACGGGAAGGAGATTGGAGGAGTGGGAAAAGGAGTGGACGGGAAGGAGATTGGAGGAGAGGGAGACGGATTGAAGGTGTTGGAAAAGGAAAGAAGTACGAGAGGGAATTGAAATGAATAAGGGAGAAGAATGAAGATAGGGAAGAGAAACGGGAAAGAGAAGAAGGAAAGGGCCAGGAGAAAGAGAGGGAACAAGGGGATGGTGGAGAAGGGTGGAAGAAGAGGGGGGAAAAGGGAGGAAGAGAAGGGAAGATGAGAGTGTGTAGGGAGTGGAAGAAGAGAAAGAAATAGAAGAAGGAAAAGGCCAGGAGGTAGAGGGGATTTACACGGACTAACAGTTCGTCGAACGCGGTTCGACAGACACGTGTTTGTGTGAACGTGTGAACGGGGGTATTTGGTTGTCGAACACGTTGGTTAAACCCCAAATACCCCGTTCACACGTTCACACATCACTTTAAACACGTGTCTGTCGAACCGCGTTTGGCGAACTGTTAGACCATGTAAATCCACTCATGGAGGTGGAACGGGGGGAGGGGTGGAGAGGGGTGGAAGAAGAGGGGAAAAAAGGGAGGAAGAGAAGGGAAGATGAGAGTGTGTAGAGAGTGGAAGAAGAGAAAGAAATAGAAGGAAGTGCACTGTAAAATCAGAAATGAAATAAGAATGAGAAAGGTCAGGGTTGCTGGAACCGTGAGTCCAAGATAATAAAGAAAATTTCTAAGCTGAGGTAACATGTCAGAAATATGGATGTATAAAGTACATTCAAACTTTTATAAAAAGATATGGCATAAAACCCTGAATTTTGTACCATATGTGTATATATTTTTTCGTTCTTCTTGTCTTTCTTGGCAAAGAATAAAGTTGAACCGTCTAGTCCCTTTCCTTCCTTATGGGGTCATGGCAAAATATCACCAAGTCTTAAATATCGAGGTATAAGTTCGAGCTCGACAATATTTGAGGTTTAGGAACCATAGATGTAGCGAGGAAGTCTTTCTTCAGCTTTCTGCCATTTGGTTTATATTATTTATTTATTTGTTTGTTATTATTTGTCTGTTTATCATTACTTCCTTGGCTATCATTTATTATTTTTTATCTGTCAATTATTATTATTTACTATTTATCTGTTTATTATTTAAATTTACCTCCTTATTTACTTGCGACACTGCTTCTGACCCAGGGCAGTGGACAAGGTGCAGGGATGACCCGTCATTCAGGAGGTGCTAAGATAAGAGGGAGGGTGGAGGGGTGTGGAGTGTATTCAGGGATGGAATGTGTGGGAATGATTTTATGCCTTTTTCTTTTTGGCTACCCCCCTTGTAAGGGGGAAAAAGCCTTGGTATATGTATGTATGTATGTATTATTTTTTACATTATCATAATTTGTATTTATTTGTTTATTTACCATTATTATATATTTTTTCATCCGACCTAGTTATGGACCAAAAGGTCTCCTGTCGGCATGCTCCGACTGAAAGAGTAAGACAACCTTCAAGACTCAAAGACGAGCTCGTCCTCAAAGTAAACCTGAAGAAGGACCTGGAGGACGACATCAAGACCAATATGGAACATATGGTAGATTTATTGGTTATAATTTCTTATAATGATATGTTCAATCACCGACCAAAGTAAATACCAAAGGCGTTATAACGGGATTACGCGTCTGAACATAGTTCAGTAATGCACGGCAGATGATTACATCATTGTATTTCACAATAAATATATATATATATATATATATATATATATATATATATATATATATTTACAAGTGAATTTAGGGAGCAGGTTTTCTTGGATACATTTTCTATTGAATATTACAGCATACTCAGCATTGGTGATAATGTGTCCTCCCTTTCTTCCACAGAAAAAAAAAATAGCGAGAAGGATAGAAATTTTTAAATAAGATGATAATCAGTGCTGAGTATGCTGCATTATTCAATAGAACAAATATATAGATATATATTTCTACTATCACAAACTGTCTTTTGTGAACAATTACATCAACCTATATGTCTCGCTGCAGCTTACCTTTCCGTTCGGATACGCAAATTCGACATAGAGGCGACGGCAAGTCTGGGAGTATATATTTTGGTCGGTGGCTGTACCTGTTGAAGAAGATGTAAATATTAGCAGCGTAGCTCACACCGGAGATTGAAGCGAAATATTCAAGGATATGAAAACTCCGGGGTTCTGATCGATGGAGACCCAATTTTGATTCCCAGTTGAAGAAAAACGCCGCCCCCGCCCCAGGAAGCAAATTTTATACAAACGGTTGTTGAAAGGTTGTCACATGACGTGCATACTTTCAAGTATGTGATGAAACAGTGTTTTTTTTTAGGATATTTCAAATATATATTCAGTAAATCATACATAAAGAACGCTGCCTATATAGTTTTAGGCATTTTATTTATACATGAGGCAAAATAGAACTTTTTTTAAAGTTTGTCAAAAGTTTGTTTAAAGTTTGTATTTCATACTTTCATTAGCATCGTATAGCAACAGAAATTTTTGATAAAAATTAATTTATTTTGTTATTGTATTCGATTTTACATTGATAAATTTCCAATATTGCATTTACTAAACATAGTTTTCATAAACTTTCAACAAACGTTTGCTAAAAGTACACAACCATTGATTACTGTGGGGGAGGGGGGCTATGAGGCAGAACAAAGATTACAAAGGCGGATTACAAAGGCGGAGCCTGCCGACAGGAGACCTTTTGATCCATATCTAGGTCGGATGCGAAAAAAAATCATATTAATAATAAAACAATAAATAAAAACTATAATAATGTAAATAACAAATAAAATCTATAATAATGTAAATAACAAATAAAATACACAAATAAATGCATAGGCATAGTTAAATGATAAACAAACAGGTAAATATTAAATAATAATAAATTGACATATAACTAATAATAAATGAAAATCAGACAGACAAATGATAACAAAACAAAAGCAAATAATATAAGATAAATTATAATCATTACAGCATCTTACTTAGGTATTTATCTAACTGATTCTTAAAGCTTCGAACTGAACTACATTGCACTACCTGTGCAGGAAGTTTATTCCATTCATTTACTACACGGTGGGCAAAGTTGTTTCTACCTACTTCCAAATTGAATCTATTTCCGGATAGTTTGAGACCATTGTAAATTGTTTCTTGTCTGATTCTCATTCAATGTGAAAATTTTGTCACTTTTGATGTTGTCAATTCCCTTTAAAATCTTAAAGACCTGTATCAAGTCACCTCTGAGTCTACGCTTTTTTAGGGAAAACAGATTCTGCAATTGGGAATCATTGCAACGAAAGGCTTTAAGTGTACATCTTCTTTTCAGAATTTGTAATATTCCTGCGACAGCATTTTTAGTACATACATATACCAAAGGTTTTTCTCCCCCTTTATAAAGGAGTTAGCCAAAAGACAAAGGCATAGAAACCACTTCCACCCATTCCATCCCCTACATATTCCACCCCCCTCTACCCTCTTCCTTGCCTCTTATCTTGGCACCTCCTGGATGCCGGGTCATCCCTGCATCTCGCCCATGTCGCAAGATGCAGTACATCCACAGCAAGGCCGCTTCATTAAATCGGGGACCCCCCCCTCTCCATCCCTTCATGCAGAAAAGGAGAAGACGGGGAGAAATCCCTTCGGGCTGCGTCAATTTATTTCTCATACCTACTCCCTCACCCCCTATCCCCCACCCACTCACCCTCATGCATCACAGCATTTGTAGTATACTGCAATAACAGCCGAGATGTCCAAGCCTACGCTCAGGTAAGTCCACTACTTACATCCGTACATGTCCGCCGTTCATGTTTGAGATTTTCCGTTTACTTGTCCAGCGTTGGCAAGGGCAAGAATGTAGTTCTTTCGAAACATGACCTTTCCCTGATTTCGGAACCACTCATATTTTTCTTATCTTTCTTTGACATCCTGCCAGGAGCCACCAGGGCACGCAGAATGTATGAAAGACCACGATGACAAAATATCAAAGGGGAAAAACATAATGTAACCGAACTACTCAAAATCGAGAAGACGACCAGCTTTTCTTTTTCTTTTTCTTCTTCTTTTTCTTTTTTTTTTCTTCTCTTTCCTTTTCTTTTCTTTTCTTTTCTTCTTTTCCTTTTCTTTTCTTTGCTTTTCCTTTTCCTTTTCTTCTTTTCCTTTCGTTCTTTTCTTCTTTTCCTTTTCTTTTCTTTTCTTTCCTTTTCCTTTCTTTCCTTTTCTTCTTTTTCTTTTCTTTTCCTTTTCTTCTTTTCCTTTTATTTTCTTTTTTCCTTTTCCTTTTTCTTCTTCTTCTTCTTCTTCTTCTTTTCCTTTTCTTTTTTTTTCTTTTCTTTCCTTTTCCTTTTTCTTCTTCTTCTTCTTCTTCTTTTCCTTTTCTTTTCTTTTCCTTTTCTTTCCTTTTCCTTTTCTTCTTTTCCTTTCCTTCTTTTCTTTTTTCTTTTCCTTTTCTTTTCTTTTCTTTCCTTTTCCTTTCTTTCCTTTTCCTATTCTTTTTTTCCTTTTCTTCTTTTCCTTTTCTTCTTTTCCTTTTCCTTTTCTTCTTTTCCTTTTCCTTTTCTTCTTTTCCTTTTCCTTTTCTTTTTCCTTTCCCTTTCCTTCTTCTTCTTCTTCTTCTTCTTCTTCTTCTTCTTCTTCTTCGTCTTCTTCTTCTTTCTTTTCTTTTTCTTCATGCTCGATGTAATTCACTCGATGTTAAAACGCTCATTCATGAAAAACACATGTACAAAGATATATTTTACCTCACCAAGGGTTACTTGTTTTATTCTGGCTATCACCAAAAAATTCTATCAAGCTGTGCAAGACTGAGACGAGACTTAGTACGTGTATAATATACTATTAACAACTTCCAAATCGTAACATATTCTATACAATTTGTTCTGACTCATATCAGACTACTCTGTTGGCGCGATGCCCTTGAGACAGTTTCGGGCCTAAGTCCAGAATCGTCCCATTCTAGTTCCAGTGTACCCCTTCACATGAGTACAATCGTCTGACGACATCCCAGACAAACTCTTCAAAGTACATGCAAGTGTGGTAGGGTTAAAGAACTCCAAACTTACTAAGTACAATCCTTTCATCCTCTCAAAGCGAGCCATGTCCGACTGCCGCTTCTGCACTTCATCTTTGATATTGATGACTTTGCCAATCATCTTCTCTGAAGAATTCACGGT
>NC_134777.1:9754923-9772423 GCF_046742065.1 Oratosquilla oratoria
TTGGCGACAAGCTATTTCGTTTTGGCGCCGAGCTATTTCGTTTTGGCGACAAGCTATTTCGTTCTAGCGACAAGCTATTTCGTTTTGGGGACAAGATATTTCGTTCTAGCGACAAGCTATTTCGTTTTGGGGACAAGTTATTTCGGTCTGGCGACAAGCTATTTCGTTTTGGCGCCAAGCTATTTCGTTTTGGCGACAAGCTATTTCGTTTTGGCGACAAGCTATTTCGTTTTGGCGACAAGCTATTTCGTTTTGGCGACAAGCTATTTCGTTTTGGCGACAAGCTATTTCGTTTTGGCGACAAGCTATTTCGTTTTGGCGACAAGCTATTTCGTTTTGGCGACAAGCTATTTCGTTTTGGCGACAAGCTATTTCGTTTTGGCGACAAGCTATTTCGTTTTGGAGACGAGCTATTTCGTTTTGGCGACAAGCTTTTTCGCTTTGGACAAGCTATTTCGTTTTGGCGACAAGCTTTTTCGCTTTGGACAAGCTATTTCGCTTTGGCGCCAAGCTATTTCGTTTTGGCGACAAGCGTTGCCCCCGTGGTACTTTCCTATGTTACAATAAAGAAATAGTCATATCATGTTTGAGGTAAATGGAAGAAACTGAATCTTTAACTGAAAGATATTCATACCTCATTCTAGATTAGTTAATAATAATGAAAAAATGGTTAAGTACCAGAACTGCCCGTTGGTTTGTCCATGTAACTCCATGTAACTCACATTAGGACAAATTAATTGGATATGCTTCATGCAACATTAACAAATAAGCTTCATATGACCGAGTTTATTTTTGTGTTTAGTGTTCAGAGTTTTTTGACGCTCAGCAATAAAAGAGAAAATAGGAAGTATTTTAGATCAACTTGAAATGATACCTACAAGTTCAAGTGGAAAGTGGAAACAGTCAAGGTTATAAAGTATTTTTAGAGTCGCACATAATTCCCATAATCAATACAGATATCTTTTGATAAAATGACATTTGGGAACAAGGACTAAAAGTTGATTTCTTCTTCTTCTTCTTCTTCTTCTGCTTCCATCTTCCTTCTTCTTCCTTCTTCTTCCTCCTCTTCCTCCTCTTCCTCCTTTTCCTCCTCTTCTTCTTCTTCTTTCATCTTCTTCTTGTTCCTTTTCTTCCTTTTCTTCTTCTTTCTTCTTCTTGTTCTTTTTTCTTCCTCTTCTTTTTCTTCTTTTTCTTTTTTGAGGATTCAGAATGTGTTTCATGAACTGTGACAGTTTTCATAATGCACGAAATTACATTGTTGAGAATAATAGAGAAATGAACTTAACAGAAGTTAGATTAATATGTTTTTGAAAATTGGACGCTTTCACTCATAATAAAAAAGAATAGGTTTATGTTCTGCTGTTTCAGATTTACTGTAGTGGTTATTACTATTATCAATATTACTATTATTATTATTGCTATCAATATTATTATTATTATTGTTATTGTCATTACTATTACTGTTATTATTATTTTCACCATCAATATCATTGTTGATATTATCATCATCGTCATTATTATTATTATCTTTATTGTTACTGTTTTACGGTTTTTTATTGTCATTATTGTTATTGTTATTGTTATTATTATTATCATTAATATCATTATTATTATAATTATTATTATCATTATCATTCTTTTATTACTATAAGTCTTTATATTATTGTTATTACTATTATTATCATTATCAATATCATTGCTATTATTATTATCAATATCATTATCATCATTATTACTATCATTATCATCATTATCATCTTTATCATCCTCATCATCATTATCAATACCGTTATCATCATCCTCATCATCATTATCAATACCGTTATCATCATTATCATCATCATTATTATCATGATTGTGATCATCATTATTATTATCATTAGTATTATTACTATTATCATCTTATTATTCTTTTGTATTTATAATGGTATTATGAAGACGAAATAGCTTCATCACCCAGCTCTCTTCGGGTCGCCAAACAATTTAAAAAATGGCTCTCCGATTACAAAACTGCCCCAACATTCATACAATCATTACTATTTTCTTTGGTATCCCTCCGTTCCTGTCTCCTAGTAACTACCAAAAGGATTACAAAGGCGGAGCATGCCGACAGGAGACCTTTTGGTCCATATCTAGGTCGAATGCGAAAAAAATCATAATAATAAAAATAATAAAAAATAAAAACTATAATAATGTAGATAACAAATAAAATACATAAATAAATGCATAGGTATAGTTAAATAATAAACAAACAGGTAAATAGCAAATAATAATAAATTGACATACTACACTAAAAGGGAGAACCAATGATATATTCAGATGAGCATAACCACCCCAACTAACCCTTTATTCTGTGATTTCCGCTCTTGAGTGTATTCTGTGTCTCATCAGGGGACTCGATTCAGCAAGGGACAACCCCTTGCAGGCGCTTAAGGGTTTAAACCAAGATCCAGGGAGTTCGCTGTTTCCTGGAACTTATGTCTAAGAGGCGACTGCGTTGCATGACGACCCCGTTGCTCGATTATGCAAATGGCTCTGCAACGAGGCCGAAGAGTTACGCGCGGCGGCCATGTCTTAATGTCCGGGAGCGTGATAAGAAAACGGAGGCGGCTCCAAAGCGTTTAATGTCGAGCCAAGAGAGATAACAATGCAGCCGCGGGTCGCGCGACTTTTGACACTTTCAGTGCCCCGGGGAGGACGCTTTCGCTGCCCGGGGAGGAGGCTTTCGCTGCCCGGGGAGGAGGCTTTCGCTGCCCGGGGAGGACGCTTTCGGTGCCCGGGGAGGACGCTTTCGGTGCCCGGGGAGGACGCTTTCGGTGCCCGGGGAGGAGGCTTTCGGTGCCCGGGGAGGAGGCTTTCGGTGCCCGGGGAGGAGGCTTTCGGTGCCCGGGGAGGAGGCTTTCGGTGCCCGGGGAGGAGGTTTTCGGTGCCCGGGGAGGAGGCTTTCGGTGACAGGGGAGGACGCTTCTGCTGCCCCGGGAGGAAGCTTTCGTTGCCCAGGGAGGACGCTTTCCGTGCCCGGGGAGGACGCTTCTGCTGCCCCGGGAGGACGCTTCCGGGGAGCGCTGGGAACCTATGGGTTAACGATATCTCGTTTATGTTCTTGATGGACTTAAGGTATTTCTATTCCAGTTGAGGTGAAATTATTCTATTCAGTTGAGAAGAAGATTCTGGCTCTACACCTTCACTTCCAGGTGATAATTTTCGTTTTATCCCAGCTCTCGGCACTAGAAGATAAAGTGGAGAAGAAGGAAGAGAAAGAAAATAAAGATAAAAATAGTAAAGAAAATGGTGTATAATGAGAGAAAAAAATGAGGAAGAGAAAAAAGGTGTTCTATCTGCTTTGCTGACTTCCGATAATCTGTTCTATTTCCTTCTATTGTACCTAAACTTGTAAACGTTCATTTCTTTCCTCCTTCAACAGCGCAAACTGAAACTGGACAGTTCAAACGTAACTTAGGAATTGATGAATCATCTCCACGGTTTCAAGTGCGGAGGGCAGAATGCTGATCTCAGCAATAACTGTCAGGGATGGAGAAGTCTCGCCTTATCGGACTTTGCGGTAAATCTGATCGTGTGTGGAGAAATCCGAAAGTTTACACAGTCACGTCGGTAGGAATTTTCAAATTCAAATTCAAAAGATTTATTGACGCATAGAAATTATACGTCAAAAGGGGTGTATCAGCATGCTAATATACCCGCACTAACATGTTTAAATAATGAACTTAATAGTTCAGCTATACTTTTGTGAACTTTACGTCGGTAGAATGCCTAATATCAGCAACTATTTCAAACGTTTTCAAATAGAATTGATTGAATTCAGTAATTTCCTTTTTTCATATTTTCCTTTCCCTCGGGCCGATATAAATGGAGTCTACAAACGCTGTGAATTATAGAAGTACATTACTCCTTTCAGTGTGTCCGAAAGTTTACACAGTCACGTCGGTAGAATGTCTAATATTGTCAACTCTTTCAAACGTCTTCT
Organism: Oratosquilla oratoria; assembly: GCF_046742065.1. Taxonomy (NCBI): domain Eukaryota; kingdom Metazoa; phylum Arthropoda; class Malacostraca; order Stomatopoda; family Squillidae; genus Oratosquilla; species Oratosquilla oratoria. The sequence continues at coordinate 9,758,909 of NC_134777.1, forward strand.
AGCAGAATTGACTGAATTAAGTGATTTCCTTTTTTTCGTATTTTACTTTCCCTCGGCGTGTCTACAAGCGCTGTGAATTATAGAAGGATATCAATTCCCTCAGTGCGTCTTTGTGTTAGAACAATACAGAAATTCACGGAGTTCAACTGGTATGGCTTATGAAATAAAAGTTCTAGAACATTCATTCCTACGCTCTAGTGACGCTTTTCACGTATTCCATATATATGTGATTTTCATATATGTAGTTGTACATCTACACATACTTATGGACACGTGCGTATGTATACATATACATATACATATACATATACTGATTGAATTTCACAGCAGCTTCTGCGTTCACGACTTTTTTGCTGAGAAGTTCTACATCTCTGACGATGGATCGGTCAATCAAAATTGTCTACATGAGAACCTGCTACCTAAATACACCAGTATACATATACATATACATATACATATACATGTATCAAATTTGCTGATGATACAAAACTGTGCGGAGTGGCAAATGATCACTCAAACCAATTAGATATTCAAGAAGATTTAGATAAATTACAGCAATGGTCTGAAAAGTGGCTAATGAAATTTAACACAAGTAAATGCAAGGTAATGCACATAGGTAAAAATAACAGCAAGTACGATTACAGGTTATTTGGAAATTCGTTAACAAAAGTGGATAGTGAAAAAGATCTCGGCGTAATTATCAGTAACGACCTCAAATCATCCAAGCAGTGTATTTCAGCCTCTGAGAAAGCAAATAAGATTCTGGGATTGATTGCGCGATCTTTTGATTTCAAAAGTCCATCACTCATTAACAAGCTATATAAATCGTTAGTTCGTCCACATTTGGAATATGCTGTTATAGTATGGTCACCGAATCTCATTAAAGACATTGACAGACTGGAAAAAGTACAACGGCGAGCCACAAAACTGATTCCAAATATCAAAAATAAATCATACGAAAATCGACTTAAGCACATGAATCTGTTTTCCCTAAAAAAAGCGTAGACTCAGAGGTGACTTGATACAGGTCTTTAAGATTTTAAAGGGAATTGACAACATCAAAAGTGACCAAATTTTCACATTGAATGAGAATCAGACAAGAAACAATGGTCTCAAACTGTCCGGAAATAGATTCAATTTGGAAGTAGGTAGAAACAACTTTGCCAACCGTGTAGTTAATGAATGGAATAAACTTCCTGCACAGGTAGTGCAATGTAGTTCAGTTCGAAGCTTTAAGAATCATTTAGATAAATACCTAAGTAAGATGCTGTAATTAATATAATTTATGTTATATTATTTGTTTTTGTTTTGTTATAATTTGTCTGTCTGATTTTCATTTATTATTAGTTATATGTCAATTTATTATCATTTACTATTTACCTGTTTGTTTGTTATTCAACTATACCAATGCATTTATTTATGTATTTTAATTGTTATTTACATTGTTATAGTTTTAATTTATTATTAATATGATTTTTTTTTCTGCTTTTTTTTTTTCTTTTTTTTCTTTTTTTGCATCCGACCTAGATATGGATCAAAAGGTCTCCTGTCGGCATGCTTTGCCTTTGTAATCCTTTGTAATATACATATACATATACATAATCATATTCATTTATACTGTAGACTTGTGTTGTTCTACATTTGTTGGAGGCGTTGGAGGTAAACTATTCTTGGTTCTTCTCTTTGTTGCGTCGTCTCCGTTATTGATGTTTTCCAACAAAGGAATTGACGAAGAAAAGGGTTGCGGTTGCCAACAATAATTTACAATTTACAATTAAACGAAGCGGCCTTGCTGTGGATGTGCTGTGTCTTGCTACATTGCTTCTGACCCAGGGCAGTGGGCGAAATGCAGGGATGACCCGTCATCCAGGAGGAGCCGAGAAAAGAGGGAGTGAGGGATGATGAATGGGAATAAAGTATATGGTGATGAAATGGGTGGGAGTGGATTCATGCCTTTGACTTTAGCTACCCCCTTTGTATGTACAATTCTAAACATCTTCTGTCTGTTGACAGCTAATTACATTATGGAACTAAAGTGATGAATTACGTTAACTGCTATTGTATGGTAACATTGTAATCCGCCGATTTGATTTCTCAGTTCAAGCCAAACTGACCGCGGGTCAGAACACACAATAGGTGGTCCGTTACTACTCCCAGAATCTGACGTCGAGTAGCTAATGCATGCGTATAATGAATGATTCATACTCATTATACAGGCATTTCTTGCAACAATACATATATATATGTACACACCCACACTTACACGAAAACATACACACACACACACACACACACACATACATATATATATATATTATATATACATATATATATATATACATATATATATTTGAGAAATTCGCTAGTGAACAGCGATATCAGATAATTTTTATGACCATCGCGCAGAGGATTCGAACCTACTGCTCTGGTGCCAAGAGGCCCTCAAGTCAGTGCCCTTAACCGCTCAGCTACCTGAACACGGAACGCTACTGTTTTCCGAGATTAGGAAAGACCGCTAACTGCGACCCGTATTTCCTAATCTCTGGAACCAGTAGCTTTCCGATTTCAGAGAGGTTTATCCATCGATAACAGAGCGGTTAAGGGCACTGAATTGGCAGCCTCTTGGCGCCAGAGCAGGTTCGAATCCTCTGCGCGATGGTCATACAGGTTATCTGTGTGTGTGTATATATATATATATATATATATATATATATATATACATATACATATATATTATATATATATATATATATAATACATATACATATATAATACATATACATATATATTGTATATATATAATACATATACATATATATTATATATATATATATATAATACATTATACATTTATTTATATATATATATATATACATATATATATATATATGTGGTGTGTGTGTGTGTGTGTGTGTGTGTGTGTGTGTGTGTGTGTGTGTGTGTGTGTGTGTGTGTGTGTGTGTGTGTGTGTGTGTGTGTGTGTGACTATTTCTGTTTGTATACATATAAGAATACATGCACAAATGTACAGAAATCACTGCTATATGTATAAATAAGAAAAGTAATTTTTCCATAATGAATCACAATAAAGCCGAAAATATGAGTTCAAAAAGTTAAGCGAGAGGAATGAAATACCGTAGAAAAATAGTGATGAAATAAAAAAAGAACTGAAAGAAAATGAAAACGAATAGCCTTCAGGGGGGAAAAAGAGGGGGAGAGGGGGAAGGAGAGAGGGAAGTGAGTGGATAGGGAGGAGGGAATGTTTGGTGGAGAAATATATTGCTGCAGTCGAGGAAAACGGGGTTTGAGAAGAGAGGAAGAAGAAGAAGAAAGAGAGAGGCTGATGGGAGAGAGTAAAAGAGGAAGAAAAGGAAGAGAAAAATGAGTGAGAGTGAGCAAAAGTGGAGGAGGAGGAGGAGGTGAGAGGAATGGAAAGGTGAGAGGAATGGAAAGGTGAGAGGATTGGACGGAAAGTGTAAGGAAGAGAGAAAAGAGAAGGACAAAGAAGAGGAAAAGAGAGGAGAAGGTAAAAGAGAGGTTGAGGAAGTGAGGAAAGAAATGTGGGTTATACAGCGGAAGGGGAATGAGCGAAGGAGAGACGGTTTTCAACAGGAAACGAGGTGGAGGTAACCTGTAGACCCCTGTTTCCCAACCCTGGGGACGCGACCCAAGTGGGGTCGCCAAGCGTTTTTTCCTGGGGTTGCTAAGACATCTCATAGGCCTTTTTTTTTTTTTTTTTTTTTTTTTTTTTTTTTTTTTTTTTTTTTTTTTTTTTTTTTTTTTTTTTTTTTTTTTTTGCAAAGTGATATGAATTCAAAAATAAAATTAAATTTGGTTAACTTTGTCTGTTATAATCTTACATTACCTTTCTTACATATGTATTTATTATACTTGTCCCCCTACTTTTTACAGTCAACAACTAGTCATATATATTAACACATATACAAATAGGTTACATAAGAACATAAGAATCAAGGAGACTGCAAGAGACCTTAAGACCTACACTAGGCAGTCGCGGTCATATCATAAGGATCATATTGGGGGTTTCTGGAGAAAAAGGTTTGGGAAACATTGCCGTAGACAGAGAACCAAGAGGGAGTTGCATGGGGCCGATGAAGACAAAGGCCTAAATGACAGAGTGAACAACGGAGTTAGGGAGGGAGTGGGAAGGAGTGAAGGAGAGTGGGAAGGAGTGAATGAGAGGGGGAAGGAGTGAAGAAAGGAGTGAAGGAGAGTGGGAAGGAGTGAAGGAGAGTAGGAAGGAGTGAAGGAGAGTAGGAAGGAGTGAAGGAGAGTAGGAAGGAGTGAAGGAGAGTGGGAAGGAGTGAAGGAGAGTGGGAAGGAGTGAAGAAAGGAGTGAAGGAGAGTGGGAAGGAGTGAAGGAGGGTGGGAAGGAGTGAGGGAAAGTGGGAAGGAGTGAGGGAAAGTGGGAAGGAGTGAAGGAGAGTGGGGAAGGAGTGAAGGGGAGATGGGAAGGAGCGAAGGAGAGTGGGAAGGAGTGAAGGAGTGTGGAAAGTTGTGAAGGAGAGTGGGAAGGAGTGAAGAAGGGTGGGAAGGAGTGAAGGAGGGTGGGAAGGAGTGAAAGAGAGTGGGAAGGAGTGAAGGAGAGTGGGAAGGAGTGAAAGAGAGTGGGAAGGAGTGAAGGAGAGTGGGAAGGAGTGAAGGAGAGTGGAGGAAGGAGTGAAGGAGAGTGGGAAGGAGTGAAGGAGAGTGGGAAGGAGTGAAGGAGAGTGGGAAGGAGTGAAGGAGAGTGGGAAGGAGTGAAGGAGAGTGGGAAGGAGTGAAGGAGAGTGGGAAGGAGTGAAGGAGAGTGGGAAGGAGTGAAGGAGAGTGGGAAGGAGTGAGAAAAAGTGGGAAGGAATGAAGGAGGGTGGGAAGGAGTGAAGGAGAGTGGGAAGGAGCGAAGGAGAGTGGGAAGGAGTGAAGGAGAATGGGAAGGAGTGAAGGAGAGTGGGAAGGAGTGAAGGAGAGTGGGAAGGAGTGAAGGAGAGTGGGAAGGAGTGAAGGAGAGTGGGAAGGAGTGAAGGAGAGTGGGAAGGAGTGAAGGAGAGTGGGAAGGAGTGAAGGAGAGTGGGAAGGAGTGAAGGAGAGTGGGAAGGAGTGAAGGAGAGTGGGAAGAAGTGAAGGAGAGTGGGAAGGACGAGGGAAGAGGAGGAGGAGGAGGAGGAGGAGGAGGAGGAGGAGGAGGAGAGGATGGTGGGAAGAGGGATGGGGAGGAAGGGAAAGGAGATGGGAGGTAGTTAGGAATGGAGGAATGGGGAGAAGGAAGAGGGACGAGGAAAGCGAAGGAGGAGGAGGAGGAGGAGGAAGAGGAAGAGAGAGGATGGTGGGAGAGGGAAGAGGAGGAAGGGAAAGGAGATGGGAGGTAGTTAAGGATAGAGAAATGAGTAAGAGGAAGTGGGAATGGGGAGGAGGGACGAGGGAAGAGAGGAAGGAGGAGGAGGAGGAGGAGGAGGAGGAGAAGGAGGAGGAGGAGGAGAAGGAGAAGGAGGAGGAGAAGGAGGAGGAGGAGGAGAGAGGATGGTTGGGAGAGGGAAGGGGAGGAAGGGAAGGGAGGTGGGAGGTAATTAGGAATGGAGGGATGGGGAGGAGAAAGAGGGGAGAGAATGAGGAGGAAGAGAGAGAAGGAGGAAGAGAGAGGATGGTAGGAGAGGGAAGAGGAGGAAGGGAAGGGAGATGGGAGGTAGTTAGGAATGGAGGAATGGGGAGGAGGAAGAGGGACGAGGAAAGAGAAGAAGGAGGAGGAGGAGGAAGAGAGAGGATGGTGGGGAGAGGGAAGGGGAGGAAGGGAAGGGAGGAAAGGGAGGTGGGAGGTAGTTAGGAATGGGGAAGAGGAAGCGGGACGAGGAGAGCGAAGGAAGAAGAGGGACGAGAGAAGAGAGGGGGAGGAGGAGGAGGAGGAGGAGGAGGAGGAGGAGGAGGAGGAGGAGGAGGAGGAAGAAGAGAGAGGAAGAGGGAGAGAGAGGATGGTGGGGAGAGGGAAGAGAGAGGAAGGGAAGGGAGACGGGAGGTAGTTAGGAATGGATTAACGGGAACAAGACGAGGATGTGATTGCATTCCTCGTGTAGGCAAACGGAAAGCCTAATCACTTTCTCGGCCCTCGGTTGCTCAGGCGACGCCGGATCCAAGTCACGGCGACGTCACGCCATTAGCTCTCACTTCAGCAGGGCCCAGTCCCACGGACCAGGCGGGAAGGTGTAAGAAGAGGAGGAGGAAGAGAAGGAAAAAGAGAGTCAGGGAGAGGGAGAGGAATAGGAGGGAAAAAGAGGAGCAAGGAGAGGAGGAAGAAAGGAGGAAGAGGAGGAGAAGGGAGAGGAGGAGGAGGAAGAGAAGGAAAAAGAGAGTCAGGGAGAGAAGAATAGGAGGGAAAAAGAGGAGGAAGGAGAGGAGGAAGAAAGGAGGAAGAGGAGGAGAAGGGAGAGGAGGAAAAGGAGAAGCTGGGAGAGGGAGAGGAGGAGAAGGAAAAAGAGATGCAATGAGAGGAGGAGGAAAAAATGAGGAAGAGGAGGAAAAAGAGAGTCAGGGAGAGGAAGAGGAATAGGAGAAAAAAAGAGGAGCAAGGAGAGGAGGAGGAAGAAAGGAAGAAGAGGAGGAGAAGGAAGAGAAGGAAAAAGAGAGTCAGGGAGAGGTAGAGAAACGGGGGAAAAGAGAGAAGCAGGGAGAGGAAGAGGAAGAAAGGAAGAAGAAGTGGAAGAAGAGAAAGAGAAGAAATAGGAGGAGGAGGAAGAGGAGAAATAAAGTCAGAAGCAGGAGCAGGGGGAAGATGAAGAGCAGTAGGGGGGGGAAGGAGTGGGAGGAGGACGAGCTGAAGGATGAGGTGGAGAGAGGGGAGAAGGAGTAGTAAGAAGAGGAAGAGGAGGAGGACGAAGTAAAGAAAAAGGAGAAAGAGGAACGCAAGGGGGAAGACAAGGAGAAGGACGAGATGAAGAAAAAGGGGAAGAAAGAGAAGCTGAAGGAGGAAGAGAAGGGCGAGGTGAAGAAAGAGAAGAAGAAAGAGGACCTGAAGGAGGAGGAGAAGGAGGAGGAGAAGAAAGAGAAAAAGAAAGAGAAGCTGAAGGAGGAGGAGAAGGACAAGGTGAAGAAAGAGAAGAAGAAAGAGGACCTGAAGGAGGAGGAGAAGGACGAGGTGAAGAAAGAGAAGAAGAAAGAGGACCTGAAGGAGGAGGAGAAGGACGAGAAGAGAAACAGAAAGAGAAGCTGAAGGACAAGGTGAAGAAAGAGAAGAAGAAAGAGGACCTGAAGGAGGAGGAGAAGGACGAGGTGAAGAAAGAGAAGAAAAAAGAGGACCTGAAGGAGGAGGAGAAGGAGGAGGAGAAGGACGAGGTGAAGAAAGAGAAGAAGAAAGAGAAGCTGAAGGAGGAGGATAAGGAGGAGCAAGATGAGGTTGATAGAAGGAGAAGTAAGACATTACCCTCAAGTCATTGCTGGAAAAGATTCCAGGACATTTAGGGATTTTGAGTTGGCTTTGCTCCAAACCTTTCCAGCAGAAGGACTGCCTCCGTAGCTTGACCTCCATCATCCGCAGATACCTCGGTGAGGGCGAAGACTTGGGTTTGTCTGGGAAAGAGGAGAAATTATGTCAGCTTAGGTCAGTATCAAAGGGTTAATGGGTACTAAAAAATGTAAACCAGCAAATCAGCAATTGCAGTGACGAGCTCATTCCTCCAGATGAAAATAAGGAAGCTTATCAAGAACACTTTTTCTTCTTCCCTTTGGGATGTGAATTTTAAGTTGGACCCGAGCCTGTTGCTGAATGCTGTAACGCGTTCTTGTCCGTATCACAAGTTTCAATTTGCATTCTCTTGAAAAAAAAACATAGCCTAATTTGAATGGAAATTTGGTCTTTGAGGCTTTAGGAACTCGAAATAGTTCATCAAGGAACACCAGATCATTCTCTCCAGGTAAGAGGAAGCTTCCAGGCATCAATGGTCTAGACACATCCATTAAGACTTTAAGAGTCCAAAGAAGACTTTGAAGAATTCCCAGTTGAAAGAATGTTTATATATCATGACCGTTTGCTTTAAAGTCGATTGATAAAATATTAGACAAAAAGATATGGCGAACTAGAATCTGTACAGGTAAAAAATTACTTCCGTGACAGTCAAAAGATAAAAACAATTCACAATATGTGCAAGCGAATATATATATATATATATATATATATATATATATATATATATATATATATATCTATATATGCAGAAAAACAATAGTATAAAATAATAAATTGATGACCGAGCACATTCGTCTATTTAGACATCATCAGGACGTGTGTGTGTGTGTGTGTGTGTGTGTGTGTGTGTGTGTGTGTGTGTGTGTGTGTGTGTGTGTGTGTGTGTGTGTGTGTGTGTGTGTGTGTGTGTGTGTGTCTGTGCTTATGTGTGCGTCCTTGTGTGTGTGTGTGTGTGTCTGAGAGTGAGCGAATTTGTGTGAGAATATGCATTTGTATATGTCTCATTATAATTTCCTCCACTACCTATTTATTTTACCTTGATTCTGGTGTTTGTTGTATGTAGGCTAACATTTGGAAGTGTCATGATTTCAAAGATGGTGCAATTGCACGAAATATTGTGAGCTTGGGTAATTGCAAAGGCTATCAAAAATGCAAATTGAATGTTGAGATTTTCATTATGTTTTATGCACAGAGAATTCTGTGGATATGTACGTTCATAAACTCAACCGCAAATAAGCTGGGACACATGTAAATACACACACACAAAAACATGCAGACATATACCTGTATACACACACACGCACACACACATACATACACATACACATACACACACAAACATATAAACACACACACACACATACACACACAAACACACACATACACACACACGCACACACACACACACACACACACACACACAAACACACACATACACACACACACACACACACACACACACACACACACACACACACACACACACACACACACACACAAACACACATACACACACACATATGGGAGGGAAATACCTGTCGATCACGAGCCCAACACGTGATCCAAGACCATGGTGAATTATGTTGAATCACACACATACACACACACACATACATATATATACATAAACACACACACACACACACACACACACACACAAACACATAACTTGGGTATGTTAGAATATTAGAAAATAGGAAACGGGACCCGACGAGCGTTGCTCCCTTCCTGTATAGTACACTTAAGTAAATACAGGTACGGAACTAGACTATATATATGTACTTCCACACTTTTCAATGAGTCCGCGAGATCAAACAGTCTTATACCCAACACCCATTCCTATTTCCATCTGGTATTGTTATCATTATATTCTTTTTCGTAGTTTGCTGGGTTGGTAATCACTCGGACTTCAAACTTGCAGGTGCTTCGGAGCTGTTCATAATACATGGACGCAGGAGACGGTGTCCACGCTACAGCCACATCAGTAACAATACCCGGAGAAAGTTGATGTATCACACAGTGACGTCACCAAGTGACTAGGTCAGAGGTGATGACCTTCCTAACCTCTGTGCCGCTGCCAGGATTCGAACAAAGGCCGAATTCACCACGCGGTTACTAGACGCACGTTTTACCAACCGAGACACGGCGGACTTCTTCACATCTGTTAGTATTTCACGTTCTCACGACTTCCTGTTTCCATGGGAACCTGTCATCCTGATACGTCATGCCCACCACATCCAAGCAACTTTTTTTTTTTCTTTTTTTTTTTGACAGATTTTCCTTATGGGGGTGGGGGGAGTGAGTGAGGGGGGAAGGGGGAAGAACAAAGTGGGAGGCGGTGGAGGAGAAGGGTGAGGAAGAAGGAGGGTTATTCTTCCTGCTCCTAGACCAGTGGTCATTAGCCTTATTCAGTGTCCATACCCCTTAATTAGCAAAAAAGAAAAAAAAAAAAAAAAAAAAAAAAAAAAAAAAAATTAAAACAAATTATCGTACCCCCATCCAATATAAATACAATACAAACATACGAAAAGGATTAGTGATACAAACCTTGTTGATGAATTATTAGATATATCCAATTACTAATCAAACGTAATTTATAATTTCAAATTAGAAACGTCAATCAGTAGGATGCAATAAATGCACATTATGCTTTCTCATGGTAAATATACAGTACCATTGCACGCACTGCTTTCTCATGGTAAATATACAGTACCATTGCACTGGCTGGCTATCATGTCTCGTACCACCAGGTTTAAGGTCTCGTATTCCTTGGGGATAAAGGTACCTCAAGTTAAGAAACAATGTCCTAGAAAGATAGTCAGTCGTTCCTTCCTCTATGTACGTCATCCTCATCCCCGTCCCCTTTGATGTGGGTAGTTACCACATGGAAATAAACTCATCTGCTGGGATTCGAACTCCCGCCTGAGCGGCTTGCGTCTTACAAGACGAGAATCGTACCATCACGCTATCCTGACCCTTCATGATAAGTGTTTATCGTCCTGATGTGAAGGATGAATGAAAGATCAAATTTCTTCTCGACTTATTATTAGTTAGTTAGAGGACAGGATAGATAAGATGGGGGAGAGGGAGGGAGGGAGGGGGGAGGGGGGATTTGGGAGTTTAGTGTAAGGAAAGAATGAAATGGAAGGAAGTTAAAGTTATGATTGGTGTGGGGCAGACCCACTTCCTCGATTATATCCATGTTATTTAGTTTAGTTAGAGGGCAGGATAGATAAGATGGGGGAGAGGGAGGGAGGGGGAATTGGGGGTTAAGTGGAAGGAAAGAGTGAAATGGAAGGAAGTTAGAGTTATGATAGATGTGGGGAAGACCCACTTCCTTGATATTGAAATTCTCGTCCGCTATAACGTAAATTATATATAACGAATATTTTAATGTTATGTACAAGTATGCAAATATGTTACATATAGACACTATTTACATTTTAAGGGCCATCCCTGCACGTGACAATATTTACGATATACAATTTCATTACCATGGACGCATATAATAGATTGACCAAGATTAATGATTTTATTTACAAAAATGTTATATGCGTTAAGGGGAGACTACAGAAGTGGCGTGTTGCCACACCTTCCGCTCACACAATCCCTTCCTCTTTTCATTCCCTCCTCGTTTGTATGGCTCGCTGGCAGTAGTATCCCCTTCGTCATAGTTTATTCTCTCTTTGTCTCTGGCTTCCCTTCCCTCTTTTTATCCGGCGTCCTCCTCTCACCTTTATACCCCGGGTCCCTTTTTCGCGATTATTTTATCTCTCTGCAAACGTTTGCACGAGTTGTTGTTTGCGTAGGACATGATTTTTCTAACGTTTGCATTACCTCCCCGTGTTTGCCATGTATCTTTTCCCTCTCTTCACTTTTATGTACTTTTGTCATAAGTTCTTTAGTTTTTCCCCACCTTAAGCGCAATACACTTTTCTCTACCATCTCTATTTTTTAATAACTGCATGGTTGATGTCTATGCCTGTGCTCTGGGGGTGCTTTTGTATGTCGTTAAATATGTGTGTGTGCATGTATGTGTGCGTGTGTGTGCGTGTGTGTGTGTGTGTGTGTGTGTGTGTGTGTGTGTGTGTGTGTGTGTGTGTGTGTGTGTGTGTGTGTGTGTGTGTGTGTGTGTGTGTGTGTGTGTGTGTGTGTGTGTGTGTGTGTGTGTGTGTGTGTGTGTGTGTGTGTGTGTGTGTGTGTGTGTGTGTGTGTGTGTGCGTGTGTGTGTGCGTGCGTGCGTGTGTGTGTGTGTGTGTGTGTGTGTGTGTGTGTGTGTGTGTGTGTGTGTGTGTGTGTGTGTGCCTGTGTTTGTGTGTGAATACATGTATATGTGTGTGTGTGTGTGCCTGTGTTTGTGTGTGAATGTGTGTGTGTGTGCGTGTGTGTGTGTGTGTGTGTGTGTGTGTGTGTGTGTGTGTGTGTGTGTGTGTGTGTGTGTGTGTGTGTGTGTGTGTGTGTGCGTGCATGCGTGATTCACCATGATCTTGGATCACGTGTTGGAGTCGTGATCGACACACACACATACAAACAGATAAATAAACAGGTAAGTGAACAAACCAACCAACAGATAAATGAATAAATGAATAGATAATTGAATATACAGATAAATAAATGAATAAATAAGTAGATAAATGAATGAATGAATGGATAAACGAATAGGTAAGTATATAGATAAATAAGGAATATGAAAAGAAGAACTGGACGGAGTGAACAGCAGATGAAGACGAACAATTCGGTGGACGGGTAGGATGAGGGACACAAATGGATGTCTGTCGACTAAGGAAGGGAGAGGACAAGAGGTAGAAATAAATTGAGAGATATTGAATGGATGACGTAATGACGCGTCCCAAAAGATATGTCCTTGTCTGCACGGTAAATTCTTGGAGTCGTGGAGTCGGGGTGGGAGTCACCATTTTATGAAGCGTTTGGGGTAAAAGAGGACAGGGTATCCGACCCTGCCGGGGATGTGTTGTGCTGCAGGAGTCGCGACGACAAGACGGGGATGATGAATCAGTTTGGATGGATGTGGACTGAGTATGTACTTTGACTCGGCCACGCCCCTTATATATATATTTATATATATATATATATATATATATATATATATATATATATATATTAAGGTGGAAAAAGGCTTCTTTTTCCACATTCATCAACTTGTCACAATGTACCAGCATATACATATTATATATACATACATATATATATATATATATATATATATATATATATATATATCTATATATATATTGACATAGTAATTACCACTGCATAATCATCCACCGATTGTTAAACATAGAGGTTAAGAATTCTAAATATTACATATACGAGCATCATTAGTTGGACTTGGCAAAGGCTATGACCCTGTTTCGATCATCAAGACTACTGTGGACTGGCACCAACCCACACTGGGCAAAGGTGCTGTCTTCGGCCGTAACAAGGGACAAGACTGATCACGTCACTATGACGTCATGAGATTTAAAGAAGACCGTACCGACTTTCTACCATGAGGAAGAAGAATCTGACTTTGTTTTCCAGTTAAGCTAATCTGGTTTACCGGTTTATCTATAAACTCGGCCGGTAACTTTCCTCAGCGTTTAGAATGAGCTTAGGGGAACTTTAATTTTTAATGATAGAAAGCGTTCGTTAGGGCTGGCGAAATATCTTAAAAGTATGCGTGTCTTTCCTGAAGAAGTCAAGTTCAGCTACACAAATTAACTAATAAAAACCAACAAAGTACATTACAGTATCAGAACACGACAGAAATCAAGGAAACTTATTATCAAGCTACCCTGCAATGTAACCTATTAGAGTGTAGGTTATTGTAAGATGTAACTAAATAAGATTATTTGCATAGATGTGAGCACTAGACTTCTGCGTGGGCATCCGTGGCGATGTTCATTTTATTGAGGGAATTGTTTTGGAAAGACACGGGAAAAGGGGAAACTGTAGGAATGGATTCCATGCAAACCTTAGCCGACCTAATTGTTGAGAATAAACCTAATAGAGAGAGAGACAGAGAGAAAGAGAGACAGACAGAGAGAAAGAGAGAGAGACAG
>NC_134777.1:9779923-9807423 GCF_046742065.1 Oratosquilla oratoria
CTGCCGAGGAGAAATTGCGAAGACAGATGGAACCGTTTGACGGAAGCCAGAACGCGCGAGAAGAGCTCCCGTCGGTGTAGACGGGCGTTAACTCCTTATTTGGGCAAGGTCAGCCAGAGACTGACCTCTCAGCTGGGGGAGGGGGAAAGGGTAGATTCAAGACATCAAGGGTCCTGTTATGTTGTGAAACTGGGATTAACCAGAATAGAGTCTGCGAACTGTGCCATTCCCAAGGATGAGGTTGATGGATGATGGATAAGGCTTCTCGTTGGCCTTTAGGGATTTCCTGTCGGTTGTATAAGATTACCCAGTGGAAGAAGGAAGATATAAAGGTCATCATATTAAGACAACAGGGCAGGACTCGCAGTAAGGGTTTTAAACTGGACAAATTTAGATTCAAGAAGGAAATAGGCAAGAATTGGTTTACTAATAGGGTTTGTCGACGAATGGAATAGACTTAGTAACCATGTAGTATGCGTTGAAACTATCAGTTGTTTTAAGAAACGATTAGACGACTTTATGTATGGGAATGACAGGTGGTGATGGATACGGAGCTGCCTAGTGTAGGCCTTATGGTCTCTTGCAGTCTCCTTCATTCTTATGTTCTTATCACCGATCTTACGGACTGGATACGATTTTTATCGAATCGCTGGCAAACTTGAATATCTATAGAGGAAGAAGAGGAGAAGGAAGAGGAGGAAGAGGAGAAAAGGTGGGTGAGAAGAGAAATAGGAAGAAATAGAGAAACGAAGACGTTAAGATTACCAATCTCACGTAGGCAAACTCGGGTATCCATACAGACAGAAGAGAAGGAGGAGGAGGAGGAGGAGGAGGAGGAGGAGGAGGAGGAGAAGGAGGAGGAGGAGGAGAAGGAGAAGGAGAAGGAGGAGAAGGAGGAGGAGGAGGAGGAGGAGGAGGAGGAGGAGGAGGAGGAGGAGGAGGAGGAGGAGGAGGAGGAGGAGGAGGAGGAGGAGGAGGAGGAGGAGGAGGAGGAGGAGGAGAAGGAGGAGGAGGAGGAGTAGGAAGAGGGAAAATAGAAAAATGTGGGTGAGAAGAGAAATAGGAAGAAATAGAGGAAGAAGAAACGATGGAATTTGTATTTTGTGCTGAATATCCTGCGCTTCTATATCTGGGGACTATATGGTGACCAAGACGTGAAGACTAAGGCTGATGTCACACGGGCGGTCTACCCGCCTGACCGCGGCGGGTGAGACGCATTTCCCCACTTGAAAACCGCCGCGGCCAGCCCGCCTGGCTATGTCAGACGAGAGGTTTATACATAGGAATCAATATAAAGCGGTTCCGCGGCGGCTGACCCGCTTTGCACCCGCGGCGGCCAACCCGCTCGTCTGGCTAGGGCTTTAGAGATGATCAACGAGACATCTAAGAAGGCCAGCAGAAAGGAGGGCGAGGTTTTTTTGTTTATCATTTTATTTTATTTTATTTTGTTTTGTTTTATTTTATTTTCTCATTTTAATCTTTGTTTCATATTATCCTATTTTATTTTATATCATCTTTTTTATTTTATTTTATTTTTATTTTGTTTCATTTATTCATTTTATTTTATTTTATTTTGTTTTGTTTTATTCTATTTTCTTATTTTAATCTTTATTTCATATTATCCTATTTCATTTTATATCATCTTTTTCATTTTATTTTATTTTTATTTTGTTTCATTTATTCATTTTATTTTATTTTATTTTGTTTTGTTTTATTCTATTTTCTTATTTTCATCTTTATTTCATATTATCCTATTTCATTTTATATCATCTTTTTTATTTTATTTTATTTTTATTTTGTTTCATTTATTCATGTATCTATTTATTTCTGTTTTATTTTATCTTATTATAATCATTTATTTGTTTATCTATTTATTTTGATAGTAACAAGTTCTCAGTCATAAAAGATGCTACATCAATCTGGTCCGTAGAGATGTCTATAAAACATTGTCAACACGAAACTTACGCATTCAGTTCACGATATGGGGGAGTGGGCGAAACCGTAAGAATAGAAAGGAGAAATAGAAATCAAGAATGATCAGGAAAAGGGAAGTGGAAAGAGACATTGGAAGAAAAGGAGGAGGAGGAGGAGGAGGAGGGAAAGAAAACGGACAAAGAAAATGAAAGACGGGAGGAAGATGTGCAAGAGGGTAAGAAGGGGGAAAATAAATGTCGATGAGAAAGCCGAGGAAAGAGGAAATTAAAATAATAAGAGTAAATGCACAGAGAAAGAGAGAAAAGGAGGGAGAAGGAAAGGGGGAGAGAGAGAGAGAGGGGGGGGAGAAAGAGAAAGAAGAGAGAGAAAGAGAGAGAGAGAGAGAGAGAGAGAGAGAGAGAGAGAGAGAGAGAGAGAGAGAGAGAGAGAGAGAGAGAGAGAGAGAGAGAGAGAGAGAGAGAGAGAGAGAGAGAGAGAGAGGAGAAGAGAGAGAGAGAGAGAGAGAGAGAGAGAGAGAGAGAGAGAGAGAGAGAGAGAGAGAGAAAGAGAGAGAGAGAGTGAGAGAGAGAATAATGAATAGAGTTAGAGCTGATAGATGAAGATAGTAGAATAGTGGACATAACAGACGAAAGAAACAGATATTAATATGACTGTGATAAGTCGAGGCTAAGAGAAGATATTAGAGTAGTAGAAATAGAGATTGAAAGATGGTGAAAGCCGGCAGAGGAGAATAGAGAATTAGGTAGACTGAGGTTGTCCAACATGAGCCTCTGCTATCAAATCAACATACTCGTGAAACGCAAGAGGAAGCTGGATTCCTCAATGAACTGGTGAAGTCTTTAAGCCTTGAGGCGAGGAGGTTTCTTCAAGGTCAATAAAGTCGTACAGAGTGAGTGAGAATAAGAATATTTAAATGATATTATTCTTAGTAGATTGAATTAAAATTTGAGGTCTTTTCTTATTTGAATAATATCATCTGGTATTAGCCAGAATAAAGTGTCTCAAGGCAACGACAATTCTTCATTTCAGGACGAATGATCTTGACCAAGAATACAGGATGTCTAAGATGTCTATTGTGAATTTTTCCATCCTAAGGTCACTTTTCCAATTAAATGACACCGTCCGAACTTTACAAATCTGATTGAATGACAAATATCAGTTTAACCTCTTTAGTACATACATACATACATATACCAAGGCTTTTTTTCCCCCCTTACCAGGGAGGTAGCCAAAAAGAACAAGGCACAAAGTCATTCCCGCCCATTGCATCCCCAAAAACACTCCACACCCCTCCACCCTCCCTCCCATCTTAGCACCTCTTTAGTACAAGTTAAATTCTCGCAGGTAGCATCAGCTGCCTGATGTATGATGATTCGATGATGCATCAAAATACTCGCGTTATAAGATATAAAGTTATAGCTGCATTACTCGTGCTCTTTTACTCTGAATGTTAAAAACCACAGGTAATATGATCAAGCCAGTTTACATAATATGGAGGTTACTCAGCTACAACTACAAAATAAATATAATCAAGACTCCACCACCGGCATCACCATGACGGCCACGTAGGCATCATCTTACGGATGGGGTTAAAGGTGTTCCTTTGCCAGTTCGTGGCAATTATATCCAAACAAACGAAGAATCAGTTTCTGATTAAATACCTCTAGACCCATCGAGAAAACGACATCGACCTGTTCAGTGGCAAGGTACACTTCTGGTATTCTTTAAACGGCTGGTGGTAGACAACTTATTGAATACCTAAGGTATGATCTCCTGACCTACGAGATTGATATTACAAAGGATTACAAAGGCGGAGCATGCCGACAGGAGACCTTTTTTATCCATATCTAGGTCGGATGCAAAACAAAAAACAAAACAAAAATCATAGTAATAAAATAAAAAATAGAAATTATAATAATGTAAATAACAAATAAAATACATAAATAAATGCATAGGTATAGTCAAAATAACAAACAAACAGGTAAATAGTAAATAATGATAAATTGACATATAACTAATAATAAATGAAAATCAGACAGACAAATGATAACAAAACAAAAACAAATAATATAAGATAAATTATAATCATTACAGCATCTTACTTAGGTATTTATCTAAATGAGTTCGAACTGAACTACATTGCACTACCTGTGACTTCTCACATAGACGAGTATAGGGTGGTTCGAATGTCGTGTTAACCCTATCAATAGAGGTACATGTACTACAGTAATACAAAATATATGTCCTGGATTCAGGCTGCTTGTAATTGTATTGGCACATGAGCATATGGGTGATGTGCGACATGACTCCACTGAAAGATTCGGCAATCCAACTCCTCCTATGATGACAATACTGCGATGGGAACATTTTGTTCCAGTGTTCTTATTTTGTTCTATTGTTTTTACAGTAGATAAACCGAATCCAGGATATGTATTTTGTATTACTGTAATACCCCTCTATGGGTAGGGATAACAAGACATTCAGACCACCCTGTAGTTTCTGGCCCGACAGAGGCAGACTCTTTCAGGTGAGTCCGGGCGGTCTCAGGAGTGAAGACCAACCAAGACTTCGGGAAGTTTTGCGAAGTGGAGGGTCCTCAATCTCGGGGTGGTGAGGTCTCGTAGAGTTCGGTGAGGGACGAACTCAGGAGTAACAACACATTCGGACCACCCTCTAGTTTCTGGTCCAATAGAGGCAGACTCCTTCAGCCGAGTCCGGGCGGTCTCAGGAGGTGAGGTCTTGTAGAGTTCGGTGAGGGACGAACTCAGGAGTAACAAGACATTCGGAGGCAGACTCCTTCAGCCGAGTCCGGGCGGTCTCAGGAGTGGAGACCAACCAAGACTTCGGGAAGTTTTGCGAAGTCGAGGGTCCTCAATCTCGGGGAGGTGAGGTCTCGTAGAGTTCGGTGAGGGACGAACTCAGAAGTAACAACTCATTGGGACCACCCTTAGTTTCTGGCCCGACAAAGGCAGACTCCTTCAGCTGAGTCCGGGCGGACTCAGGAGTGGAGACAAACCAAGACTTCGGGCGTTTTGCGAAGTGGAAGGCCCTCAATCTCGGAGAGATGAGGTCTCGTAGAGTTCGGTGACAGACGACCTCAGGAGTGATTCTAAGGACCGAATACCTTTCGACATTTCTTAGGAATTGTCTAGTCTTCTTGTCATGTTTAACTGGCTTACAGGCTTATCTACACAATCAACCTTCAGTTCTTACAAAAACAGACAATGAATCTAAGAAAACTATGTTATCTGTTTGTAAATACGACTCGTCAGGGTTGTCGAGAGGTTTTGAAAGTAAATTCTAAGAGTTCGGAGGGATTTCAGGAACAAAGGAATCAAGAGTTCGGGGACGATTTTCGATGTGGAGGAACCAGAAGAGATAAGACAAGAGGAAAGACACAGACTATCAAATCACGATGAGAACCATCGGATAAGAGTGGCTGAAGGGGAGATAAAGGAGGAGGAGGAATAGGAAGAGGAAGAGTAAGAGGAAGAGGAAGAGAAAGAGGAAGGAGAAGGAAGAAAAAAGGGAAGAGGAAGAGGAGGAAGAGGAAAAGGATGAGTAAGAGAAAAAGGAAGAGGAAAAGGAAGAGAAAGAGGAGGAAAGGGAAGAGGAGGAAAGGGAAGAGGAGGAAAGGGAAGAGAAGGAAAGAGGAGGAAAGGGGAGAGGAAGAGGAAGAGAGAGAGGAATAGGAAGAAGAAGAGCAAGAGCAAGAGCAAGAGGAAGAGAAAGAGAGAGAAAAAAGAAGAGGAAGAGGAAGAGAAAGAAGAAGAAGAGGAAGAGGAAGAGGAAATATCAACTCTATCAAACATGGAGTCTATACCCCATACGAGGAGAAAGAGTACCACTAGGAAGATGAAGTGGAGAAATAAGAAGAGGAAGAGAAGGGGAAGGAAGAAAAGGAGGAAGTGGTGGTGAAGAAGGAGGAAGAGGAGGAGGAGAAGGAGGAAAAAGGGGAGAAGGAGGAGGAAGAGAAGGAAAAGGAGGAGGAGAAGGAGGAGGAGAAGGAGGAAAAAGGGGAGAAGGAGGAGGAAGAGAAGGAAAAGGAGGAGGAGAAGGAGGAGGAGAAGGAGGACAAGGAGGAGGAGAAAATGAATGGATGTGGACACGGTGATACAAGAGTCTCGATGAGTGTGAAACAGAAAACGGAGGAAGACGAAATAAAAAGAAAAAGAAATTGGAGCGGCGAGCGATCACATCAGGGAATCGATGCGGGAGGGGGGGGGTCTGATATTCGTCGAGTGGGAGAAATTAAGGACGAGATGAAGGAGGAATGGAGAAGAAATAAAGAAGATTACAATGAGAAAAGGGGGAAACAAAGGAACGAGAGCAGAAATATGTGTGGGACTGTCTAAGTCTTCCAAAATGAACTAAAAGCGGACATTTGGTCAATTTCTCGATGTTTTTCCTTGGTGGTTCTATTGTATGGTACAGTTAAATATATAGATATGAATCTTTTTGCTTATATACATGCATGCATGCATACAAACAGCCACGCACGCGCACACACACACACACACACACACGCACACACACACACACACACACAAACACACACACACCACACACACACACACACGCACGCACGCACGCACACGCACGCACACACACACATATATATATGTATATATATATATATATATATATATATATATATATATATATATATATATTGATTTTAACTTTAGCAAGGGGGCATAGAGAAGGGCACAGCCCATCGCGAAATTTCACATATTGCCAAAAATTCATCTTCTTTGCTTGATTTTAGGACTCCCTAAATTCAGACATTTCCCAGGAGCCAATACAGTTCCATGGGTTTTCATGAAATTCATTATTTCAGGACTTCTACAGCCCCCTTGCTGCAAGAAGGGGTTTCACGGCGTGCCAGAAGGTAATTAGTCAGGCGCCAGCCTTAGTGTACATTCTCAGTGCACGCTCTGTCCAAGGAAGTACCTGAAGCCAAAGGAGTCACAAAATTGAATGGTTTGCATATCATTATTACTGCTGTCTCACACTAAATCTGTTTCACTCGCTGAGACTGTCACGTTCATATTTTTCTCTTATGTTATCATAATTCTTCGTTCATATTCTCAAAGTCTTTATACATCGTCTTCACGCTTAATATACTTAGATCGAGCTGGACGAAGTTGCTATTTGCTAACGAAAACAAAACCTTTGAAGATGTGGTCATTGATTATACTATGACACAGATTGCATTGTAAGATGCTTATTATGCTTATTTGTTTGAATTCACTGATACAATATTTATTTAATGTTCCAAAGTCAAAGTTCTAACTATATATCGGCAGTTTCTATCCAAGTGACAAAAAAAAAAAACTGATTTACTGCACCAACTTTCAGGGTATCGACATAGTACGTCATAACAAAGGTGGCCTGTATTTTGGACGTGACTTTTGAGTTAAGCTCCGAGTGTATTTTCTTGGGATTTTGGCATTTTAAAGAAAATTATATTCTTGGACTATGGTGAAAAAGTCTGCTTTGTAAAATGTTTTACCTTTTTATGCCAATATTATGGCTAAGGCTGCTGAACTACACACTCAACAGAAAACGAGGGCAGAGCATTGGTGACGTCATGTCGCCTGTCTCTGACCAGCCTCAACGGAAATACGATCACATTTATTTTTCATATATTTTCCACTCTTCTCTTCTTTCATACTCCCTATTTTATTGTATCTATAAATATTCATATTAGTAGTGATCATCTTGCTGTTTTCATATAATTCTATTTAGTAGTGAAACCTTATTTCTCCTCACACGCCATAGAAAACGAAGGCCAAAGGTTGATGACGTCATGTCGCTGAAGAATCACCAAGTACGTTCAGCCTCAATAGGAATACGACTCGATTAATATTTCCTCGAGTACTTAAGGTGTATTTCTGCTTCTGTTTCATTTAACAGACGAAATATCAACGTTATAATCTTGCAATACACAGTATTATGAGTTAAAACATGAAATTACAAAACAAACGGGCTAGTTGCCTTATCCGTAAGGTGCTTTTGTCGAAGTCCCTGTATTGTTGATGTAGAGTATATAAGGTACTAATTACCTTTAATGAGTGCACCGCGTCGTGGTGTGATGGCACACACGGCTGACACCGTATCAGCAGATCCGAGTTCGAATCTCGGAGGCGCCGTGCTTTTGCTTTTTTCCCCGTTTTTTCCTGTCGCAGTGGCTCAATGGTTATGGTTACTGTGTTGCGTTTCGAGGGTCCAGAGTTCGAAACCCAGGGAGTGTCTTTCCACTTTCTATGAAAGCTCGCCTTGGTAGACGTCACTGGAGTTCTAGTTCTTTGAATTAATATTCATTGCCAAATTTATCTCATAAAGGTACGCGTATCAAACTCCATATATTCACCCCCATCAAATAACACCGCAAATAATGACACAGATATTCAACTTACAGCGAGGAAAAATATATGAAAGATAAGTGTGATCGTATTTCCGTTGAGGCTGGTCAGAGGCAGGCGACATGACGTCACCAATGTTCTGCCCTCGTTTTCTGTTGAGTGTGTAGTCCAGCAGCATTAGCCATAATATTGGCATAAAAAGGTAAAACATTTTACAAAGCAGACTTTTTCACCATAGTCCAAGAATATAATGTTCTTTAAAATGCCAAGATTCCATAAAATCCATTTTGAGCTTAACTCAAAAATCGAGTCCAAATTACAGGCCAGCCTCGTAGTACATACATATACATACATATACCAAGACATTCCCACCCATTTCATCCCCAAAAACACTCCACACCCCTCCACCCTCCCTCCCATCTTAGCACCTCCTAGATGTAGTAGTACCTCCTAGATGTAGTAAATCCGGTTTTTTTTTTTTTGTCACTTGGATAGAAACTGCCAATATGTAAATAGAAATTTGACTTGTGAACATTAAATAAACATTGTATCAGTGAATTCAATCAGAAAACTATAATCAACATCTTACAATACAATCTGTGTCATATACAGTATAGTTAATGAAAGTCAGGTTAGGATTCTTAAATGCTCTTAATATATTTTGTAATCAAGATAAATATCTTCACTTGAGACACCTGCAATGTTTCCATATGTTTGAACCTCACAGTTGTTGCACATAAGTATCTCATTAAATAAAGAATTGAATGATTAGATAAATAAATATATGAATGAATAAATATCTAGATAAATAGATTAACAAATATATAAGCAATTAAAAATAGATAAGTAGACGAACAGATAAATTAATAAATAGCTAAATAAAAGCATGAATGAAAGGATATATGAATATAAAAATTAATAAACAAATAGATGAATAAATATATAAAAGCAAATAAACAAGCAGCCGATGAAACAATAATTGAATGATTAGATAAATAGATAAATACACAGATAAACAAAAAATTAAATAAGTATATTAGGAGGTGCACAAACAAATGAATAGATAAGTCAGCAATAAATGAATAAGTGAAAAATGAAAGAATGATTAGAATAAATACATTAAATAATAAATGAAGAGATGAATAGATTAATAAAAATAAATAAATAGATTTATAAATAAATCTATAGATTAGTGAATAAATGAATAAACAATTACATCAATCAATAAATGGATAGATATATTAATAAAACAGCTAAATGAAAATAAAATAAAAATTAGATAAATAGATAGATAAATAAATAGATAAATAAATAAACAAATAAATAGATAATTAAATAGATAAATAAATAGATAAATAAATAGATAAATAAATAGATGAATGAATAGATAAGTAAATAAGTAAATAAATAAAAAATAAATAAATAAAACGGATATCCAAAGGGATAAACGCACACGCACGCACGCACGCATACACACGTGCGTTCATTTGTTTTTTCCCGCATATCAGAACATCTAAAGAACAAATCGTTTCGACTTTGTTGCTTTTAAAACTCCGGCCCAGGGATGATACGTCCAGGAATGTAAACCAAAAAAAAAGAAAAACCAAAACTACAAATTTAAGAAATACGAAAGGAAGACAGAAAAAAAAAGAAAACGCAGAAGGCAGTACATGAAGGGCGGAAAACGAAGAAGAAAAAAAGGAGGAACTGGCAACCGAGAAAGAAGGAGGAAAAAATACGGAGAGAGGGATGAAAATAGAATCCCAAAATAAAGACCTGGAAATAGAAAAAACGAAAAAAACGAAAATCCGGGGGTGGGGGAGAAATTTTCGACAAAAAGGGAAATGAAAAGTTTGGATTAAAATGGTGCAAGCGAGATGCTGGTTCAGAGGTGAATGAAAAAATAGAATATTTTGGTTTGTATAGGCTGGGTCATGGATGCGTTGGGCACAATTGAGCGGGCTAAATCATAGTATGGGGTAATAGGTATATTGCACGATCTACCAGTGAGCAGCAGATCATTTGGACGCCTATGAGATCCAGAAAATTTAAATCCTTTTTGAGCTGTGACTCTGTGTGTGCGTCTGTGTGTGTGTGTGTGTGTGTGTGTGTGTGTGTGTGTGTGTGTGTGTGTGTGTGTGTGTGTGTGTGTGTGTGTGTGTGTGTGTGTGTGTGTGTGTACCTACATATACATACATGTATTATACATATATTCATATTTACATATACACCTACATATATATACATATACATACACACACACATTGTATATATATATATATATATATATATATATATATATATATATATATAGTGTGTGTGTGTGTGTGTGTGTGTGTGTGTGTGTGTGTGTGTGTGTGTGTGTGTGTGTGTGTGTGTGTGTGTGTGTGTGTGTGTGTGTGTGTGTGTGTGTGTATGTGTGTGTATGTGTGTGTGTGTGTGTGTGTGTTTGTGTGTAAGATTTTAGCAGAAAAATTGTATTTTGCATTGTCTGTGAAACTAAGGCGTAAAGGTAGCATATTATAGTATAAGGCAAGCAATGTAAACGTACATTTGTCTTTATCTGTGTTTATCCTTTTTTTCTCTTTATGGTTTGTCTCCTTAAATGAAGAACGAATTGGCACGCGACGATTGTGTCACGCTGAGAGACAATGTAAGGAAGACGCATGCCTTCTCAAGGGCATTCTCCATGAGAAGGCGGGAACCGTTTCCACGATTCCGCTCACTGCTACCAAGAATAGGTGGCGCGCCGTGGGATGTCTTTCATTAAGTCAGATCTCAATGAACAGGGATTCCATGGAATTCTCGGTAGCCCAATTGTTTTGATCTACTGGAATATGAAGTGGTTGCGAACTACATACGAATATTGTGAAGTTATGAATATATTCTGCATTGGAAGACAAAATGAAATTGCAAACTAATTTTTAAACCGGACATGTAAAAGAAACTAGAAAAGCATAGTAATGTAATTGAACAACTGATCTTTAACCATAAGAAATTTATAACTGATTTAGAAGTTGACAAAAACATTGTATCTAGTGACCAGAATTCAATCAGGTTTAAACTATGAAATAGATTTAGAACAGAGTCGTATATCTGTAATTCTAGAATTTTAGAAAAGTTTCTTTTACTGTGAGTACTCACAGACTGGGATTCAAAATTAGGTGAAAGTGATTGAAAGAAATGTAAGAAATATTTCAGCACATTCATTGAAAGTTTTTGTATTTACGTTCCATTTAAGGAAAGGCAGCCACTGTGGGTTAGTGATACCCCGTCTGGCGACATGTGGCAGCTCGCATACGTGCTTAGCAACAGTGCGTGAATGAGAGACTGTAGAGGGACGCGGAGTTACGCATGGGCGTTATATTTGACTATGTTATTCTAGTGTATCTTCTTGTAACTGTGTTATTCATGGCTGAATGTACTTAAGAACCTACTATGTGTATTATTAGCCCTCGACCAACACACACAGCCACCAAATCAGTCTTTTCTAAAATGGCTTCATAAAGAAACAGAAAAGCGCTGAGAAAAAGAGACTAGCTTATAGAAGCACAAAAGCTCCAAGTCTCCTAATGCTTGTCAAAGTAAGGTAATGACTCAGAGGGATTTGCAAAAGACGATCAGGAATAAAAGAAACAATTCGAAATGGAAATTGCTGATAAGTCAAAAGCAAATTCCAAAGAATTCTAAATTATTAGGAATTACAATGGTCCACCTATGTCTGCCAACGGTTAACATGAACATTGAGGTGCAGATATCTGTGATGTTTTAACTAAACACCTCAAAACAAAATACTATTTGAGACATATATTAATATGAGCGGAAATTTACTCGCTTCTGTAAATATGGTCAAAGAAAGCGTTGGAAGATGTATGAAAATTCTTAAAGATAATAAAGTAATGATCCCGATATCCAAGAATTAAAAAAAATGAAAAATTACTATTCAACTGGAAATTATAGATAAGGTGTATCTAGACATAAACGCTCTTGTACGACTAACTTTCTAGAATTCTACAACATTATTCTAGAAATCTACGACAACAATATAGATTTGATATATCACATTTTGAAAAACATGTCGATAGTTTCCCTCACAAGAGACTAAATTCGCTTTGCATGAAATAGGAGATAAACCGCTAAACTAGATTAGAAACTGATTGAACAATAGTAAATTAAACAAGTTGTTTAAAATTGTAATAGTTATACCTGGAAAGATGCTATGATTTGAGTTCTTCAGGGGCCCATTCTAGAACTGCTTTTGTTCCTAGTATTTACATCAATAGCAATGACCTTGGGCTTGAATCTGTAGCCTCATAATTTGCTGATGGTACTAAGCTGCGCTGAATAGCAAATGTTTGCTTGACAAAGGACTACAAAAGATTACAAAGGCGGAGCATGCCGACAGGAGACCTTTAGGTTCATAACTAGGTCACATGCGAAAAAAATTATAATAATGATAAATAAATAAAAGAATTATGATAATATAAATAATAATAAATTAGATGAATGCGTAGGTATAGTTAAATAATAAACAAACAGGTAAATAGTAAATGATAATAAATTGACATAACTAATAATAAACGAAAATGAAGCAAATAATAATAAACAAACAGAGATTTTGAGAAACTTGAGCAACGATGTTAAAGTTGGCTACAATACCTAACCTAAGTACATGTAAAGTTATTCACACAAGCAAAAATAATACCAAGTACAACTACAAGTCATATGGAAGAACTTTAACTAAAACGGAAATGTCTTGGTTATCAGTAATGATCTTAAAACATCTAAGAATAGTATTTCTGACCCAGAGAAACGACGAAAACAGGTGCTGTTATTTGTAGCGAGATTGTTTGACCTCAAAAGTTCACCAATCATGACCAATTATATATATATATACATATATATATATACATATATATATATACATATATATATATATATATATATGTATATATATGTATATGTATATATATGTATGTATATATATCACTGGTCCATCCAAACTCATAAACACACTGACAGGATGGAAAAATTACAAAGGCAAACTACAAAGCTCATACCAAATATAGAACACATTATACAAAAACAGAAAATAACGAACTCTAGCTGTTTGGACGTGCATTTGATTAAGGCGTATATAGAGACAATTTGATAACAGTAATAATCTTCCAACAGAAGAAAAGCTTTTCAAGTTTTAAATGTCACTTAAATAAGCAAAAAAACAGTAAACACATTGACATTTACATGCACGTACTTTATATATATATATATGTGTGTGTGTGTGTGTGTGTGTGTGTGTGTGTGTGTGTGTGTGTGTGTGTGTGTGTGTGTGTGTGTGTGTGTGTGTGTGTGTGTGTATCCATCCGGCCTCATTACGAAAGATCCCCTGTCACGCTCTATCGTGGTAATTTGTCATTTTTCTTTTTATTCCTCTTCTTTCCCCTGTATTCCCTTCCTTGTTGCCAACTCATTTTCTTCTATTTTTGCTACTTCATCTCCTTATCCTCATGTTCTCCTATTCCTCTCTTATCTCCCTCCTCATTTTCCTCATAAGCACTTCCTGGCCCTACGCGTGTTGCTAAACATCTTTAAAGAATCGATATTTTGGATGAGTTAGATTAACAGCAAAACGATCTGCAACTAATTTGAAAAGAGAAGGAGGAAGAGATATAGATCAGGGTTCGAATGCGCAAAACCA
This sequence comes from Oratosquilla oratoria, assembly GCF_046742065.1. Lineage (NCBI taxonomy): Eukaryota > Metazoa > Arthropoda > Malacostraca > Stomatopoda > Squillidae > Oratosquilla > Oratosquilla oratoria. Next base: position 9,793,925 of record NC_134777.1, read on the forward strand.
CTTGAATTATTTCTGTTCCAAGTGATATTCATTTGTTTTCGTTAAATCATCTCATTCACCTCCATTCCATCCCCACCGTTACCAAAGTCGTCTACATAACATAAGAACATAAGAATAAAGGAGACTGCAAGAGACCATAAGGCCTACACTAGGCAGCTCCGTATCCATCACCACCTGTCATCCCCATCCATAAAATTGTCTAATCGTTTCCTAAAACAGCTGATAGTTTCAACGCTTACTACATGGTTACTAAGTTTATTCCATTCGTCGACCACCTTATAAGTAAACCAATTCTTGCCTATTTCCTTTTTTTTTTTTTTTTTAGAGTAAGCTTTGCCTTTGAATATAAGAAATCCGACTTTCACATTTCATATTTTTCTTCAAGAAACCAAAATCAGAGTCACAAGAAAGCTTTTGGTAATTGTCACATTGTGTTCAATAACTTACTTCCAAAGTGTTTTTTGAACATATTTCTTGTGCCGAGTTGCTCAAGGTCATCTCCGAGAATTGACATAAAAATGACAAAAAATTTCAGATTGAATGAGAATCAGGTGGTGGTGGTGGTGGTGGTGGTGGTGGTGGTGGTTTTGTTGTTGGTTTTGTTGTTGGTTTTGTTGTTGGTTTTGTTGTTGTTGTTGTTGTTGGTTTTGTTGTTGGTTTTGTTGTTGGTTTTGTTGTTGGTTTTGTTGTTGGTTTTGTTGTTGGTTTTGTTGTTGGTTTTGTTGTTGTTGGTTTTGTTGTTGGTTTTGTTGTTGGTTTTGTTGTTGGTTTTGTTGTTGTTGTTTTGTTTTGTTTTGTTTTGTTGTTGTTTTGCTGTTTTTGTTGTTGTTGTTACTGTTCTTTCTGCTGCTGCTGTTGTTATTGTCATTGTCCTTCTTGTTCTTGTTCTTGTTCTTGTTGCTTCTGCTGTCGTTGTTGAGTTATGACAATAGGAGAAACCAGTCGCCCTACTGGGCTCCTGTTAGAGTTCCTCCTCTCAATATATGTTGTGATGATGTCGCGTTGCCAGTGCTGAACACGTGAATGAATGTATGAAAGGAAGACTGTCATAGTTTCCATTTGTCATATGTTGTGTCACGTAGTCTTTGCTGGATGGCATGTACATCACTGAGCCAAACTATAGAATCATAGCTGTATTAATGGAGTTTTGTATAGAAAATAGCTATGATAGGCTATAAATACAAACATAACAGCTACTCGACAACAAAAGATGCATTAGCATAGATCGATATGTCAAAGGTCACCTTCGGCTGTTCGCAATATTGCGCCGGAAAGGACTAACTGATATCCTAAAGGAGAACAAATATATCGCAGGCTGTGCTCGTCGGATTCAATATCAGTGTAAGTCGAAAAAGAGGCCACCATCATACTTGGTGACAATTTCGACTTCGTTATGGCTGACGCCAGACTAGTCTTTTCTGCTCATCCTTGTGATGTTTTCATTGTAGAGGAGGGGTCATGAATTGCAGTGTACGGGTACCAGCACCCTGCCAAGTCATCCAACACCAAAAAATCTTAATGGTCTTTTGTTTGCTGGTCAGGATGCACTGTGAAAGGTAAACAGTAGTATACTTTATATACATATACATATTATATATATGTATATATATATATATAAATATTATATATATATATATATATATATATATATATACATATACTTAGCTACCTCCCTTATAAGGGAGAAAAAGCTCGTGCTATATAGAATAGACAGATACATAGACATACACACACACACACACACACACACACACACACACACACACACACACACACACACACACGACTCGGTGGCGCGGTTGGTAGAGTCCCTGACTGTCACTATGGTGGTCCGGGTTCGAATCCTGCCCAGGGCTGAAATAATTTCAGTATCGCTGCGCTTCGAGTCGTTACTCCAACTCTCGTGGGCGGGGAGTTGGGGGTGTGTGTGCGTGTAAGGTCACAGCATTACCCATAGATCGGTCATACGAGCTCTGAGCTCTCTTACGGGAGGGAAATAGCTGTCGATCACGAGTCCAACACGTGATCCAAAGACTGAGGTGAATACACACACACTCTCTCTCTCTCACACACACACACACACATATATATATATATATACATATATATATACATATATATATATATATATATATACAGTATATACATATGTATACATACACATATTTTCTTCTTATCAACCACATTAACTTTTCCATTTTAGTATCTTGCAAACACGATGAAGACTAACAAGGAGCTCCATGGAAGCATAATTAGTCTAGATCGTGTTTGTAAGGAATTAAAATGGAAAATTTAATGTGATTAATATTGAAAATATATATTGGGGGCCATGCAATGTGTGTTGACATATATATATATATATATATATATATATATATATATATATATATATATATATATATATATATATACAAATATATACATATACATATTATATTATATATATATTATATATCATATATATATTATATATATACATATTATATTATATATATATTATATATTATATATATATACATATTATATACATACATACACATAAATGAATGTGTACATATACATAGATAGATAGGTGTGTGTGTGTGTGTGTGTGTGTGTGTGTGTGTGTGTGTGTGTGTGTGTGTGTGTGTGTGTGTGTGTGTGTGTGTGTGTGTGTGTGTGTGTGTGTGATTAAAAGTTATGGCTATTTTACGATTACAGATTTACTTGTCCTTTTTTTTATGGGAACAGTTTTTCCTTCCATTGGAAGTTTCTTTGAATTATTTCCATACTTCATAACTCGTAAGGTACTTTGGTGTACCACGCAACGTAATTCAAATTGGTGAAAACATGAGTTGTCACGCCTTGGTGCTTCTTCAATGGCAGGCTGATGAATGAACTTTTTTTTCAGTTTTTTTTTTTTGTTTTTTTTTTTCTTTTCTTGTCAGATGTAGGAAAGTGTAGACTCCATCTGTTGGGGTGGAAATACCTTTCGAGGTTTTTAATTGGCTGACAGGTTACTAGAATAAGCTAAGCTCTCATTGGCTGGCTGTCTTATAATCTTGCCTAGTCTGACAAGCGGCGGGGACCGTCTAGTATGAAGAGAACCTTATGGATAGGTATGCTTGTTAGGTCTCCCTTGTCAGAAAATATGTATTTTACCCCATAGCTTCTATCGTTAGTGTTGACTGCTGGGCTATTCTATGGTGGCTGTTTAGGGGTTCCTATAGATAAATAGTACTACCTACGTGGCAGTTTCTCCGTAGTCATGATAGTATAGCCTCAAGGATAAATTCCATCTCCCAATTTTGAATTCCTTTACAAAGGATAAATGAGACCGGATTTGAAAAAATGGAAGCCATTTGCAGTCCATTGTTGAATATATAGTAGACCTCTCCAAAACACTTCCATTAGTCACATGGCTGCGCCAATATCCGCCACGTCAGTTCTGCAAACTTCTCTATTTTGTACATCAACCTTCAATTTCGTATTCTTCTTCCACCTTTTACATCTTGTGATGTCCAGTCATTAATACATCTGCTCCGTCTCTCATCTTTTCTGGCTAATGTTCCTGCTCATTTCCACCTCTACTCCTTTATCGTTCCCAAAGTATTTTTCACCCTAGTCTACTCTCCCACACAATATGATTTCTTCCTTTCTTCCTGTCTTTCAGCGTTTTTCCCAGGATTGATCTCCTCCTCCTCCTCTGCACACCCCTTACCACTTAATCTCCCTCGTCTACATTAATTCCCAAGTCTCCGTAGATCGTAGCTGACACTATGCGTTCATTGTAAACTTTGTGCTTAAGACATAGAGGTAGAGAGACTTTCATGACCTTCCTATATTTATTTTTTAATCAGTTATGATATGTCTTGATCTCATGATGTTTAGCTAGTTTTAACATCTGACATAAATCAATATTCTCTTTAACTTCCAAATACTCGTGATTGATAAAACTAATTTACTTTAGAATTTTAACCTCAACACTACATTGGTTTTGATTTTAGTCATCTTCAAACTTACACTATCCAAACCACTTTGCATATCTTAAAAAACATTTGCAGTTTCTCAAGTGAAAAAAATCTTATCACCAAATATGAGTTGAATTTTCTGTAAAACCCTTTTACTATATCTATTTACATCATGTTTGCGTGTACAGCTCATCAGTTATTTGTTCTACTGAGCCAAAGGCCTTCTCGTAAACTACAAATGCTAAACAGAAAGCTTTATTGTATTCCCTTGATATCTTGATCAGTTGACTCATTACCCGTAAAGGACCTCTAGTGAGGTATCTACTGTTCTCATGGTTGGTTTTTATCTAGAGCTTAACTAAGTCTATTTCTAAGATTCCAAGAAAACACATTTAACAAAACTAATCAGTCAGTAATTACGAAGGTCTTTCTGTTCTCCTTTCTTGTGAAGCAAGACTGTTCTGTTGAGTGGTTTTCATCTAGGAATTTACTTAGTCTCTTTCTAGAATTCTTGGAAAATACATTTGATATCAAACTAATTGGTTGGTATATACCGCTGTTTGATATCAAATGATATCTATGATGATGGTGATGATGATGATAATGATAATGATGATGATGATGATGATGATGATGATGATGATGATGATGATGATGATGATGATGATGATGATGATGATGATGATGATGATGATGATGATGGTGATGATGACGACGACGACGATGATTATGATGATGATGACGATGAAGATGACGATGACGATGACGATGACGATGACAATGTTTACAACGACGAGAAGAAGATAGAGAATGAGAAAGGATGATGGTGAGGAGGGGGAGTGAGTGCAGAGGGATAAAGAATCAGGACCTGTGACAAATCTGAAGCAAGGACAGGAGTTGAAGCACCAATAGAAATAGGAGGAGGAAGAGGAGGAAGAGGAGGAAGAGGAGGAAGAGAAGGAAGAGGAGGAAGAGGAGGAAGAGGAGGAAGAGAAGGAAGAGGAGGAAGAGGAGGAAGAAGGAAAAGAAGGAGATCCAGAGGAAAGAGAAGGGACAGAAATCCAAATAGATCTGGAAAATACAGTAAGAGAATAGTATAGGAAATAACTAAGGAGAGGAAAGAAGAGAAACAACGAAGTAAAGTTATTGAAAGATCAACCCTCAAGAAAGTGAAGAGTTTTCTCTCGCCTAAATAAAATTGAGACAAAGGATAACATCAACAAAAATAAAATGTCGAAACAAAATATACAAAAGAGACTTTCTGAACGAAACAAAAGGGAGAACTGATACAAGAGAGAGAGAGAGAGAGAGAGAGAGAGAGAGAGAGAGAGAGAGAGAGAGAGAGAGAGAGAGAGAGAAAGAGAGAGAGAGAGAGAGCGTAAATTGGTGAGCAGGAGACAAGGAAAGAATAAAAAATGGAAAATGCGAGTTTAAAACATTTACGAACGGAAAAATACGGAAAACGGGTCTGGGGGAATTAAACGAAACGTAAAGAATAAATTGAAAAAAAAAATGGTCGAATGAAGGAATACGAACAAGGGATACTAAAAAAAAAAAAAAAAAAAAAAAAAAAAACCGGGAAGGTGGAAACAAAAAACGTAGAACGAGTTTTTACCTTCTGTGCTTGGATAGTCAGGGACGTTGGAATTCGAACTCGGACCAACGAAGCTACTGATCCGAGTTCAGAACTGAACTAACCAAGATGGTGTTCGGCCTTACATACTTTATAATATCAGGTTTCTCATTCTTTTTTATATCAGGTGACAAACCATTTTATTAAACCAAGAAAGACACCTAATCCAAACAACCACCTAATCTCCTTACCTTCATCCTCCCCTTCCCCCTCTCCCCTCAGGTCCTCGCCTTTCCCCTTTTCCCCTCAGGTCCACAGCTAAGAAGATTTAAATCATCTGACGACACCATAAGAAAGCGATCGACTGTGTCTCCCTCCTATCGCAGTTTTTCTTCGTTTTGAACTATAAAAGAATAATAATCTGCCTGTAGCCTTACCAAAGACGACTAAAGAACGTGGCCACCCTAAAAGATCCTTCCTATTTTTAAATGGAAAACAGACTGAACTGAAGGTTCTTCATGCTCGTAATTGTTATTATCAAAATATATATATATGTGTATATATATATATATATATATACATGTAATATATATATACATATATATATATATATATATATATATATATATATATGTGTGTGTGTGTGTGTGTGTGTGTGTGTGTGTGTGTGTGTGTGTGTGTGTGTGTGTGTGTGTGTGTGTGTGTGTGTGTGTGTGTGTGTGTGTGTGTGTGTGTTTGTGTGTGTGTGTGTGTGTGTGTGTGTGTGTGTGTGTGTGTGTGTGTGTGTGTGTGCGCGTGTGCGTGTGTGTGCGCGCGCGCGTGTGTGCGTGCGTGTGTGCGTGTGCGTATTCTCCTTAGTACCACTTCCCCGTCAAGTATCGTGACTCGCAAACCTATACGAAACAGAAAACGGGAAAGAGTAGGAGGATGAGAAGGAAGAGGAAAAGGAGGAGGAGGAGGAGGAGGAAGAGAAGGAGGAGGAGGAGGAAGAGGAGAAAGAGGAAGAGAAAGAGGAGGAGGAAGAGGAGGAGGAGAGAAGGGGTATGAGGAGGGAGGAGGAGGAGAAAGAAGAGAAAGAGTAGGAGGAAGAGAAGGAAGAGGCAAATGAGGAGGAGGAGTAGGAGAAGGAGGAGAAGGAGGAGGAACAGGAGAAAGAGGAGGAAGAGGAGGAAGAGAAGAAAGAGGAGGAGCAAGAGGAGGAGGGGGGGAGGAGTATGAGGAGGGAGGAGGGTGGAGGAGGAGGAGAAAGAAGAAAAAGAGTAGGAGGAGGAGATGGAAGAGGAAAAGGCGAAGGAGGAGGAGGAGAAAGAGGAGAAAGAGGAGGAGGAAGAGGAGAAAGAGGAGGAAGAGGAGGAGGAGGAGGAGGAGGAAGAGGAGAAAGAAGAGGAAGAGGAGGAGGAGGAGGAAGAGTAGAAGAAGGAAAAGGAAGAATAGGAGGAGGAGGAGGAGGAGGAGGAGGAGGAGGAGGAGGGAGGAAGAGGAATGAGAATCAAAATGTCCAGAGGAATGAGACGAGAATTTTTCGACATTGTTGAACGAGGAGCCTTCGAGATGAACCGATCGGAGTGGAGTAAAAATGGAAGCTAATGGAGCGAACCATGTGGAGGGCAGTGGAGTGCTGTTCCTCAAACTGGAATGGAGTTCGAGCGAGAGAGGTGGTGGAGCACGAAAGAAGAGAATTTGGAAGTGGAAGAGAGAAAATAAGAAAAGAGGGAAATGGATGAAAAGGAATGAATGAAGATGATAAGAGAGAGAGGGGAGAGGAGAGAGGAGAGAGGAGAGAGGGGAGAGGGGAGAGGGGAGAGGGGAGAGGGGAGAGGGGAGAGGGGAGAGGAGAGGGGAGGGGAGGGAAAGGAGGGGAGTGGAGGGGGAGGGGAGAGGAGGCAGAGGAGAGAGAGGAGAGGAGGGGAGAGGGAGAGAGGAGAGAGGAGGAGGAGAGAAGAGGGGAGAGAGGGAGAGAGGGGAGAGAGGAGAGAGGAGAGAAGAGAGAGGGGAGGAGGGGGGGAGGGGGAGAGAGAGAGGGAGAGGGGAGGGGGGGAGGGAGCGGGGGAGGGGGAGAGGAGAGGGGGGGGAGAGGGGAGAGGAGGGAGGAGAGGGGGAAGAGAGGGGGGGGAGGGGAGAGAGAGAGAGAGAGGGAGGAGAGAGGAGGAGGGGGGAGAGGAAGAGGGGAGAGAGTGTAGAGGAGAGAGGGAGAGGGGAAAGAGGAGAGAGGGGAGAGGAGAGAGAGGATGAGAGGGGAGGAGGGGAGGGGGAAAGGGGAGGAGAGGAGAGGGAGGAGGGGGGCGGAGAGGTGAGAGGTGAGAGGAGAGAGGGAGAGGGGAAAGGGGAGAGGGGAGAGGTGAGAGGAGAAGGGAGAGGGGAGAGAGAGGAGACAGGGGAGGGGAGACAGGAGAGAGGTGAGAGGGGAGAGGGGAGAGGAGAGAGGGGAGAGGGGAGAGGTGAGAGGTGAGAGGAGACAGGGGAGAAAGGAGAGATGGGAGAGGGGAGAGGAGAGAGGAGAGAGGAGAATTGAGAGAGGAGAGGACGGAGGATGGATAGAGAGGAGAAATGAGAGAGAAGAGATGAAAGAGGAGAGAGGAGAGAGGAGAGAGGAGATAGGGGAGAGGAGAGAGGAGAGAGGATAAAGAAAAGAAGAGAGAGGAGAGAGGAGAGAAAGCAGAGAGAAGAAAGAAAAGAAGAGAGAGAGATGATGAGAGAGAGAGGAAGGAAATAAAGGGAGGTGAGAGAGGAGAGAGGAAATTGAAGAGAGGAGAGAAGAGAAGGGAGAAGAGAAATAAGAGGGATGGATATGAAGGAAAGACGAGAACGGAGAAAAGAAAGATGAGAGGCAAACCGAAACGTTGGAAAGTGACAAGTTTAGAAAATGGATAGAGAAAGAGAAGATAATGGAACAGATGGAAAAGTTGAAGACGAAGGAGGAAAACTCTAGAGGGAGGATGGAGAAAGGAGAAGAGGAAGCGAAAAAATTCGAGAAACGAAAAGTCAGGTGGCATGAGAGTTCAGAAGGGAAGGGGGAGAAGAGAGAAGAGATGAATCTATAAAAAAGTTGCAGAAGTGTGCTGGAGGGACAATAAAAGGGACAACGAAAGATAGAAGACGTAAAGGAATAGACCAAAAGACGATGAGAGAAGAGAGTAAGAAGAGAGGGAAGAGAGGGAAGAAAATAAGAAGACAAAAATAAAAAAAAAAGTTGCAAAATAAGTGGATAGGAGAAGGATGATAAAAGGGACAACGAAAGATGGAAAACGTAAAGGAATAGACCAAAAGACGATGAGAGAAGAGAGTAAGACGAAGAGAGGGAGGAAAGTGAAGAAAATAAGAAGACAAAAAATATAAAAAAGTTGCAAAAGAAGTGGATAGGTCTGTCAGGAGAAGGACAATAAAAGGGACAACGAAAGATGGAGAACGTAAAAGAAATAGACCAAAAGACGATGAGAGAAGAGAGTAAGAAGAAGAAAAGTTACAAAAAGAGTGGATCTGTTAAGGAGAGGTGATAAAAGGGACAATAAAGGAACAAATATGATAAAATAAGAAATAAAATAATAAAAAAAATAAAATAATGATAAATAAATAAAAATAAATAGATAGATAGATTAATTAATTAATTAATTAATTAATTAATTAGAGAAGGGCGAAGGAGAAGAATGACGAAAAAAAAGAGACAAAGAAACCAAAAATAAAAAAGAGATTAAGAGAATAGAGAGACGGTCAGAAGCTTACGCCAGGAGGCGCTGAGCAGCTGCAGTCCACTTTGGTGATTTCAGGGGCAAGTGACAGTCACTGCTGGGAATCAGATGAACGTGCGGGACTCGAACCCGCGATCAGAAAAAAGCGAGACCCGCATGTCTCCAAAGAGGAGAGGTGAGATGAGGAAAGAAGAGAAGAGAGAAGAGGAGAGAAGACGAAAGAAAACAAGAGAAGAAAGGAGAAGAGAAGAGGAAAGAAAACAAGGAGAGAGAAGAAAAGAGAGAAGTGAAGAGAAGAGAAGAGAAGAAAAGAGAGAAGTGAAGAGAAGAGAAGAAAAGAGAAGTGAGAGAAGATAAGATACGAGATGAAAAGAGAAGAGAAGTGAAGAGAAGAGAAAAGGGAAGAGAACAAAAGCGAAGAGAAGAGAAAAGGGAAGAGGACAGAAGAGAAGAGAAGAGAAAAAGAAAGAGAACAGAAGAGAAGAGAAAAGGGAAGACAAGAGAAGCGAAGAGAAGAGAAAAGAAAAGGGAAGAGAAGAGAAGCGAAGAGAAGAGAAGAGAAGAGAAAAGGGAATAGAACAGAATCGAAGAGAAGAGAAGCGAAGAGAAGAGAAGAGAAAAGGGAAGAGAACAGAAGAGAAGAGAAGAGAAGAGAAGAGAAAAGGGAAGAGAACAGAAGCGAAGAGAAGCGAAGAGAAGAGAAAAGGGAAGAGAACAGAAGCGAAGAGAAGAGAAGAGAACAGAAGAGAACAGAAGCGAAGAGAAGAGAAAAGGGAAGAGCACAGAAGCGAAGAGAAGAGAAGAGAAGAGAAAAGGGAAGAGAACAGAAGAGAAGAGAAGAGAAAAGGGAAGAGAACAGAAGCGAAGAGAAGAGAAGAGCAGAGAAGAGAACAGAAGCGAAGAGAAGAGAAAAGGGAAGAGAACAGAAGCGAAGAGAAGAGAAGAGAAGAGAAGAGAAAAGGGAAGAGAACAGAGGCGAAGAGAAGAGAAAAAGGAAGAGAACAGAAGAGAAGAGAAAAGGGAAGACAAGAGAAGCGAAGAGAAGAGAAAAGAAAAGGGAAGAGAACAGAAGCGAAGAGAAGAGAAGAGAAAAGGGAAGAGAAGAGAAGAGAAGAGAAGAGAAGAGAAGAGAAGAGAAGAGAAGAGAAGAGAAGAGAAGCGAAGAGAAGAGAAGAGAGGAGAAGAAGTGAGAGAAGAGAGAAGACACGATACGAGATGAAAAAAGAAGAGAAGGGAAGAGAGAAGACAAGATACGAGAAGAGAAGAGAAGAGAAGTGAAAGGAAGAGAAGAAAAGAGAGAAGAGAAGATATGAGAAGAGAAGGGAAGAGAAGACAAAAGAAGATATAAGAAAAAAGTTGAGAATGTAATAAGCGAGAAGGGAAAAGAGAAAATATCGAATACGATGAAATTGAAATAAGAAAAGAGATATGAGAAGAGGAGAGAAAATGAGAAAATATTTGGGAAATGAAGAAAGAGAAGAATAGGAAACAGAAAAGAGGAACACAGAGGAGAGAAGAAGAGAGGAGAGGAAAGATGAGGGAGTTGAATGAAAAGAGAGGCAAGGAGAAAAGAGAGAAAAGAGAGAAAAAGAGAGGAGAAAGGAGATATGGGAAAGGAGAGAGGAGAGAAAGAGAGGAGGTAGAAGAAACGATAGAGGATAGAGGAAAGAGAAGGTAGAAGAAATAGAAGAAATGATAGAGGAGAGAGAAGAGAGAAGAGAGGAAGGAGAGAGGAGAGAAGAGAGAGGGCAGAGGAGAGAGGAGAGAGGAGAGAGGAGAGAGGAGAGAGGAGAGAGGAGAGAGGAGAGAGGAGAGAGGAGAGAGGAGAGAGGAGAATGGAGAGAGTGAGAGAGAAGAGAGGAAGGAGGAGAGACGAAGGAAAGAGGAGAGAGGAGAATGGAGAGAGGAGAGGAGGGAGAATGGGTAGAGAGGAGAGAGGAGAGAGGCGAGAGGAGAGAAGAGACAGGAAAGAGGAGAGTGGAGGGAAGAGAGAGTAGAGAGGAGAAAAGAGAAGCGAGAGACGAGAGGAGACAGAAGAGAGGAGTGAGGAGAGAAGAGAGGGTAGAGAGTAGATGAGAAATGAGAGAGGAGAGAGGATAGAGGAGGGAGAAGAGAGGATAGAGGATAGAGGAGAGAGAAGAGAGGAGAGAGAATAGAGGATAGAGGTTAGAGAAGAGAGGGGAGAGAAGAGAGGAGAGATGGGAGAGAGAAAGTTTATAGAATAAAGAAGAAGAAGAAGAAGAAGAAGAAGAGAATTGGGTCTTTCTTATTCAACGGTCCAGTTGTTTGCAGCTGCTTCTGGACAATTTCGTTGCAGAAGCTTGTCCTTCGGGAGTCTCCAGAGTCGCCGAAGAACAAGTGAGGTTTGCGTGGATCTCAAGGACCCCTTCACACAGACTTGGCGGAACCGCTCTGTCTACTTGACCACAACTTGTTTATGTTTTGATATACGGGTCTTTGTATGCGTGCATACAATACAATACATACATACATACATACATACATACATACATACATACATACATGTATATATACATACAATACATACATACATATATTCATTACATATATACATACATATATAAATACATACAAAGATACATATATGATAAAGTACATATATGTACATATATACACATGAATATGCATATGCATATTTGCATACATGCGCACACACACATATATATATGCATACATACATACATACATGCATACACACATAAATACATATACAAAAGGCTTTTTCACCCTTATAAGAGAGGTAGCCAAAAAAAAAGGCATGAAAACCACTCCCACCCATTCCATCCCCAGCATATTCCACTCCCCTCCACCCTCTTCCCTCCCTCTTATCTTGGCACCTCCTGGACGACGGGTCATCCCTGCATCTCGCCCACTGCCCTGGGTCAGAAGCAGTGTCGCAAGACACAGCACATCCACAGCAAGGCCGCTTCATCAAATCGGCAACCTCCGCCCCATCATGCAGAAATATATACTTTGATTTTCTTGGATAAACACAATAAAAGAACGGAAAGTTTGGTTGCAGGCAACAAAACCAACGTTTATAATATATTATCCTTATTCTGATTTTTCCTATTTTGTTTATTTGTTTCTTCTGTTTTTTTTTTTTTTTGTTATTTATCTATTTATGCTGATTTTATTTAAGCACATATTTGTTGAAGGGTGTTTTCTCTACCTCAAAGCTGGATAGTGTTCCAATCAATGACTTCTTGCTGGCAAATACGACCAAAAAGGAATATTAGTTTCCTCACGGCAAGAAAATTCTTCAAGAAAATCACGGCAAGAAAATTCTTCAAGAAATTCAAGACCTGAGAAGCTCCTTACAAGACTGAAGAGAGAAAAAGTGGCTTGTTCGAATAGTTTCTCCCCAGACTTCGGCGCAAAATTTTGAAAAGAAGTATCAGAAAAAGAAGGATTTTTTACGGGTTTTACCATGACTCGACAAGCAGGTAGGTCATGATTGTGCTTTGCATAATATGGAATTGCGTTTTGAGCCCTCAATCGCCGGCTACTCCCTCTTGTCCTAGCCGTCCAAGCTTAAAAGTCAAAGGTAACGACGTTCAAGGTCTCATGGTGTCTATCAGTGTGTTTTTTTCTCGAATGGGAAAGAAGAAAAACATATGAATCCGTTTTCCCTAAAAAAAGCGTAGACTTAGAAATGACTTGATACGGTCTTTAAGATTCTAAAGGGGATTGACATCAAAAGTGACAACGTTTTTACACCGAGTGAGAATCCGACAAGAAATAATGGTCTCAAACTGTCAGGAAATAGATTTAATTTGGAAGTGGGTAGAAACAACTTCACCAACCGTGTAGTTAATGAATGGAATAAACTTCCTGCAGAGGCAGTGCAATGTAGATCAGTTCGAAGCTTTAAGATTCGTTTAGATAAACACCTAAGCAAGATGCTGTAATGTCTGCCATTTATTTTAAATTATTTGTTTGTTTTTTTATTATTTGTCTGCTTGTGTATTATTATTTGCTTGATTTTGATTTATTATTATTCATGTCAGTTCATTATTATTTACTATTTACCTGTTTGTTTATTGTTTAACTATACATATGCATTTATTAAAATATTTATTCATTTGTTTTTATTTATATTAATACAATTGTTATTTATTTATTTATTCATTCACTTATATATATATTTTTTTTGCATCCGACCTAGTTATGAACCAAAAGGTCTCCTGTCGATATGCACCTCATTTGTAATATTTTGTGATTTTTCTTGAATGGGAAAGAAGAAAAATGTGTATTACGGATCAGCCC
>NC_134777.1:9814923-9819923 GCF_046742065.1 Oratosquilla oratoria
CACTGCCCACCACCTTACCCGAAGGCGATTCCAGGAACGTTCTCTGGGGTCAGGAAACGTGACAATGTTCGCCATTATGTACTCTAGCGCTGGCAAGAGACAAATGTTCACATTATGAATGTAAAAGAATGATATACATACACACATACAAACAAGTATATACATATAATATACACTTACATATACACTTACACACACATATATATACATACACATACACATATATACACACATATGCACACATAACGAATACACACACGAACACATTTATATATATATATAATATATATAATATATATCATATATATATTATATATATATACATAATATATATATATTATATATATATGTATATACATATATATATATATGTATATATATATATATATACATATATATATATACACATGTATACATATATATATATGTGTGTGTGTGTGTGTGTGTGTGTGTGTGTGTGTGTGTGTGTGTGTGTGTGTGTGTGTGTGTGTGTGTGTATTGCAATAACTATCTTAATGATCGCGTAAATAAAGATTTTGCAGAAACCACGGTGAAATCAAAAGAACGGAACACTAAACCTTTTCGTCTATTAAGACATCTTCAGAGGACAAAGCAAAAACAATAGAAGGTAACAAATACAGAAAACAGTAGAGAAAGTCACATCAACAAATATGCACTTTGCGGGTGCCGTGGATTGACCCTTTTTTTTTTCTCTCTCTCTTCTTTCTATTTTGGTAGTGTGTAAGTTATTTCACTAATTCCTCTTGATAAACCTCGGTCTACTTTCTCCAACAAATTCTTCCTTAGTGGGCGTCTCTCCCCTTGTTTGGGTTCCTAACAGGCAACTTTATTCATCTTTGTGACACCCCTTTAGTAAGTTCCATCCCTAACAATCAAGATTTCTTTCGGTCTGTGTGAAACACTCTTCAAGAAAACGAGTTCTGATGATACAGGGTTCTGTACTCGTACGTGAAAGTAGCAACCTCCCAGGAGAGTTCCGAGAAGCGTCGAAGCCACTCCGTCACTCAGAGCGCTAGGCCGACTGATAGTTTGGTCAAAATACCGACCAGGAGTTGGAAGATATGGTTCCGGGGAGGCTTGATGAATTAGGATCTGAAGAGTTACCTTTCGTTTACTTATTGTGTGTGTAAGCGGCTTTTGCTTTCCCCAGTCCGTTTATGTTGGATTATCTATGAATGATTGTAAGCCTGACTCTGTGTTGTTTGATGTTGTTCCTTTTGATCACTTTGTCTTGAAGGTGTGCAGTGATGTTCTTAGAGTGGTTGGTCATCGTGGAACCAAAGAATGTGTACGCTAGGTGGCTACAGTCACTATTGGCGAATGTGTTTTGATAAATTATGCTTGCTTGGTGAAAGGAGTTCGAAATTGAGAGACAGATGTTTTTAATCACAAGGCTGGAGATGTGTTGTGTTGTATGGTAAATTATATATGTTAGTTTGGTGGTCAATGAGTTTGATACAAAAGAATAACTTTCTTCACCCCGTATCAATCCAACTATCGAATCTGAAGACAGATTAGAAATTCGAATATACTGTAAGAATCTTATATCCTCCTACTTTATTCTTGCAAATAGCTCAACTACACCTAACAGTTTCTTGAAAAGAAATAGTACTATATTCGACTTAATTTGCAAAACGATGACTGCAAGTTTCGTCTTATTTCGTATAATAGTATGACTACCATTTATTTATAAGCAGCTACCCCTTAAAACACATTAAAAATTTTGGATAGCACAATAATCATTCACTCCGCCCCTGACACCTACTATCTTCAGATTTTCTTTACATTAGAAAGAGAAAAACCACAATTAGTGTACAAGTAAACCTCACTTCCACAGTAATAACTTCGTTACGTGGACTTCTGACAACACCTGAAAACTTCCCTCAAGCACCACAAACAGAAGCACCACACGACACTCCACGAGATGATGCATTCAGAATATGATTATGTGACCTTTCCCAATGTCTCTGTTCTTCTGTATTCATCCTTACCGATTTAATTGCACTTGAAAATCTTTACAGAATAGAGCGAAACATCGTAATGAAATAACAAGGAGAAGGAATATATCTTATTTCGACATTTCTAGAAAATAAGATATATTGTTAGAAAGAATGAATATGTTAATGAAAACCTGAATCAAGCCCAGAAAGCTGTCAGCTTTAATTCCACACATATGAAAGAATCACACACACACACACACACACACACACACACACACACACACACACACACACACACACACACACACACACACACACACACACACACACAAACACTAACACACACACACGGTTGATAGAGTACTGGACTGTCAGCACGGAGGTGCTTCAGCACCTGGTTCGAATCCTGCCCAGGGCCGGAATTATTTCGGTATCGCTGCGCTTCGGGTCGTTACTCCGACTCTTTTGGGCGGGGAGTTGGGTGTGTGTGTGTGTGTGCAAGGTCATAGCATTACCCATAGATCGGTCATACGAGCTCTGAGCTCTCTTCCAGGAGGGAAATAGCTGTCGATCACGAGTCCAACACATGATCCAAAGACCAAGGTGAATACATATACACTCGATGCCGTAGTGGTTAGAGTTCTCGGCTGCCACTACGGCAGTCTGGGTTCGATCCCCGCCCAGGGCTGAAATAATTTCAGTATCGCTGCTCTGCGAGTCGTTACTCCAACTCTCGCGGGCAGGAAGTTGTGTGTGTGTGTGCGTGTAAGGTCACAGCATTGCCCATAGATCAGTAATATATGAGCTCTGAGCTCTCTTTCGGGAGAGTAATAGCTGTCGATCTTGAGTCCAACACGTGATCCAAGACCATAGTTAATCGCACGGCTCGGTAGCACAACCATTAACCCAGTGGTCCGGGTTCGAATCCCGCCCTGGGATGAAATAATTTCAGCATCGCTGCACTACGGCTTGGCACTCCAGATCTCGTGTTTGACTCGTGATCGACAGTTACTAAACTCCCGGATGAGAGCTCAGACCTCGTATTACCGATCTATGGGTAATACTGTGACCTTACACGCATACACACCCCAACTCCCCGCCCACGACTGTTGGAGTAACAACCCGCAGCGCAGCGATAATGAAATTATTTCAGCCCTAAACGGGACTCGAACCCGGACCGCCGTTGTGGCAGGCGAGAACTCTAACCACCGCGCCACGAGGTAGGTAGGTAGGTAGGTGTAGGTTGTGTGTGTGTGTGTGTGTGTGTGTGTGTGTGTGTGTGTGTGTGTGTGTGTGTGTGTGTGTGTGTGTGTGTGTGTGTGTGTGTGTGTGTGTGTGTGTGTGTGTGTGTGTGTGTGTGTGTGTGTTTACGACATGTGCATATCTGTGTGTGTGCGCGCGCGCGTGTGTGTATGCATGAGCCTTTCCATAATAAATCTAAAATAAATCCATAAGAACTTTCTTCTAGGATCCAAAGCGAGGCTCCACAGGGACGATAACTCTGGTAATAAGACGGCGCGACAGAAGCACTTAGAGACGAACGCCGGCTAACTGATCGCGCGCCGCACGAGATTCGAATCCAGTCGCGGCGCAAAATACGATTAATGACCTCAAAGGCGACCAACTATATTTCTTTGGGAGGATTCCAGTGAGTGCCTGATAAAAGCCCACGTGTCGGTGAGAGGAGAGGAGGGGAAATAGAGATTGCGCCGCAAATGGAGAAGGGATATTGAATGGAGGTAGAGGAAGAAAGAGTAGGATAGAGGTAGATGGTAGATGGACAGGTAGATGAATAACGTGTACGTGTGTGTGTATGTGTGTGTGTGTATGTGTGTGTGTGTGTGTGTGTGTGTGTGTGTGTGTGTGTGTGTGTGTGTGTGTGTGTGTGTGTGTGTGTGTGTGTGTGTGTGTGTGTGTACATACATATACCAAATGCTTTTTTTCCTCTTGCAAGGGAGGTAGCCAAAAAACAAAGATATAAAATCCATCCCCAATCATTCCATTCCCACATACTCCACTCCCATCCACCCCACTCGCTCCCTCTCATCTTGGCACCTCCTGGATGACGGGTCATCCCTGCATCTTGCCCATTGCCCTGGGTCAGAAACAGTGTCGCAAGACACAGCACATCCACAGCAAGGCCACTTCATTAAATCGGCGACGCCACCTGTACGTCCCCTCATGCAGAAAAGGAGAAGACGGGGAGAAATCCCTTCGGGCTGCGTCAAGTTATTTCTCACACATACTCCCTCACCCCTCACCTCCCACCCACTCCCCACCATGGATCATAGCATCATCCATACATAACTATTCTCCATGCAACCCCTATCTTCTGTCCTCTCCCGTCCTTCCTCAACAGACATTCCCCTCTTTCCCAATAACCCTTTTACCCTCATCCATCCCTCTCATCCTTGGTCGCCCCCTCATGTTCACTCCATCCACCTCTGCCTTCCACATTTCTATTACTAATATTTCTTCACTCATTCTTTCTATATATATATATATATATATATATATATATATATATATATATATATGTACATGTATATACATATATATATATATATGTATATATATATATATATATATATATTGTGTGTGTGTGTGTGTGTGTGTGTGTGTGTGTGTGTGTGTGTGTGTGTGTGTGTGTGTGTGTGTGTGTGTGTGTGTGTGTGTGTGTGTGTGTAGAAAAATACAAACAGTTAAACAGGCAGAGTGAAATAGAGAAAGAGCGTTCAAAAAGGTAGAGGGACAAAAATATACGTTTTAATAAAGTGTGAAAAGTGTGGGAAGGAGTGTGTGTATTTGCGTGGTGAAGGAAGATAACAGCATCCATACTCTGCCCGAGGAGAGAGGCTTCTGAAGTCACGTTCATAATCGCCCAAAGTTGCTTGTACGACCTTCCTTAAGCCCCTGGGATTTCCACGACATGACCTCCTGCTCCACGAAGAAGCTTAGCGATGGACAAGCCTCCCGGATTCCGAGACCCGCTCCCGAGGCACCACCAAATGCTCTTCGGGGAAGAGGTTCTACGAGCCC
>NC_134777.1:9824923-9837423 GCF_046742065.1 Oratosquilla oratoria
ATTATATTTCATTTATTTGTTTTTTTTCTTTACTCGTTTATTTGTTTACATGTCTATTTATCTATTTATTCATCCATTTATCTATCTATTTTTGTCATAAGTTTCGTTTATTTGTTTACATATCTATCTATTCATTCATTCATTTAGCTATTTTTATCACAAGCGGATGGCGTCTTTATCATAGTCTTCAGTTGTTTCTGCAATTAAAACTGCATTTATTCTTTTTTCTTTACTCACTTATTTGTTTAGATATCTATTTATGTATTTATTCATCCATTTATCTATCTATTTTTGTCATAAGTTTCGTTTATTTGTTTACATATCTATCTATTCATTCATTCATTTAGCTATTTTTATCACAAGCGGATGGCGTCTTTATCATAGTCTTCAGTTGTTTCTGCAATTAAAACTGCATTTCCAACCCCTTTATCGACAATCTGTTGCTTGCTTTTTAAAGAATAGTTACTCCTGCCTGAACGAAGGCCAGTCAGATGACGAAATTCCTTACCACCACCTTGGCCTTATTTTGGGGACTAAAAAAAAAAAAAAAAAAAAAAAAAAAAGGGGGGGGTTGTTGTTGCCCAAACTCAAATTTTCTTGCTGAGCGCTATCGTCCAAGGAGGACCTCAAGCTCAAAATTTCATGGAGATTTTCATCAGGGTTCACCGTGGGTCTCGAGCTCAATTAATCCTCAAAGATTATATTACAAAGGATTACAAAGGCGGAGCATGCCGACAGGAGACCTTTTGATCCATATCTAGGTCGGATGCGAAAAAAAATCATATTAATAATAAAATAATAAATAAAAACTATGATAATGTAAATAACAAACAAAATACATAAACAAATGCATAGGTATAGTTAAACAATAAACAAACAGGTAAATAGTAAATAATGATAAATTGACATATAACTAATGATAAATAAAAATCAGACAGACAAATGATAACAAAACAAAAACAAATAATATAAGATAAATTATAATCATTACAGCATCTTACTTAGGTATTTATCTAAATGATTCTTAAAGCTTTGAACTGAACTACATTGCATTACGTGTGCAGGAAGTTTATTCCATTCATTAACTACACAGTTGGCAAAGTTGTTTCTACCTATTTCCAAATTGAATCTATTTCCGGACAGTTTGAGACCATTGTTTCTTGTCTGATTCTCATTCAATGTAAAAATTTGGTCACTTTTGATGTTGTCAATTCCCTTTAGAATTTTAAAGACCTGTATCAAGTCACCTCTGAGTCTACGCTTTTTTAGGGAAAACAGATTCATATGTTTTAGTCGATTTTCGTATGATTTATTTTTGATATTTGGAATCAGTTTTGTGGCTCGCCGTTGTACTCTTTCCAATCTGTCAATGTCTTTAATGAGATTCGGTGACCATACGGAAACAGCATATTCCAAATGTGGACGAACTAACGATTTATATAGCTTGTTAATGAGTGATGGACTTTTGAAATCAAAAGATCGCGCAATCAGTCCCAGAATCTTATTTGCTTTCTCAGAGGCTGAAATACACTGCTTGGATGATTTGAGGTCGTTACTGATAATTACGCCGAGATCTTTTTCACTATTCACTTTTGTTAACGAATTTCCAAATAACTTGTAATCTTACTTACTGTTATTTTTACCTATGTGCATTACCTTGCATTTACTTGTGTTAAATTTCATTAGCCACTTTTCAGACCATTGCTGTAATTGATCTAAATCTTCTTGAATATCTAATTGGTTTGAGTGATCATTTGCCACTCCGCACAGTTTTGTATCATCAGCAAATTTGGAAACGGTAGATTTTAGTCCATGGTCTATATCATTTATATATACTATGAATAGAAGTGGCCCAAGAACGGAACCCTGAGGAACTCCACTTGCAACACTTTTCCATCTCGAAGTTTTTCCATTTAAAACAACTCTCTGTTTTCGATCATTCAACCAATTACTAGTCCAACCTAATAGGCTACCACTTATTCCATGCAAAGCTAATTTAGTAAGTAGTCTTTCGTGTGGGACGGTATCAAAAGCTTTTGCAAAGTCTAGATATAATAAATCTATATTGTTTCTTTTGTCATAATTCGCGATAACTGTGTTGTAGAATTCGAGTAAGTTAGTCACGCAAGAACGTTTCCGTCTGAAACCATGCTGGCTATCATTCATCAAACGGTTACTTTCTAAATGATGTTCGATAGCATCTCTGATGATAGTTTCCATTATTTTTCCTACGATTGAAGTCAAACTTATAGGCTTATAGTTATTTGGTTTCTTTTTGTCACCTTTTTTGAATATGGGAGTAACGTTAGCTAGCTTCCATTCTCTTGGGACATCTCCGGATATGATGGATTTCTTGAAAATAATTTCTAATGGAACAACAATCTCATTTTTCATTTCCTTTAAGATTCTTGGATGCCAACCGTCAGGGCCTGGTGTTTTATTAACTTTGAGTTTGTCTATACACCTTTTAATTTTTTCTTTTGTTATATTTACCGTACCGAGTAAGTTTACCCTAGACTTTTCACAGGTTTCAGTTTGGAATTCACCTTGAGGTGTTTCGTTTACGAATACCGAGCTAAAATAATTGTTTAAGATATTACACATTCCTTCATTTGAATATTCAAGTTGACCGTCAGCAGATAATAGTGGACCAATGTGATTCCTAACATACATACATACATACATACATACATACATACATACATACATACATATATATATACATATATATTATGTGTGTGTGTGTGTGTGTGTGTGTGTGTGTGTGTGTGTGTGTGTGTGTGTGTGTGTGTGTGTGTGTGTGTGTGTGTGTGTGTGTGTGTGTTTCAGAAGGCAATGACCCTTAAGAAGCGTAAAAAATTTCTTGTTAGGAAAAATCTTAATTCGAGAGGAGAAGGAATGTTGAATGGAATTAATGAGGTGACAAGACTCCAAGAGTAAAAATTATATCCCACTTTGCCAAAAATAAAGGTTTCATAGGCAGAGTAAAAACATATAATCATCCAAATTTTCATCCCTTCACGTACCATGTGCCACTATTTACTTTTCATCCGTCTGTCGCGAAACTATTTCATTTACCTCTAAGGTGTCCTTCCCGGTAGATGAACTAATAAGTAATAAAAGATTTATAGCCTATTTACATTCACTCCCTCTCCACCTGGCTTCCCTTCTTGTGTTCTTATGTATATAAATTGATGTATAGAACACATATTACAGGCTGGTGGATTAATCATGTCCACTGGTGGCATAATAGAAAGCTTGCTGGTCTGGCACTTGCATACCTGTGAGTTATGAATCCTGCATTTCACTCCCAACAATTATTTACCTATCCCAAGAATTCCCAAAGCGTATAGGGGAAAAGGTTACGGCTTCGGCCGAAGGTAGGATCCTCCTGGCTTTTGTTTCTCACCCCCACCTCTATCCACAGTCATCTAATAGGCATATGCTGACTTGGTAAGCATACGGTCATAATAGTTTTGCAGCATGATCATGCTGACCCGTTAAGTATATGTTCATGGTGACTTGGTAACCCGTAATGCTGACATCGTAGGTCTATAGATATGCTGACCTAGCATGTGTATGGTTAGGTTGACATTGCAAGCATACATTCATGCTGAGCCATTCGTTATATGATTACAATATTTCTAATAGTTTATTTGTTGTATATCTATCTATATATTAGTTGCAACTAACATGCTTCCTTTAATTCATACTGTAATGTACTTATGATAAATATAGTCATAACTAAAGCGTCTATTGAAGTAAATAATGTCTTCATAACGAGAGCCTGCATCTCATCTCGAAGTACATATAACAAATATTGCAAATAAATAAATATATATATATATATATATATATATATATTATATATATATATAGATATATATACATATATAAATATATATATACATATATATATATATATATATATATATATATATATATATATATATATATATATATTTACATATGCATATATCAGCGGTTCTTAACCTTTTCCAGTGCCATACCCCTTGATATCTCAGAAAATTTTCTCGTACTCCCATCCAATGCAAATACAATGCAAACATATGAAAAGGATTAGTGATACAAACCTTGTTTTGCTTTCCTATTTCAAATATGCTGTACCATATTGCACTGGGGTTATCATGTCTCGTAACAACCCCCCACCCCAGAGTTCAAGGTTTTGTACCCCTTGGGGTACAAAACGTCACACACTTTCCCCCTATCGGGAGGCTAGGACGGTGCCCCTCACAGAGAGCTTTGTAGCGTGGAATTTAACAAACCATGCCCTTGGTTCAACTTCGCCGGTAGCAGGATTAGAACCACCCTCACCTTGACCTTCGCCGTAATAACGACGCCCTAACCCGCTCAGCCAGCGAGCTTCCTTATATATATATATATATATATATATATATATATATATATATATATATATATAGATATGTATATATATATCATATATATATTTATATATATATATTATATATATGTATATATATTTACATTTATATCTATATGTATATATATATATATATATATATGTATATATATATATATATATATATATGTATATATAGATATATATGGAAAAGGTGGTAGAGAAAGGCGGGTTAGAGAGCGAGAACACAATATTCCTGACGTTTCGACTACAAGTCTTCTTCACTCTGATGAAGACTTGTAGTCGAAACGTCAGGAATATAGTGTTCTAGCTCTAACCCGCGTTTCTCTACCACCTTTTCCACTCATCTGTCTTACCTTCATAACACATTATATATATATATATATATATATATATATATATATATATATATATATATATATATATATGTGCAAAAATATCACTAAACCACGTGATCTAATAAACTGCTGATAACCATAAGGGAAACCGGAAAAGAAACTAAAATTCCCAAAAAGCGCTTTCGTGATATTTGACATCTTCAGGGGAAATATCACGAAGATGTGAAATATCACGAAAGCGCTTGGGAATTTTAGTTTCTTTTCCGTTTCCTTTGCGGTTATTCAACAATATATATATACATATATATATATATATATATATATATATATATATATATATATATATATACATATATATATATACACATATATATATATATATATAATTCTAAATATTGTTTGGCTAGTTTACCGTATGATTAAACTTATGGCAAAAGAAATAAACGCCGCCGGTAGGCTCTGAGCCACAAATTTTCCAACTTTGAGCGTTGGGTGAACGTAGACGGTTCCTGGCCGAAGTTGTGCGCCAATGGAAGTGTCTTAAGTAGATTAATCCCTCCATTAGTCCGCGACTACATCTCCTACCCGGAAACTGTACCAGAGCCAAAGTTGGAAGGAGACGAGTAAAAAGATGAGGAGCATAAAGAGGAGAAAGGAGATATGAGAGAGCAGATGGAAGGAGAGAAGAAAGGGGTGGAAGGAAGGAGAGGAGGAAGGGGTGGAAGGAAGGAGAGAAGGAAGGGGTGGAAGGAAGGAGAGAAGAAAGAGGTGGAAGGAAGGAGAGGAGGAAGGGGTGGAAGGAAGGAGAGAAGGAAGGGGTGGAAGGGAGGAGAGAAGGATGGGGTGGAAGGAAGGAGAGGGGAGAGGAGAGGAAGGAAGGAGAGAAGAATGGGGTGGAAGGAAGGAGAGAAGAAAGGGGTGGAAGGAAGTAGAGAGGGAAGTGATGGAAGGAAGGAGAGAAGGAAGGAGGAGAAGGAAGGAGAGGAGGAAGGGGTGGAAGGAAGGAGAGAAGAAAGGGGTGGAAGGAAGGAGAGAAGAAAGGGGTGGAAGGAAGGAGAGAAGGAAGGGGTGGAAGGAAGGAGAGAAGGAAGGGATGGAAGGAAGGAGAGAAGGAAGGGGTGGAAGGAAGGAGAGAAGGAAGGGGTGGAAGGAAGGAGAGAAGGAAGGAGAAGAAGGAAGGAGAGAAGAAAGGGGTGGAAGGAAGGAGAGGAGGAAGGGGTGGAAGGAAGGAGAGCAGAAAGGGGTGGAAGGAAGGAGAGAAGGAAGGTGTGGAAGGAAGGAGAGAAGGAAGGGGTGGAAGGAAGGAGAGTTGGAAGGGGTGGAAGGAAGGAGAGAAGGATGGGGTGGAAGGAAGGAGAGGGGAGAGGAGTGGAAGAAAGGGGTAGAAGGAGAGACGGAAGGGGTGGAAGGAAGGAGAGCAGACAGGGGTAGAAGGAAGGAGAGAAGAAAGGAGTAGAAGGAGAGAAGAAAGGGATTGAAGGAAGGAGAGAAGAAAGGGGTGGAAGGAAGGAGAGAAGAAAGGGGTGGAAGGAAGGAGAGAAGAAAGGGGTGGAAGGAAGGAGAGAAGGAAGGAGGAGAAGGAAGGAGAGAAGAAAGGGGTGGCAGGAAGGAGAGAAGTAAGAAGAACGAGGAGGAGCAGAAAGAGGATGTTTCGGACTATGTTGATTACGAGATGACGTCTTCTACTAATTTTATTCTGGTTAATAAAGGTAATATATTCCTACTCAGTTTTCAGCCGTAACCCACACTACAAAATCGTAGCGTGTTTCGGCATCAAATTTCCGTTTTCTCGTCAGCATTTCCCCCACTTTCCTCACGTGAGCCGAGGTTGACACGAGCAAAGCGGGGAAAAAGATGCCGAAAACGAGAACTTGGTGCCGAAACACTTCCCGTGGGAACCTCTCTTCAGCGACGTCAACATGCGTCTTGGGAAGAGCGAAGGTCGGTATGAATCATTCTCGCCTCGAGGTCGCTTGAAATCGTGGTGCCTCGTCCTCGAGGCGACGATGAGGCCTAAAAGCGAAATCGAGTCAAGGGTGAGGTCACTTGACAGTTGGAGAAACTGGGGAAGAGAAGGAGAATTACCTGAGAGTGAGCATGGAGAATGAGATCGAAGTTGAGCTGATACTCGAGGGTCTTCTGAAGTATGAGGAGTTGAAGCCTGGAATAGAGAGAATTTTTTTAATCATACGTATATCAACTCCTATGTTTTTTTTAATCATATTGATTTATCTATTTGTTTTAGTTGTTCATTTATTTATCCATACATATATGATGATATGGTTTAACGTCACATACTCCCCCCTATCGGGAGGCTAGGACGGTACCCCTCACAGAGGGCTTTGTAGCGTGGAATTTAATAAACCATGCCCTTGGGTCAACTTCGCCGGTGGCAGGATTCGAACCGCCCTCTCCTCGACCTTCGCCGCAGTTAACGACGCCCTAACCCGCTCACCAAAGGCTTTTTTCCCCTTACAAGGTAGCCAAAAAAAACAAAGGCATAGAAACCACTCCCACCCATTCCACTCCCTACATACTCCATTCCCCTCTACCCTCTTCCCTCCCTCTTATCTTGGCACCTCCTGGATGACGGGTCATCCCTGCATCTTGTCCACATTTACTTATACAAATAATATATGTATTTGTCTCTGTAAAAAATGAAATATAATTAAAAGTATCAGAAAATATCATTAAAAAAAGACGAGCGCAAAGACATTTGGTTTTCTAATCTAGAATGTTACAACCTTACAACTTAGGAATAATGACCTTTCTAAGACGTGTCATGAACATGTCACGGGCGTGTCATGAAAATGTCATAATGTGACGGATATGTCACTGGCGTGTCACGGATATGACACAGGCGTGTCATGGATATGACGCGGTCGTGTCACAGACATATTGCGGAGGTATCTTGCCAAGACATGTCACG
The DNA here is from genome assembly GCF_046742065.1 of Oratosquilla oratoria. NCBI lineage: Eukaryota > Metazoa > Arthropoda > Malacostraca > Stomatopoda > Squillidae > Oratosquilla > Oratosquilla oratoria. The sequence goes on from NC_134777.1 coordinate 9,832,593, forward strand.
CACATGTCACGGAAATGACACGATCGAATCGTATCACGGACACGTCAAGGTCATGTTGCGAACGTATCCTGGACCTGTCACGATAGTGTCACGGACATGTTCCTGGAATGTTCTGGGCGACTAATGCAGGGACAACAGAAGAAGAAAAAAAGTATCCTCAGCTAGGAAGATATGAAGACAAACGGCGAGAATGGTGGAAACCGGCGTTTCTGAAAATGTGACATCGATCAGGTCATGGGAGGTTATGTGCTGGTAGCTGTCACACAAGAAGGTGAATGCAATGTGAGCAGTTAGTGACCAGTGCTTCTCAACGTGGGTAATTTGGTTTTTCAGGTGAGCAATTCAGTTTTTTCAGGTGGGCAATGATTTTGAAAGGGGACAATTGAGAGCAACTGAGGAAGTATGGGTAAAAATATATATATCTTATTCAATTTTTTTATATACATTTATTTATCTATTTATTTTTTATTTTATTTATTTATTTATTTACTTATTTAGTTTTATGCCTTGTTCTTTTGAAGTAGTTTCAAACCAAGGTTTTATGCTTTTTTCAGCTGAAGGGAAGTTTGTTTTTCAAATTATAAGAATTGCATAAGATCACCACATGGGGGACATCAGGATCTTAAAATGTGATTAGGTGGGGGCATGGCAAAAAATAAATAGATAAATTAAATAGTTGAGAACCACTGGGAGAGGGACAAGGCCAAGAGGGAGACCCAGGAAGAGATGGAAGGATGGAATCAGAGAGGCAATAGAAACGAGAGGAGAGGTAATGGAAACGATAGAAGACGAAGAGAGGTAGAAATCGAACCCAATGGAGAGACTTTGTGAGGCACCGCAACTGACAGGGCGACTGCCCTATCTGAAGTATGGTGACAAGGTGCGAAGTGAGAGCCAACGAGTTGGTCAGGATCTTCAAGGAAGAAACCAAGTCGCCTGGAAGCTTTCAAAAGGCATTATTGGCTGGTTGGTAGGTTGGTTTATGAAGTTTTTGGCTAGTAAGCCAAGTGCCGGAGTCTGGGGCCATTCAGCGCATATATATCTACTTCTTCTTTAAAACATTTACTTATTCCAATTCATCCACTCAACTTCTGTGAAAATGTACATACATACATATACCAAGGCTTTTTCCCCCTTACAAGGTATGGTAAAACAAATCTATTTCCTTTAAAAAACTTTTTATCCGATCTATGGGAGCGTCCTCTCCTAAAACTTTAGTAATGGTAAGCCCTTCTAGAAGACTGTTTCTTCTGGCAAAAGGCATTATTAGGCAGCAGTAAAGGAACATGTAAAACCCATAGGAGGTGGGCCAATAACTGACGGATGTGTCTGGGTCTGTCGGTGTCTTTCAAGGTCCGATAGGGTCTCCCGAAGTCTATGGAGTTTATCAGACGTCTCTGGGTTATCAACAAAATGGCAGAAAATTGTTTAATGATCAATATGTAATGAACAGTTTGTTTTTGTTAATGAAATTCACAAAAAACAGCGAAGGAATATCATTTGTCACTTAGCATTTATCATTTAATCACTTGTGATTTATCATTTAATAATTCTTATTGATCAGTAACAGAAATAAGTAAGCAATGAAATACATCAAAATATAAATCATTAAGATATAAATAATACTATTCTAGGCTACTAGGCTTGCCCTTTATTTATAACCTAGATTAATAGGATCCATAAATCTCGTAATGGAGTATTTACTGTATGATCTCATGCAGTAATGATTGTGTAGTAATATGTGGCCACTTCTTTATGGACTGTTTTGGGGCACCCCTACGGACGAGAGTTACACATCATTTGTTTATGTCAGAGTTAAATCTCTACTCATGGATGGTATAAGGTGGAGAGCTGTTAAGGGTAGTCAAACAATTTTACATGAGAAGTAGAGCTTTTGTTAGGGTTAGGGATGGTGAGAGTGAGTTGTTTGATGTGAAGGTGGAACTGCGCTAGGATTGTGTTATGTCGCTATGGTTGTTCAATGTGTACATGGGTGCGGTGGTACGGGAGGTAGATGCGACGGTGATGGGCGGTGGATTAGAGATGGTTAGAGAGAGTAGAGAAAAGTAGAGGTGAGTCATTTGTTGTCTATTGATGATGACACCGCGCTTGGGTCAGACGAGGGTCTGAGGAAGTTTGTGACGGCGTTTAGGAAGGTTTGCGATGAAAGAAAGTTGAAAGTACATATGGATAAAGGCAGTGATGAGATGTATAAAAGGTGAGAGTGGTAGTAAAGGCGAGATAAGTCTTAAAGGAGTAAGGTTTGAAGAAACGGATTGTTATACATGGGCTCAGAAATTTACATTACGAGGACAAGCTTAGGCACCTTAGTTTACACACTGGAAAGATGCAGAGTGCGGAGTGATCTAACAGAGGTGTTCAAGTGGATCAAAGGCTTTAACAAGGGTGACGCAAACAAGGTCATCATATTAAGACAACAGGGCACGACCCGCAGTAATGGATTTAATTTGGACAAATCTAAATTCAAAGAAGGAAATAGGCAAGTGTTGGTTTACTAATAGAGTGATCAACGAATGGAATAGACCATGTAGTGAGCGCTGAAACTATCGTCTATTTTAAGAAACAGTTAGACAATTTCATGAATGGGTATATCAGGTGGTAATGTATATAGAACTACCTAGTGTAGGCCATATGGTCTCTTGCAGTCTCCTTCATTCTTGTGTTCTTGTATATGTTCCTTAGGAAATGTCCCCCTCATGTGTTCATGGATGAAATATTACAAAAACTATCTCAACCAAACCTCCAAAATATTTCATTTCTTTTGCAAATTTTGTTTTAGTTTATGTCGAGAAACTTAAGTCTCCTTAGAGTAATGGATTTCAACCCTCTTTGTCTTCTATTCCAATCTTCTCACCACATCTCAGAATATCATGCGATCCCTCTCATTTACAAATTTGACTCAGAAGGTTATACATTTATCTTTATCTTTTTTATATTATGTGACACATAGATAAGTACAATATTCTGAAGACGATGTACCTTAAACAATCTGTACTGCTCCATTTTGTAGAAAAAATCAATGTTCCAACAATTTAGATAATTGAATAAAAAGAAATTATAGTCCTCGCTCCTTCCTTCCTTCCCCGGAAAACTGTCAAGTCTCCCGGTTCCCCACCTCCTCACCAACGGAGGGTCTTCCTCCTTTGGTTGAAAGCCACTGGCGTGCAGACAGACATCCTCCCGGGAGTTTGCAGATTTAATGGGTCGAAACACGTCCTGAAGCTGAAATCCTGCATGGCTCTGAACATAAGAACATAAGAATGAAGGAGACTGCACGAGACCATATGACCTACAATACACTAGGCAGCTCCGTATTCATCACCATCTGTCATCCCCATTCATAAAGTTGTCTAATCGTTTCTTAAAACAACTGATAGTTTCAGCGCTCACTACATGGTTACTAAGTCTATTCCATTCGTTGACCACCCTATTAGTAAACCAATTCTTGCCTATTTCCTTCTTAAATCTAAATTTGTCCAGTTTAAATCCATTACTGCGAGTCCTGCCCTGTTGGTTTGATATGATGACCTTGTTTGCATCCCCCTTGTTAAAACCTTTGATCCACTTGAACACCTCTATTAGATCACCCCGCACTCTACACTGAGGACAGTTGTTGAAACTGGGGGGGAGAATATATGCCACAAACTATACGGCATTGTAAAGGCTATAGAGGTCAAAGAGATAGATGACACAGAAAAAGATGGAGATGAAGAAACGCAAGAAGCTTCATTACTCACAGAGAAATCCCTCAAGACTTGTAATTAATCGAGACCAAGAAGAACTGGAGAGAAGCGAATAAATGAAGAGAGGAAGACAAATGAATTGATAAGTCATGTCAAAATAAGAAAACTTAATTATGAACATTGATGAAGATAATCGTTCGTAGTCGAAGATGAATATTATGTTGATTAAAAACTATACGATATAACTTGTAAGTATTTGTGAAAAAGATGATAATGTATTGGAATATAGCACTGAACTTCATCGATTGTCTTAAGATATAAGTACCGTCCCAAGGTCGTTCATATGTACAGTAGTATATCATTGGTTGCACAATCTACCAATCACATGCTCTACCTTACCTACCTTCCAATTAGGATTATCATTGGCTGATTGCGGGACTGAATTGGCTTGACGATTTTATTGCATTTTAGAGAATGTGAAAAAGAAAATAGGAGATGTGCCAGGAGAAGAACAACCCTTGATGAAAGCTAAAGGAGGAGATGGAGGAGGAAATGAATCCTTGACACGTTTCAGCGAAGTTCTGAAGTTGTGGTTCATAACATATTATGAAGCTTCTGCCATTATGTTATTGCGGAGTCTAGCATTAGGATTTTTTTTTCTTTTTTTCTTTTTTCCTTCTCGTCCTTCTCCTCCTTCTCCATCTCCTTCTCTTTTTCCTTTACCTCGTCCTCCACCTCTTTATCCTTTTTCTACTCTTTCTCCTCATCATCATCATCCTCTTGTTTCTCCTCCTCTTATTGTTATTTCTACTCTCTTTGTTTCTCTTCCGTTTTTCTTTTTCTCATTTCCTGTTCCTCCTTCTCTTCCCTCTCCTCCTCCTCCTTCATCCTTCCTCCTCACCTCCTCCTTCTCCTCCTCCTCTTCTCATCCTTATTCTTCTCTTCTTCCTCTTCCTCCTCCTCTCCTCATCCTTATTCTTTTCTTCTTCCTCTTCCTCTTCCTCTTCATCCTTAACCACCATTACCTACATTTCACCTTCTCCTCCTCCTCCTCTTCGCTTTTTTTTTATTCTTCTCCTCCTCCTCTTCTTCCTTCCTTTCTCTTACGTTTCCTTCTTCTCTTCCCC
>NC_134777.1:9844923-9857423 GCF_046742065.1 Oratosquilla oratoria
GCATAAACTAATATACGTATACTATAGCGTAGGTTTGAATATATGACCATTTGCCACACAGCCATTCAAAACTTCTAACAAGTGTAAAGACTCTAGAATTAAAACCGGATTTACAAATTTTATGTTAACAAAGCCATCCTTTTTTTTTTTTCTTTTTCTTTTTTTTGTGAAGGAACCCCATGAAAAGTTTATATTCATCTCGGCTAATCTGTCCAGGACGAGTATAGAGTTACTTGTTTGAATATATATATATGTATATATATATATATATATTTATATATATATATATATATATATATATATATATATATATATATATGTGTGTGTGTGTGTGTGTGTGTGTGTGTGTGTGTGTGTAGAGAGAGAGAGAGAGAGAGAGAGAAAGCACTGTCCAAGTTCATTCGAAAACATATACTCCAAAGCTACAAAAGACCTAATTAAAAGAAGAAGGACTATGCAGTTTAAAAGCAGGAGAGACGAAATACAGAGAGTAGAACTAAACAAGCTTATCAATGAAAGGCAGAGATCAGAGAAGGGAAAGAGAAACATGGATGAAATAGAGGAAACTTTTTGAAAAGGTAAACATATTAAAAAGACCGAACGCAGACATACTTTACGAAGACAGCAAATGATACGTTTAAAAGACAGAAATCAATAAACCCACAGACAGAATGGTAGTGTGGAAGAATTATACCAAGAGCTTTACTCGTCGAAGACCGTAGCTGAGTCAGTAAATTTATCTATAGACGTTAGTAGAACATATATATATAGGTCAAACTGCCAAACCCTTAAACATTAGAATTGAACAACACAAGAAAAATGTTAGGGATGGCAATCATTCTAGTGGTATATTCAAGCATATTGAATTAAATAATCATCCAGTTGATTGGGGTAATGCCCAGGCAATCTATTATACCAACAACATAATAGCAAGAAATTTAATAGAGTGCAGTTTGATTCATACCACCAGTAATCAAAATACCAACCTACATAAAGGCTTGTACAAACTTGATAATTTCATTTGTCAAGAAATTAGTAAGATAATATCAGGTAAAATGTAACCCAACGAATTGACCTAATGTCGCCCTATATCATTAGTAGAAACAGTGACCCATGGCGACTGTGACCTGATGTCGCCCCACCATCGTAAGATAATTGACAATGACCTTTCGCTCTCCAGGGAGTAATTGGTCGCTACGCTTATTCAAACTGTCCTTGTTCCTTTGTATCATGTATATATTGTCTATGTATTCCTATCACTATGTACTTGTTGCACTGAAGATGTAATATACGAAAGCGCTCTGCTTCGTTAGTTTCTTTTTCCAAGTGGTCTACTTTGCATAAGTGAACACACGTAACCGTGTTCTTGTTAGCATATATATATATATATATATATATATATATATATATATATATTTATATATATATATATATACATATATATATATACTCGTATATATATGATGTAAGTACAAGTATTTCTGTCTATTGAACGAGTTTTACTTGGCTACACCAATGCCTCTATTTACTTTAACGTCTTCATGACTGGATTGCTCATGACATTTAATCTCGTCTTATCCCTTCCAATTGATTCTCTCGATAATAATGGGATCCCCGTTGTGATACCTGACGCGGGTCCTTGAAGGGGGGAAGGGTATTAGAGGATGGAGAGGTTTCTCAACAGTGAAAGGGACCTTCCTCAGGAGAAGAGGGGTTCTACTTCGAGAGAAGTGAGGTTCCTGAATAGAGGAAGGGTTTCCCTAGTGAAGTGGGGTTACTTAGTAGAGCATGGGTTCCTTGTTAGCTGATGGGTTCCTCAGGTGAGGAAGAGTTCCTCGTATGGGAGAGGGGTTTCTAGGTATAAAGGATTTCTTTGGGAAAAGTGGGCTTCCTTAAGAGAGAAAGGGTCCTTCAGGACGAAAGGATGCTCTTCGGGAAAGTAAAAGTTCTTCATAAGACCACGGGTTCCTTGTAAGAAAAAGTGTTCCTCAGGAGGAAAGGACGTTCTTCGGGGAAGGAAAAGTTCCTCATAAGACCACGGGTTCCTCGTAAGAAAGTGTTCCTGAGGACGAAAGGATGCTCTTCGGGAAAGTAAAAGTTCTTCATAAGAGCACGGGTTCCTCGTAAAAAAAAGTGTTCCTCAGGAGCAAAGGACGTTCTTCGGGAGAGGAAAAATTCCTCATAAGAGCACGGGTTCCTCGTAAGAAAAAATGTTCCTGAGGAGGAAAGGACGTTCTTCGGGAGAGGAAAATTTCCTAATAAGACCACGGGTTCCTCGTAAGAAAAAGTGTTCCTGAGGAGGAAAGGACGTTCTTCGGGAAAGTAAAAGTTCTTCATAAGACCGCGGGTTCCTCGTAAGAAAAAGTGTTCCTCAGGAGCAAAGGACGTTCTTCGGGGAAGGAAAAGTTCCTCATAAGACCGCGGGTTCCTCGTAAGAAAAAGTGTTCCTCAGGAGCAAAGGACGTTCTTCGGGAGATGAAAAGTTCTTTATAAGACCACGGGTTCCTCGTAAGAGAAAGAGTTCCTCAGGAGCAAAGGACGTTCTTCGGGACAGGCAGGGTTTCTCTGAAGATAGCAGTGCTCCTCGTAAGGGGAGCGACTTCCTTCAGGGAAAGGAGATTTCTATATACATAGAAAATAATTTTTTTCGGTTTTGAAATTTTCCTGACGTAGCCGGTGCCTTCTGATTCTTTTTTTTCTTTTTTTTTCAACCATCCTCCGGAAACCGCCAAAACCCGGCAAAATTGTAAGGCGGGGGCTCAGAGCTTCGGGCGAACTCGCTTCGCTCGCAGCCAATCAGTCGTCTCCGTTGCCGTGACGTCACCGCTCTCGACCAATCAGTCGTCTCTGTTGCCGTGACCTCACAACTCTCAGCCAATCAGTTATCTCCGTTGACGTGACGTCACCACTCTTTCAGCCAATCAGGGGCCGGAGGGGACACGTGTCCCCTTGAGGGATCTCCCATATTGGGTCTCTTTAAGATCAATATCAACGCGGGGGCTCGGCCCTTCGGGCTAGTTCACATCACTTGCAGGCGCCTTCGGCACCTATCCCTATGGGCTCTCAGCCAATCAGTCGCATGCTTTTTCAGCAATTTGTGGTAGATAATTACGTTAAAGTAGAATCACACAGACTATGTTTTATAGTCGATAACCAGGCATCTATAGGAAGAGAAAGATGTGACATATTAAAGGCGGACTTTCCGTCGGTCAAAGAAAGGTCCTGGCGCGAACGAAACGAGCGCCTGCGAGCGAAGCGAGTAAGCGCCGCAAGCCAAGGCACCCCTGGGGTAGCTGGTGCCTTATCTCACATAAATACATAAAGGAAATTCCAGAATACATGAATGAAAAGGAATTAGGAACAAGAAATAATCAAAGGAAAATATTACTGACTTTGCTGCTGCATTTGATCTGGCTTTGATTGATACGTTCTTTAGGGGAAAGAAATACATATAGGAGCTAAGGAAAAGAAGGTAAAGTCGACAATAGGTTGGACAAAATCTGAAGAAAGCCAAGAAATGTAAAATTATAAATGGGGAAGAGGTTGATATACAGTACATACACAAGCCTGTGGTAAGAGACATTGTCCAGACGAGTGAGGAAAGGCAATATATGGAGCAATTCCCAAAATAGATTATGGAAACTTGTAAGGAAAAACCTGATATCTAAATCTAGATTAAAAATTCTGGTAGAAATAAGATTGCGAAATGATGCAAATGAGTGGTGGGAAGTTAATTAAAAAAAAAAAAATGGGGAGGATATATGAAACAAAACGTCTGAGCAAAGTCCAACAAATATAAGGAAGCATGGAAGCATGGGCGTAGAACGAAAAGATTCAAGAATAAAAAATCCGAATAGACCTACAATAGAAATAAAACAAAAGAGCAAGCTTAAGTTGAAACAATAAAGAATGAAATATTAAAGAAAAAGATAGTAAATGTTTTATGAAAAAAATCAGAATATTTTTTCTTTGATCGTCAGGTGAGCGGGACCAGGAAGAAAGGTCTTTCGAACAAAATGGTCTGTCCGACTATCAAGTGAGAAAGAGGAGACAGAAACAAATAAAAAGAAATCATCCGAATTCTCAGGGAAAAATCATGAAGAAAAGAAACAAGAAGGAATGGAAACGAAGAAGATAAAGGTGAAGATGAAGTTTAAGATAAATGAAAATGAAGATGAAGAACAAGAAAAAGAAAAAGAAAAAGGAGAAGGAGAAGACGAAGGAGAAGGAGGAGGAGAAGGAGAAGAAGAACAACGACAAAAAACAGTAACAAATAACAGCAACAACAAACAACAATAACGAAGAACAACAAACATCAACAACAACAAAGAACAACAAACAACAACAACAAACAACAACAAACAACAACAAACAACAACAACAAACAACAACAAACAACAACAAAGAACAACAACAACAGGTGGTGGATGAGGGAGGGGGATAAGGAAACAGCGAGGAGAAGAGAAGAATGGAAGAGAAGAGGAGGAACCTGGACCTCGGAGCCGTGACCTTGGCCTTGTTCCACGCCGACGACCAGAGCTCCAACCGTTCAACCCATTGAGACAAGAGGCTCTCAGACATGGAAGGGTCTTTGCAATCTCGGCCCTACGAAAGTCTTGCAAGGTGATCTAGAATCTACACCAGGTGTCTTCAGACAGGGCCCGTGGACACCTAAGAATCCTCATACGTAAGGTTTTGCTTTGTTATCATTTGTCTGTTTTATTTTCATTCATTATTAGTTATGTGTCAATTTATTATTATTTACTTTTTACCTGTTTGTTATTCAACTATACCTATGCATTTATTTATGTATTTTGTTTGTTGCATAAATTATTATAGTTTTTTATAATTATTATTATTTTATTATTATTATGATTTTTTTCCCGCATCCGACCTAGATATGGACCAAAAGGTCTCCTGTCGGCATGCTCCACCTTTGTAATCCTTTGTAATCGAAAGCAAGAAGATCTTACTGGATAAAAGACGAGTTGCTTCAGCCATGAAGTGGCCTCCAGAGGAGTGAAGGAGAGAATTGGATATGTAAAGAATCCGCAAGGAAGTGGGTGTCGACTTCCGCTGGTGGAATAGGAAAATGATTGATTAACTTGAGGGTGCAACTCGCATGGAAAAGAAAGAATTTCTCTACACATATTTCTTTTCATACATACATATACCAAAGGCTTTTCCCCCCTTACACGGGGGGGCAGCCAAACTTTATTTCTTTTCGATCTGAACAATAAATCAGACAGAAAATTGCATTTCCCTGTTTTTTCTACTATATCATTTTTTAAACATTTATCTATTCATTCGTTTTATTATTTATTTGTTTGAGAGGTTCTCGTGTTTAGAAAACGGGAAGCAGTGCATTGGTTCATTCTGCCGTCTATCTTCCAGAACCATTATTTCTAGGTGCCCGTCAATGGGCCTTGGTTAATGGAGATAAACTCTTTCCCGTCAACACCCTCACCTCCAGATATCTTGTCATAACTCACCCCAAGATACAGACCATCTCGTACTGCACTGCCCAATCACAGCAGTGCCTGGGGGTTACCAGACTATCTATGAAGCAAATCAAACATTCATAGACTGGCTAGCAAATACAAAGTTGGAGGTGTAAGAAAGCCATACGATACTACTACTACTTCCAGATAGAGGTTCATCTTCGAGGAACTAACATTTAGTCTCTGAATCGATCAAGAATCTCTCTGCATCATCTTCGACTGCATTTCCTCCATTATCTTACATATGGAGAGCAAAACACCAGGGAACTAGCACTCCCTCGTACTACTACAAATCGACATACAAGCAGTCACGCACTAAGACAACACAGTTAACACAAGGAGACCAAACCACTAGGAACTATTACTCCCTCGTACTACTACAAATCTGTAACATACAAGCAATCACGCACTAAGACAACACAGTTAACAGTCCAACGTCTCTTCCCGGAGAGATCGATGGGGAGACATGAGGATCGATGCTAGACACTGTGAAATTGAGGGTTTGCAGTCATTGCAACTCTAGGCAAATTCTATCATTACATTTTCAACATGACATTCATCTCTTACTGTCCTCCCCTTTAAATCTCTTTCGAGTCCATTCAAATGGGAAGAATGGCAGCTGACCACGGACTAGACAGGAGAGCAATGGTAGTGTCTATTGAAGCTACCAGGATGTGGGTAAACGCCATAGAAATTCTAGAAGACCCCCTCTATCTTTCCTTTATAGTAAATGGTGTTTGCCGCAGAACTGCACAAACATTTACCACTCGAGTTACCACCAATTTGGTGTTGAATGAAAATATACAGACTTAGAGAGAGCTGCTTGTCATAATATGAATGAGGGTTAATTCAATTAAAACAATTGATCAGTCAATTTAATTGTTTTTACCTTATTGAAGTTAATGCAAAAAATTCTATCCTCCATCACTTTGGTTCTACAATATGTGTGAAACACAATCTAATTAATAAGAAAATATTAGATGCGAAAAAAATCATAATAATGATAAATAAATAAATAAATAAGTAGATGAATAAATTAATTAATTGATTAATCAATAAATAAAAACTATAATAATGTAAATAACAAATAAAATACATAAACAAATACGTAGGTATAGTTAAATAATAAACAGGTAAATTGTAAATAATATATTGACATATAACTTATAATAAATGAGAATCAAGCAAATAATAATGAGCAAACAGAAAAATGATAACAAAACACATAAAATAATATGAAATAAATGACAGTCATTATAGCATCTTGCTGTGTTTATCTAAGTGATTCTTAAAGCTTCGAACTGAACTACATTGCACTGCCTTCGCCACATAAAGTATGAACTGCATATTTCATACGGTAGATATCTTAATGCCTTTAGTGACATCCCAACGGATCAAATTACTGAGCGTTCTTAAATTACTTCAAATTTGAAAAATAATGATGATCCCTTTGAGCTTTAACTATCCTTTTTGTTCTGATGCTTTTCTTAAATATCTTCTTTTCATTTTATAACTTCACATCTTTGGTGTAATATTGTCTACAAGGATAGAGGCGCTGGTGTTACTAACGAAATAAATCATGCAGACACTTTCCCTTTCAACCTCACTTTAATTCGAACTTTCTTCTCTGGAGCAGACTCCTTCGGATATTTTATCTTTATTCTTTTTGTTATGGTTTGAAATAAGTAGATAAAATGTCGTAAGTGGGAGATAAAAGTGAATAATCAATGAGCTAAGAAAAATATACGAGATAACTCGATTTCACAGATCGATACAAAAAATTGGTATGATTATTTCAAGTCCTATTTAGGAGTTGTGTCGTCTTCTGGGATGCATATTCATGGTAACGACCAAAAATTTCATTCAACAAAGAAAAACGAAATCTCCTTTACTTCATGAATGTAATCGATGCTAGGTATAATAAAAGATAATAAAACGACGAGAAAATAAAGAATGGAAAAGGAAATGAGAACATCCACGCAGTTTAGAGCCAAGTCTTTACAGTTTGACAACTGAAGATAAACGCAAACCCTGGTCGATTTGAATAGCTAACGGTTACCGGTTTGAATTCAAACGGTCGTCGGTTTGAATGTTTAACGTTTACCGGTCGGCTCAACAGTTGTCTTTTATGGGTTTCTATCATTCAGAATTTCATTCTAGTGAGACCGAGATGGATATTTGAGAAGTTTATTCCTCTCTTTGCACTTTGAAGCTTGTCTTTGTTGCAGAGATGGTTCAAATGAATTCTACAAAAAAGGAAGAGGGAACTAAAACGAGTTAAGATTATCAAAAGAAGGAGAAGAATGAAAATATTAGAGAGGAAAAGGTGGTCAAGGAGCAGAAGAATGATGAAGAATAGGAAGAGGGGGAAGAAGAAGTGGCTGAGAAAGAGGAAGATGAAAGGAGAGCGTATACAAAGGAGTAACAGAGAAAGACAGAAACATTTTTTATTTTGAATGAGATTTTTTAGGGGTAATTTTCAAACCTTTCTTGGATGTGTGCATATATGTACGCATGTACGCCTATGTATGTATGTATGTATGTATTGTATGTATGTACGTATGCATGTATGTATGTATGTATGTATGTATGTATGTATGTATGTATGTATGTATGTATGTATGTATGTATGTATGTATGTATGTATGTGTTTATGTATGTATGTATGTATGTATGTATGTATGTATGTATGTATGTATGTATGTATGTATGTATTTATGTATGTATGTATGTATACAATTATTCATGTATGCATGAACAAGGGCATGTATATTTGTATGTGTTCGTGTATATACAAGTACTGTATATATGGATGTATGTATGTACCGTGTAAGTATGCATGGAAATATATATATTTCTTTAGATATACAAACAAACGTATGTATGATACAGGGTTAAAAACGACCATCTCCTCCAGTTATAGAATCTTAGCTCCAATCTCATCGTCGAATCAAACAAAACATCTCCTAAATCCAATAAGAGAGCTTGACTCTCTGTTCAATTCTAATTCATAACTCCTCAAAGAAATAAAAATCTGTTCATAATGAAAATAAAGACATCCTCACCCTCGAAGGGTTCTTGAGAAACAAAAGAAAAAAACAAAAGGGAAGTCCAATCCGGAGGTGTACAAAGCAAGAGAATTTAGTCTCATCAGAGTTCAAAGAAAAAAAAGATCGTTAAGGTTAATATCTGTGTTGCACAACATGGAATCTGTTGCTGAGCTCACGTCTTGAATAGAGAGCGCCTGTATAGACTGGCCTAAGCACACAATCTCTACCCTTGGAACTCTGTTTACAGAAGACAAATCTGTTTACTATTCGTATCTGACAACAATAGAGGGAGGCTGCATGTCTCGGGAACGTGGATACACACACACACACACACGCACACACACACACACACACACACACACACACACACACACACACACACACACACACACACACACACACACACACACACACACACACACACACACACACACACACACACACACACACACACACACACACACACACACACACACACACACACACACACACACACACACACATACACACAAAACTGGACGTGGAGAGATACGAAAACGGGTCACAACGAGCATAACTCCCGTCCCGTAAAATACAACTAGGTAAATACACACACACATACATACGCACACAGACACACACGCACACATACACACACACACACACACACACACACACACACACACACACACACACACACATTTCCATAAAGGAAAAAAAATGGCGTCGTAGCGAAAAGTGAAAACATGAAATGAAGATGGTGATTGGAAATGAAGGATATCATCATAATGGATGAATAATAATCATTGTTCCCTCTACTTTCACTAAGAAGTAAACCCGAAGCCCCACAGCAGCCGCCAACCATCACTGGCCCTCCCACAGACCTCCCCGGGAAGAAGTTTTGCAATGTTTTGTATGTTGCACTGGTGTCTTACCGTCTCCATGCCGCCGACTTAAAGTGATAGTAGGTCATGACGTCAGCAATCAGCTCTCCTTGTGTGAACAAGCGTAAGAATGACAATGGGAGCTGATAGGGGTCTTTGGACCAGTCCGGGGACCGTGTATCAGCCCCTCAGGGCTGCACCTCCTGATGGAGATGAGAGAGTTGATAAGATGGAGATATTCGACCTTGGTCTTGCAAAGGGTGAACAAATATGGTAATACTAGAAAGGATGTAAGTAAAGCGACATTTTAAGAAAAAAGAGAAGTGAAGTTCTCGTGTAGGGTGACATCACGAAGGAAAATAAATCCAGCAAGGAGTGTGATATCATGGTAAGACTTGAAAACAAGTAAAAGCATTATGACAAGCGAAAAAAAAAATAGTAATTAGAGTGTAAACCTAGAAAGAAGAGAAATCACTTCGAGTACTGAAGACTAGAGACACAACGGAAACGACTAAAAAAAGTCCAAAATAATCGCAAAAAAAAAAAACGTGAAACCCCATAATAAAAGAAGAAAAACGTAAGCGATACCATCACAAATGAAACGAAAAAAAAGAAGAAGAAAAAATCACAGCGGAGGGCGAAAACGAGAGAAACCACAACGAAATATTGAGAACGGTGTCGGATCAAAGCGAGCGTGACAGGAAACGTCACAATCGGGTCGCAATATCCTCGCGTTAGCCTCGCGTTAGCCTCGCGTCACAGCCTTGGCAAAGCACCGCTTTCGCGAGGGACGTTAATGCCCATCACTTAGGTCCAAGTGTCAGCGTAATGGCCGCAGCTTTGTTCACATAAGAGGGACAACGTCTCCACGCTCTTGAACGGATGCCTCCCTCCACCTGTCAAGGTTGTGTCCGCAATCTAAAGACTTTATTCTCATCGTCGTCAGACGATTTTATTCAGTTTTTTAGCTTCGAGACTTGCAGAAGAAGCCTCGATGTACTCGCCGAAAGGAAAATAAAAAAAAAAAATTCTGGTTTATGATGGATAATTCGTTTCGTCTTGGGGACCTCTGCTACATTGAGGGCTTCTTGGGACGGGAACCAGGATCAAGGCCATGTCCCTGAGGAAGAGAGGGAGGAGGGAGGGGGGAGGGGAAGAGGGGGGAGGGGGAGGAGAAGAGGGGGAGAGGGAGGGGAAGGGCAGGGGGAGAGGAAGGGGAGGGGAAGAGGGGGTAGCGGGAGGGGAAGAGAGGGAAGGGAAGAGGGGGTAGGGGGAGGGGGAGGGGAAGAGGGGGAGGGGTAGAGGGGAAGAGTTGGAGGGGGAGAGGGGGAGGAGAGGGGAAGGGGAGGGGGAGGGGAGGGGAGGGGAAGGGAGGGGGATTGGAGGGGAAGGGGAGGGGAGGGGAGGGGGAGGGGGGGAGGGGAAGGGGGAGGGGGAGGGGAGGGGGGAGGGGGAGGGGGAGGGGAAGGGGGGAGGGGGAGGGGGAGGGGGAGGGGAAGGGGGAGGGGAAGGGGGAGGGGAGGGGAAGAGGGGAGGGGTAGGGGAGGGGAGGGGAAGGAGGAGGGGAGGGGAAGTGGGAGGGGAGGGAAAGAGGGGGGAGGGAGGAGAGGGAAAGAGGGGGGAGGGTGACGGGAGAGGGGAGGGGAGGGGAAGAGGAAAGGGAGGGGAAGGGGGGGAAGAGGGGGGAGGGGAAGGGGAGGGGAAGGGGAGGGGAAGGGGGGGAGTCGTTCTCCCTGTGCAAGATCTTCTTCTGAACGATGTCACTTTATTTCTCTTTTTATTTCTCTCACTTTCTCATTTTTCTTCTCTCAGATATTTCATCCTTCCCTTCTTCTTTTACTTTCTTATTGTTGTTTTTCATTTCTTTGTCTTTCTCTTCCTCCATCTTCTCTGTTTTCTGGTTTCTGTGTTCTTTTTCAAAATGTTATTTGGCTTTCCTTTGTCTCATCCTTCGTTCACTTTTTTCTCTTTTTTTTTCGTTTTATTTATTTATTTTATCTTTATTTTTTTTATCTTTTTGCTTCCTTCTCCTATCTCAGTTTCTTTTTTGTTTTAAGTTTTTTCTTCCTTTCTCTTAAATTTCCTTATATTCTTTTCCCTTTTTATTTTATCGTTTTTACTTAAACATCCTCTTCGTTTCTCTCTTATTTTTATTTTCCTTCTTGTTCTTCGTCTTCTTCTTCTTTTCCTTTTGGTCTCAAATTTTTCTTTCGTTTTCTTCTTTTCTTTTTGTTTTAAATTTTTCTTTCTTTTTCTTCCTTTCCCTTATCTTCTTTCTTTTATCTTTACTACTTATACATCCTCTCCGTTTCTCTTATTTTTTTCTTCTCCTTCTTGTTCTTCGTCTTCTTCTTCTTTTCCTTTCTTTCCATCTCCTATTTTTTCTTCTTCTTCTTCTCCTTCATCTTATTTCTTTCTCTTTCTTCCTCCTCATTCTTTAATTAAGTTAGATCACATTCCTCTGATCTCCAGCTTCATATAATCTTCGACATTTTTTATTCACAACAACTTCCTTCCCTACACAAGAGTAAATCCGTAGCTGAGTGTGTGTGATTCACCATTTACCATGGTCTTGGACCACGTGTTGGACTCATGATCGACAGCTATTTCCCTCCCAGAAGAGAGCTCAGAGGTTATATATGAGAGATCTATGGGTAATGCTGTGACCTTACACACACACACACACACACACACACACACACACACACACACACACACACACACACACACACACACACACACACGCACGCACACACACACACAATTCCCCGCCCACGAGAGTTGGAGTAACCCACATCGCAGCGATACTGAAATCATTTCAGCCCTGGGTGGGATTCGAACCCGGACCTCCATAGTGGCAGTCGGGAACTCAAACCACTACGCCACGAGGTGTGTGTGTGTGTGTGTGTGTGTGTGTGTGTGTGTGTGTGTGTGTGTGTGTGTGTGTGTGTGTGTGTGTGTGTGTGTGTGTGTGTGTGTGTGCGCGCGCGCGTTTGTGTGTGTGTGCGCGCGCGTTTGTGTGTGTCTATACCCTGCAATTGAATGAAATAAAAAATAAACGAACGCGTAAACACAAAGATATGTTA
>NC_134777.1:9867423-9872423 GCF_046742065.1 Oratosquilla oratoria
TGATTAAAAGATGGAAATGAAAAAAATAAAATAAAATAAAAACTTGGAGTGGAAAACATGAGAAATATCTGAGAAATGACGATATCCAGAAGGGAAGGGAGGAGAGAGAGAGATA
Source organism: Oratosquilla oratoria (assembly GCF_046742065.1). Taxonomy (NCBI): domain Eukaryota; kingdom Metazoa; phylum Arthropoda; class Malacostraca; order Stomatopoda; family Squillidae; genus Oratosquilla; species Oratosquilla oratoria. The sequence goes on from NC_134777.1 coordinate 9,867,539, forward strand.
AAGAGAGAGAGGGGAGAGAGAGAGAGAGAGAGAGAGAGAGAGAGAGAGAGAGAGAGAGAGAGAGAGAGAGAGAGAGAGAGAGAGAGAGAGAGAGAGAGAGAGAGAGAGAGAGAGAGAGACAGAGAGACAGAGAGACAGAGAGAGAGAGAGAGAGAGAGAGAGAGAGAGAGAGAGAGAGACTCTAAGATTCACCCTGAGAGGGAGTGGCCTTCCTGTTGTTGTGTAGAGATTGGATGAGGACCAATTCAACTGAGACGAATTAAGGTAATGGAAACTTAGGGAATAGCTGGACCAAGACCTGGAGGTGGTGGGAACTGCGAGGGGGAGGGGAGGGGAGGGGAGGGGGCGAGGGGAGGGGAGGGGAGGAGCTGAGGGGAGGGGAGGGGAGGGGAGGGGAGGGGAGGGTAGGGGAGGGGAGGGGAGGGGAGGGGAGGGGAGGGGAGGGGGAGAGGAGCTGAGGGGAGGGGAGGGGAGGGGAGGAGAGGGAAGGGGTGTGGGAGAGGAGCTGAGGGGAGGGTAGGGGAGGGTAGGGGAGGAGAGGGAAGGGGAGGGAGAGAGGAGCCGAGGGGAGGGGAGGGGAGGGGAGGGGAGGGGAGGGGAAACGACAGAGATTTGTGGGAGGGAGGGAAGGGAAAAGAGGAGGAGAAGGAGGAGGAGGGGGGAAGAGAAGGAGGAGGAAGAGGAGGAGGGGGAGGAGGAAGAGGAAGAAGAGGAGGAGGAATATAAGGAGGAGGGGGAGAAGGAGGAAGAGGAGCAGGAAGAGTAAGAGGGGGAAGGGAGGAGGAGGAAGAGGAGGGGAAGGAGGAGGAATAGGAGGAGGAAGGGAGGAGGAGGAAGGGAAGGAGGAGGGGAAGGAGGAGGAGGAGGAATAGGAAGAGGAGGAGGAAGGGAAGGAGGAGGGGAAGGAGGAGGAGGAGGAATAGGAAGAGGAGGAGGAGGAGGAAGAGGAGGGGATGGAGGAAGAGGAGGAATACGAGGAGGAGGAAGAGGAAGAGAAGTAGGAAGAGGAGGAGGAGGAGGAGGTGAAAGAGGAGGAATCCAGCGATAGATAGGAGATAAAATCGAGATAACAGGAACGGGGAGAAGGTCAGAGCAAACAGAAGAGAAGAGAAAGATAACAAAAGAGAGAGAGAGACGGGGAGGAAAGGGAAAGAGAGAGACAATGGAGAGAAGTGGTACAAGGAAAGAGAGAGTGGAGAGCGGAGAAGAGAGAAGAAGAGAAGCAACACGGAGTATGAAGGAGAGAAAGAAGAGAAGAGAGAAGAAAATAGGGAGATAAAGAGAGGAATGAGAGGTGGAAATGGAAAGATACGAAAAACAGGAATAGACGATACAATAAAAAAAGAGAGAAAGACGAAAAAAAGAGAACATGGAGAGGAACTGGGAAAAAGAGGACAAAAAGAGAGTATGAGAGGTTATAGCGATGGATATGTATTTATTTTTGCACATACACACACACACACACACACACACACACACACACACACACACACAGATATTCTCGTGTAGCTTAATAGATAAAGTGTTACCTGCATACATGAATTTTAGCTTGAACGAGTCCTAAACCGCCTAGAAAATTAATCTTAACTTTATATTTCTTTTAACTCATTCATTAATTTGAATTATGTATCTGACGTTTCAGGTGGAGTGGGGGGGGAATATCACAGCACGAGAAAAAATAAGTGCAAATATTACTGCAAATATTTCACAAGCATTAGCGACCGGCGTGCAATGACAAAAACAAAGCCAATTGTCTTGACTTGTTTTGCATTTTTTTCGATCGTTCATTTCATCATTATCGGTGTCATCGTAGTTAATGATCAACAAAGGAAATGAATGTATCAAAAGTATTCGTATTTATGATATCACCTAAGTAAAGAAGATAGAGTGAAAAGCAGAGGTAGAATGATCATTAGGGTTGAATTACATGTGTGTGTGTGTGTGTGTGTGTGTGTGTGTGTGTGTGTGTGTGTGTGTGTGTGTGTGTGTGTGTGTGTGTGTGTGTGTGTGTGTGTGTGTGTGTGTGTGTGTGTGTGTGTGTGTGTGTGATTCACCATGGTCTTGGATCACGTGTTAGACCCTCGATCGACATTTTTACCCTACCGGAAAAGAGCTCAGAGCTCATATATGACCGATCTATGGTTAATGCTGTAACCTTACGCGCACACACACACACACCCAACTCCCCGCCCACAAGGGCTAGAGGAACGACTCTCAGCGCAGCGATACTGAAATTATTTCAGCCCTGGGTGTGATTCGAACCCGGACCTCCGTAGTGGCAGCCGGGAACTCTACCAATCGCGCCACGAGTTGTCTTGTGTGTGTGTGTGTGTGTGTGTGTGTGTGTGTGTGTGTGTGTGTGTGTGTGTGTGTGTGTGTGTGTGTGTGTGTGTGTGTGTGTGTGTGTGTGTGTGTGTGTGTGTGTGTACACGCGCGCGCGTTGGTCTGCGTGTGTCTGCGTAGTGTGTATGCGTGTTTGCGTGCGTGCGTGCTTGCATACATCATTGAATGTGAGTGAAGCTCAACCTTTTTCATTACTGTGAGGGACAACTGAAAAACGAATTTCGTATATTCATTTCCTCTCACCAGCGTGAGTCTAGGCAGACTGTTGAGTAAATTGCGTCACGTCTTCTGACGTCACGTCGTTGGTTTTTGTCCCAAACCGAACCGACCCTTACAGTAGGCTAGGCTAACCGAGACAATACGAATCTAAACAGAGGGAGATTAATCTATGTAGAATACGGTAGTGAGTCATATACATTAAAAATTAAAGAAAAGCATTATCAAGGATAACGCTGACTGAAACAAATAACGATTGGTAATATAAACAATACAAATATCGTAAATCTGTTTCTATGGCCATTTTGAACGTCCAATCATAGTGAAACGACGCTCTTTTTATCGTAAATAATCAGATATCAATTTGCTATTTTCTAGGTCTTGATAGGAGGATAACAGGTAAAGTGCAAGTGACTTATTTTGACTTAACCACGAAAGCGCAGAAAAGGGGGGGGGAGTGTCTCTGTGTGTGAAATTAACCCACTGTTTGTTAACCATAACAAAATCACTAAAGGTAAATCAATATAAAGTTTGACTGATATGGGATTTTACTAATTTGGAAAGAATAATTTAGTATTACCTAAATTAGAGTATTTCAATGTGTCCCATTCATCATTCTGAACTGTAAAAGAATTGATAATTTATATTCTTTGTAAGTATTTAGCGTACAAGACTGTTTAGTTTTAACGACCCCAAAGTGCTCAGTTTGTCCCTGTGGGTGATAAAGAGTTAAAGTCCCGCTTTCGTGTTAAAGTATACGACACTTTCAGAAGCCATAAATCTTCCAGGTAGAGTAAAAATTTCTTGAAGAAAATGTTGAGCCGTGGGTAGTAAAAAATTTTTGTCGACGTTTTAGGTCATTACCGTTGCGGGGTCGATCTGAGTTCTGCAGGACGCCTTCTTATGAACCGAGCCACCACTTTCCAGCCTTGAGAGACACGAGGACCAGTATACGACTTCATCATCTCACGCCTTTCCAGAAGCCTGAGTCCCAGATTTCTTTTTATTTAATCCACGCAGACGCAGAGCCAATGATGTACATTTCCGGAAGGAATTTGGATATGAAATAACTCTGTGAGTGGAACAAGCAAAGGACCATTAACCTCCTTTTGCGATTGCCTGCATTTTCCAAGTATCGTTAACGTTTGGCGCTACGACCTGGGAAATGGACACAGCGTGCACTCGAATAAAGTGCTCTACGACCAGGAGTGGGAGAGGGGAGTTTGGGGGGGTGGGAGGTCGTGGAATGGGAGGGAAAGGAAGAATTGGAGAAGTTGGGAGTTATTTTGGATAGGAGAGGGATGTGTTTTGAAAGTAAAGTAACGCTGTAAGACAGAAATAAATGACTTGGTAGTTGTGAGGTCGAGCGAGGTCGAATGGGCTAGAAACACGTGGAGTCGGATGTAATTGACTAGGAAAGGCCTGCGGGTTCAAAGGAAATAATTGGGTGAGAGAGGAAGGGACGGCTCCGCATTGCCATGATGGGTTGAGTAGGATAGAATGGTGAGAATGATGGGTTGAGTAGGATAGAAAGGGAAGAATGATGGGTTGAGTAGGATAGAATGTGGAGAAAATTGGGTAAAAATATATTAGAGTTTGGGGGGGAATGCGCTGATTTGGTCCACATATGTTGCTCTTATCAACGATTCCCAGACACCACCCCCACTCCCACCCCCACTCCCACTCCCACTCCCGAACCCAGAGCCCATTGAGGAATTAATCGTTCTGGTTAAGTCTTTTTCATATGTATGTTTATGTGCGTGTGTATATGTGTGTATGCGTGCATGTGTGTGCGTGTGTGTGTGTGTGTGTGTGTGTGTGTGTGTGTGTGTGTGTGTGTGTGTGTGTGTGTGTGTGTGTGTGTGTGTGTGTGTGTGTGTGTGAATCACCTTGGTCTTTGGATCATATATTGGATTCGTGATCAACAGCTATTTCCCTCCCGGAAGAGAGCTCAGAGCTCGTATGACCGATCTATGGGTAATGCTGTGACCTTACACGCACACACACACCCAACTCCCCGCCCACGAGAGTTGGAGTAACGACTCTCAGCGCAGGTATACTGAAATTATTTCAGCCCTGGGCAGGATTCGAACCCGGACCACCGTAGTGACAGTCCGGTACTCTACTAACCGCGCAATAGTGCGTGCGTGCGTGCGTGCGTACGCGTGTGTGTGTGTGTATTCACCTTGGTTCACCTTGGTCTTTGGATCACGTGTTGGACTCGTGATCGACAGCTATTTTCCTCCCGGAAGAGAGCTCAGAGCTCGTATGACCGATCTATGGGTAATGCTGTGACCTTACGCGCACACACACACCCAACTCCCCG
>NC_134777.1:9877423-9879923 GCF_046742065.1 Oratosquilla oratoria
GGGGAGGAGGGGATAAGGAGAAGAGGAGTAAGAGAAGTAGACAAAACTGGAAATGGGGAGGAGGTGGAGGAGAAGTAGAAGAGGAGGGAAAAGGAAGCATAGGATGAGGAGGAGGGGAGGAATGGGAAGGAAGAGGTAAAAATGGAGGAGTAGGAAGAGAAAGAGGAGCATGGGGAGGAGGAGTAAGAGGAGGAGGAGGAGGACGGGGAGGAGGGGAAGGAGAAAGAGAAGGAGAAGGAGAAGGAGAAGGAGGGGGAATAGTAGATTTAAGAGGAGGAGGAGGAGGAGAAGGAGGAGGAGGAGGAGGAGGAGGAGGAGGAGGAGAAGGAGGAGGAGGAGGAGGAAAAGAGGGGGGTAGGAAGGGAAAGGAGAAGTCAACTTTTGAAACTACAGTACATACATATACCAAAGGCTTTTCCCCCCTTACACGGGGGGTAGCCAAAAAGAAAAAGGCATAGAAACTACTCACACCCATTCCAGTTCCTATATATTCCACTCCCCTCCACCCCCCTTCCTCCCTCATCAGTCATTAAAATTGATCCCTCGAAATGGTTTGTGTTGTTTCCCCATCCTGTCCTCTTCCTCAAACTTCTTTTCCTCCTTTTCCTCCTTCCTTCCTCTCCTCTTGTTTCTCCTCTCCCCCTTCCTCCCCTCTTCTCTTCCCTCACTACTTCCTCTCCTCACCTCTACTCTCAATCCCTCACGCTGTTCAGGCCACAATGCAAAGTTTCAACTTTGAGTGATTTATAGAACGGCTAACCTCTGGTCGTGGCTTCAAGGTACCAAGTCTATCTCGATTAATCCTTTCCCTGCATTTTACAGTTTATGCGTTTATTCTTAACCCTTTAAACTCCAATGACAAGATGTCTTGTCATTTGGTCAAATGAAACAAATAAATCATAAAACACCAAAATGTTTGATCAAACACCAGAAAAATATGACGTCAATCCTCGCGTGGGCAAGCTGCATCAGTTGATATTCGGATGTACGGGCCGGCACGAGGCCTACCATATCCGGTTTTTCGTATCTACACCACAAGCGGCTGACATGAGTTGAATGGGTTAAGTGCCTCCAGATGAAACTCCGTCCTTGGCTAAAATGTTAGTAGAGGAAGTTAGATTAAGGTGGAGGGGGAGCTCAGATCTATTAACAGGGATGTATAAGGATTGAAGTTGGAATGCCACAGAGATGAAGGAAATAGACTGAAGGTAGCTAAAACAAGAGGAGTAAGACATTAAATATTGAAGATCACAACGAACAAGAATAGTCAGAGGCAGGAATAGATTATTAATCTCTTCTGTACGATGGCGATGAACGTCGGAATCTTGATTATATCTATTTTGTAGTTGTAGCTCACTAGCCCCCGAATTCTGTTAACTAGTTTGATATCGTTTTCTGTGTTTATCATTAGTCAAGGTATAAGAGAACAAGTAATACAGCAATGAATTTACATTTCAAAGCGCGAGTATTGTGATGCATCGTCGTACATAAGGCACCTGATGCCTCGCGCGAGAAATTGACTCGTATTGAAGAGGCTGGAGAGTAGTTATATATCCTGAGAGTTATATATCCTTTGAGGATGAGGTGTCAAAGAAATAGAAGAAAGACTTAGACACAACTAAAAGTAAAGCATAAGTACAATCCAGTGCAAAAGGGGATTAAAAAAAAAGTCGAACAGAGAAGAAATCAAACACCAGAAACCACCAAAATGTTAGAGCGAAAACGACGGGTCCTTCACATCAACGACCACAGTTTTAGAAGGAACGCTCGAGAGTACTCGATTTCAACCAAAGATCTATGGTCCAGGTCGGGGCTGCTTACGGTATAAAGGTACCCTCAGATTGAAGACAAGTAACAACTGTTGGATACCAGACGATTTTGTTCACTGCTGATGTGAACACTAGGAGGTTTAAGAGCAACGACTAGAAGTGGTTTGTGACCAAAGCGATTGAGAACTGATTACCTGAAGACAAGAGACAAGATTAAGGAGACATAGATCGCGGAAAGGAAACAATGGAACGACTTAAAGATTTTAGATTTCAATGTTTTGTGTACGCCAAGGAATATAAGAAGTGCAACATGAAAGATGATCGTCAGCAATCACTTTCTTTTTTCTATGTATATACTTCCAGGGGTGGAAAAAGGCTAGAATAAATAAATACATAAAAGAACAACAACAAAATCCCACAGAGGAATAGATTGGAAAACTTTTGAACGGGAAGGGGAAACAAACACTAGGGTGGCAGTCGTGAAGGTTACGTTGATCACTCTTTGCATGCAGGAGCTGAAGCAAAATATGTTGTTTCCAAGCTGAGAGGAAGTATATGGACTCAAAACAATGTAAAATAGTTGACCATGCACACAGAGACATACAGACAGATAAATAGGTGGACAGAGAGACATACAGACAGGAAGGGAAAGAAAAGAAGCAAGCAGGAAAAATGGTAAATAGACAAACAGGCAGGTCGACAGATAAGCAAACAGTTTAGCAGATAGGAGA
>NC_134777.1:9887423-9889923 GCF_046742065.1 Oratosquilla oratoria
TATATATATATGTTTATAAATATATATATATTATATATATTATATATATATATATATATGTGTGTGTGTGTGTGTGTGTGTGTGTGTGTGTGTGTGTGTGTGTGTGTGTGTAAACATACATATAAACATACATACATACATATTATATACATATATGTATATATATAAATATACATGTATATATACATGTATATATATATATATATATATATATATATATATATATATATATATGTATATATGTACATATTACATATCTTGTCTTATGCACCAACGCCCACAGATATATACCGTTTTGTTTGTCATTTTCTTTAATTATTCAATTAGTATCTTTTCTCCTACTTCAGCTGAGCAAGACACCTACGCGTTTCTTGTATGACCTATGACCCCTTTCGCCCACGCTTCCACTTTCCCTCCTCTTTTCTCTTTTCTTCTTCTTCTTTTACGTTCCCTTTCAGTCTGCCCGCAGTAACTAAAATTCGTCCCGCCCACATTCCTCCTCTGGTTGAGGCTATTTATAACTTGGAGTCTAATCCAATCTTTGCGTTCTGTCTTGTTCACTCCTATATTTTTCTAGATATATATATATACGCATATTTCTCTTCGTCCCCCCAAAATAGCAATGTTCGTCATTTGGTCTTGATGGGGACCTTACTTGATTCTGTTCTCGATGATGTCCAACTATTTGATTCAGTTTAAAGAGAAGCTTTTATGTCTTTTTGTATTTTATGTAATGTGAGAAATGTTTTGACTACCTGAAGCATTTTAACCCAATTGAAATATTTTTTCCTGACGGGTGCCAAGTAATCTTATTTTAGAGAAACCTTTCTCTTTTTGCAATCACAATTTGTTTCTCTGTCCTTTTGTGTGTGATTTTTTTTTTTTGGCATCGTCTTTATGTCCCAATTTTTCTTTTCTGTATACAATAACTGACGACTCAAACTTTTTCTTCTTATGGGCATTCAGATTTTATTTTTTTTTTTTTTTTTTTTTTTTTTTTTTTTTTTTTTTTTTTTTTTTTTTTTTTTTTTTTTTTTTTTTTTACTTTACCTGCAGAAATGATCTCGAATGATGACTGCCTTGATTAACTTGTTTTTATCAATCTTTAAACAAAAAATGGCGACAGATTCGCCACACTTGATTTTTTTTTTTTTTTTGGACGAGTACCAAATGTTTTCATTCATCTTAAAGAATCCCGTCACCATATGAATGTCAGCAATTTTCCTGTATAGGAATAAAATTGCCTGGCAGCAGCAAGAAAAATGCGCAAGAACTGTCGCTACCTTCTAAATCAGTGGTTCTTAACCCTTGGGTCGCGAACCAAAATTGGGTCACTAAGCCATTTGACTGAGTCATCAAGGATTTGTGGACTTACTATTTCCCCAACATTCCTATCCAAAACATGATAAAAGTATTAATCCTGATTGTAGAATTCCTAAATCATTATCACCTAAGGTTAAGCAAAACATTGAGACATACGATTTAATTGAGGTGAAAAAAACTACCAACATCTACTGTACAGTAACCTTGCCTTTTAAATCTAACCGTCGGTTGATATTTGAAAAAGGTCGCCATGGTCGATCGGACTAGGATTTTTGGTCGCAGCCAAGGTCAAGAACCACTCCTTTAAATCTTACTACTGTGTCCGTTTTTGAGATACACAAGAGACGAATATCACAAAGTCGTTATATACACAAGACAAATGAATTTACATATCCCTTCTCTTAACTCAGATAGAAACACTTGACTGAGAGTTGAGGGCTCGTTGCAGATGATGACACTCAGGGAGGTTTCTTAGTTGCCCGAGATTGCACACCAATCGAAAGACTAAATACCCGTAACTAATTATATACGAAGAAGGTCTCAGTCACAGGACAGGACACGTAACCCTGAAACTCTTAGCTGCAACCAGAATGAAATATACAACACAAAGTATCACAACATCGTTCACACTGGAAACATAAACGATAACAATCTCTGAGACGCGTTATCGTCAAGCAATAGTTTTCAGTCTGGAGTTCATAGACCTCTATGCCAGTGGTTCTCAACCTATGGCTCAATGTCTCCTTGTGGGCCACAGTGGTCCAGAAATAGGACCATGAATCAAAAACTAGTGATAGTTAGTGGATGCATAGTGATAGTTAGTGGATGCACTAGTGATGAGGTTTTCTAGGAGGATAAACAACAGCAAGCCATAAGGCTAGGGTACATAATGAAAGAGGTTGTGGGCCACAGTGGTCCAGAAATAGGACCATGAATCAAAAACTAGTGATAGTTAGTGGATGCACTAAGGCTCTGTTCACTAGTGATGCGGTTTCTAGGAGGATAAACAACAGCAAACCATAAGGCTAGGGTACATGAGGAAAGAGGTTGTGAACCTCTGATCTATGCGACCACAGAATTTTGCAATCGAGCCACAAACTAGTGGTTTTTAGTGAATGCCTACTGATTCTTTTTAGTGTTAAAGTGATATCCAGAATGGTAAAAAAAAACAGCAATA
>NC_134777.1:9894923-9897423 GCF_046742065.1 Oratosquilla oratoria
CCCTTATCCATTGCAATTATTTAATTACGCACCACGGGTGACTACCCACGCTGTATATATATATATATATATATATATATATATATATATATATATATATATATATATATATATATATATATATATATATCGGCTCCTGGCCACATGTAAAATCAGTTCAGTTCTACCGTGCAAAGGAGACGAACACATCAACACACTTTTCTTCTTACCGTAGCCCACAGCTGCTACACCATCCCTTCCAAAAACTTATTTCCCATCGTGTCATTCTATCCCCCACTCAGTCACCCTTGTCTTTCTTTTCCCTCTACCGCCTCTTTTCCATCCTTACCTCCCGTCTCCTTGGAACTTCCTCCACCTGCCTCCTTAAGACTCCCTCCAATCTCTTCACTTACTCGTCCTCCAGCTTCCTTATTACCTCTCCCTATTTACACCCACCTCCTGCCTCCTCCTCCTCCTTCCTCCTCCTCACGTACCCTCCTCCTGCTTCCTCCTCCTACTCCTAACATCTTCCCGCGTCCAAATCACCGATGGAGCTTTGGCCAGGTATTCCGCTAAGTGTCTGCACCGTGGCCGGGGGCCGACCAAACCTTCACACTAATTAAGAAAAAGGGACCTTGCTCATTAACCACGAGGCTACGAGATGGAAGGTTTGTTCTCTTCACGGCGTTTTATGACTTAAGCATTTAGTGTAACTGTACCAGAAGATTTGATGAGGGTAGTCATCAGAGGAGTAGAATTCTTTCCATACTGTAGTCAGGAGTAACTCCACCTGCGTTACTGGTCTTTAGAATTATGATTAATTGGCCCGTCCGCCATGACATACATAATACATCGAGAATAATTAAAGCTTTGAACAAAGTATGCAAATAAATCTATATATAAATACATTTAACAATACAACAGTGATCCTCGTATGTGATATAATATTTGGAACATACTGTATAATTCAAAAGACATGTATAATAATCAGATACAGAATAGTAATTTTATAAACAGTATGATGTACACACTTCGGGGACACTAGCAGTTTCATTCGCCTGGGAGGTCGTGATCAATCCTTCTTCAGCAACCTCTGGAGTAGCTCTTCTTCGGAGTTGCACGATTGTGGCATTAGTTCTAGACAAGATGGAAGGGGGAGGGAAGACGGAGGGGGGGGGGGTAGAGGAGGAAAGAGGGGGAGTGAGAATGGGGGGACGATAGTATGGAAAAGAGTTTAGTTTCTGAATTTCCAATTCCATTAAAGTCTTACGACTTTTTCCCCGTAGTCTCCACTCAACCTTTACTTGCTACCTCTTTCACTCATCCCATTTCACTCCCTCTCTGTTTCTCTCTTTCCCTCTCTTTCTCTCTTTCCCTCTCTCTCTCTCTCTCTCTCTCTCTCTCTCTCTCTCTCTCTATCTCTCGCTCTCTCTCTCTCTCTCTCTCTCTCTCTCTCTCTCTCTCTCTCTCTCTCTCTCTCTCTCTCTATCCATCTCTACATCCATCTCTACATCCATCTCTATATTCTTACTCCTCTCTCTATCCTTCACGTTCTCTTTTTCTCATTCTTTTTCCATCCTTACCTGTCTCCTACTCTCTTGCTTCCTTCCTCATTTTCTTACTCGCCTCTTAATTTTTATTTTCCCCGTTTACCAAAAGTTTGTTTACCGAAGTTCTCCGGTCATCCACTACAGCACAGGGGCCATCAAGGATCTATTGAACCATAGGTCTTTAAAAAGAAAACTTGAGCGGCGAGATAAAAGAGGTCTATATTAACGTGGGAGCCTTCATTATCTCGGTCCCCCAAATAAAAGGAAAACTTCTCTTACGCTCGAGACGTTTTTTGGAATATTCCACGAGCCAATCCCTTGATGTGCTTCAAGACAATGGAATGTTGTACGAAGGGAAGGCAGGCCAGCTCGAGGCCTTCCACTACTATGGGTAGATAAATGAAAAACATGTTAGCGAACGTACAGGCATACTCACGGCGCGCGCGCACACACACACACACACACACACACACACACACACACACACACACACACACACACACACACACACACACACACACGCTGAAATATTAATTGCAGCTACTCGCTACGCTTCGAGTCGGTTACTCCAACTCTCGTGGGCGGGGAGTTATGGTGGGGTGCGTGTAAGGGTTCATAGCATCTATCCATAGATTGGTCATAAGAGCTCTGAGCTCTGTTTCGGGAGGGACATAGCTGTCCATTCAACGATGTCCAACACGTGATTCCAAAGACCAAGGTGAATCACCACAACACCACAACCAAACAACATCAGAACACACACACACACACACACACACACACACACACATACGCTGAAATAATTTCAGTATCGCTGCGCTTCGAGTCGTTACTCCAACTCTTGTGGGCGGGGAGTTAGAGGGGGGGTAACGTGTAATGTCATAGCATTATCCATAGATCAGTCATACGAGCTCTGAGCTCTCTTCCGGGATGGAAATAGCTGTCAATCACGAGTCCAGCGCGTGATCCAA
>NC_134777.1:9902423-9914923 GCF_046742065.1 Oratosquilla oratoria
AGATGACTTCCAGCCAGACACTCTGAAGTGTATACACTCGTGTCTGAGTTTTACAGAGATCATAAGAGGATGTGACAGCCAACGTCAATTTTATGTCGAACGTAAAACATTTTCTATGGTCAACATAACTTTTATGCCATGTGTTTGGTGGAAGCAGTATGCAACCACCCTCAGCAGCTGATCTTTATCGCCTTTGAGGAATATTCTTCTCTTTATTTGCTATATCAGCGGCTTATCAAAGCGAGTTCCAGGAGATATGCCAGCGTCTCTCATTTCGTAAACAAACGATATACATGTATACTTTTTTTCGGATTATATTTCTTATTAGCTATTTGTTTGTTTTTGATTGAGCCCTACGATCACTTTGAGATGTTTTATCAATAACTCTACCAAAAACCCTAAATAATACGCCGGGAGGTCAAAACTGGTCCAAGCCTCTCATTTGGGAAATTTTTAGTATCTGGGACTTAAGATACAAAAGAAAAACAACCTGAACAATATCTGATAAAATCTAATTCGTCTATTTTCAACTCTTCCCCATGGCATTCCTTCGGTATATTCTTTCTATTTGTCGCCAAGCAATCTTATCTAACCGAGAAGAGTTCCCAAGAAGACGGACCCTTTCTCGATGAGTCCCCAAGAAGACAGACCCTTTCTCGAGGAGTCCCCAAGAAGACGGACCCTTTCTCGAGGAGTCCCCAAGAGGACGGACCCTTTCTCGATGAGTTCCCAAGAAGACGGACCCTTTCTCGATGAGTTCCCAAGAAGACGGACCCTTTCTCGATGAGTTCCCAAGAAGACGGACCCTTTCTCGATGAGTTCCCAAGAAGACGGACCCTTTCTCGATGAGTTCCCAAGAAGACGGACCCTTTCTCGATGAGTTCCCAAGAAGACGGACCCTTTCTCGATGAGTCCCCAAGAAGACGGACCCTTTCTCGATGAGTCCCCAAGAAGACGGACCCTTTCTCGATGAGTCCCCAAGAAGACGGACCCTTTCTCGATGAGTCCCCAAGAAGACGGACCCTTTCTCGATGAGTTCCCAAGAAGACGGACCCTTTCTCGATGAGTCCCCAAGAAGACGGACCCTTTCTCGATGAGTCCCCAAGAAGACGGACCCTTTCTCGATGAGTCCCCCAAGAAGACGGACTCTTTCTCGATGAGTCCCCAAGAAGACGGACCCTTTCTCGATGAGTCCCCAAGAAGACGGACCCTTTCTCAATGAACAAGAAGACGGACCCTTTCTCGATGAGTCCCCAAGAAGAACGGACCCCTTTCTCGATGAGTCCACAAGAAGAGAGATGCTGAAGACGTATTCTCGATGAGTCCCCAAAAGACGGACCCTATTCTCGATGAGGACCCTAAAGCAACCAAGAAGACGGACCCTTTCTCGATGAGTCCCCAAGAAGACGGACCCTTTCTCAATGAAGAGTCTGAGTACTTCTTTCCCTACCAAGGAGGAATCCTCAGGGTTCTCGGGGACAGGAGATCCTGAAGGTGAAGAGAGATGCTGAAGACGTATTCTTCAGCAGAACAGCCATTTACAAGACCCTATGAGTCTTGAAGAGGAATCTAAAGCAACCAATAACACTGCACAATTACCTGCATTGCAAAATACTCTTAAGAGGACAGTGGATAGTATTGAATAGTATTAACTATACCTATGTATTATTTATTTCATTTATTATTATTCATATCATTATAGTTTTTTTCTTTTTATCATATATATATATATATATTTTTTTTCTTGTGCCAAGAACTATAACACTGGGTTAATACACTGTGTACGCTAATTCCGCTGGAGACCACTTGATGGAATCTTAAAACGTTAACCAAAAAATGAACATGGAAAGTGCGACGTGGCATTGGAGGGTGTTAAGCAAGATTGATTTAGTTCCTTTAGCAGGATGTCCCATCTTCAGTTGTGTAGAAATTTCGGGCCTTATGTAATAGACGATAGTTACTAGCATATAGACATAGTGACAGACTGAAAGAGGAAGAGAGAGAGAGAGAGAGAGAGAGAGAGAGAGAGAGAGAGAGAGAGAGAGAGAGAGAGAGAGAGAGAGAGAGAGAGAGAGAGAGAGACAGACAGACAGACAGACAGACAGACAGACAGACAGACACAGACAGACAGAAAAGGAGAGAGAGAAAAGGAGAGAGAGAGAGAGAGAGAGAAAAAGGAGAGAGAGGAGTAGACAGAGAGAGAGAGGGGGGGTAAGAGAGAGGGAGAGAGAGAAAATGAGAGAGAGAGAGAGGGGGAGGAAGGGAGGGGGGAATGGGGGGGGGGACTCGTAATCAGCTTTCTCGTACTCTTTGCAACCCAACCCCGTCTGCGACACCACAAGACATTACGAGTCTTCATAACGACGTCCCACTGCAGGGGACAGACTCTCTCTCTCTCTCTCTCTCTCTCTCTCTCTCTCTCTCTCTCTCTCTCTCTCTCTCTCTCTCTCTCTCTTGCGGTTCTGCGGTTGATGACGCGGAAGCGGTTCGAGGGTCAAGGCCGCCATTCTTGAGGACTTTACTCCTTCAAGGACGAAAGCCAAGGGCTATAACTCTTGGGGCTGCCATTTCTGAAGATTAAATACGCCCCTTGGAGTCGCCTCTGAGTGTGAAATGTTGGCGAATGAAGAAGAATACTGCGGGAGATGGAAGAAGACGTAATGGGAGAGGGCCCGGACTGTAAGATGCATGATATGAAAGAATGTAGGAGGAAGAGTGACGTGTCTTTTTTTTTTTTTCACATAGACAAGAAATGGGACACCGGCTTCGCTGGTATAAAAGCGACCTAATAGATGAAATTTTTTTTTACCTTGGTTTGTGTTCGCTTTTTTTTTTTTTTTTTTTTTGCTGTATTTTAAAACTGTGGTATTATTTGATTATTTGTTTGTTATTATTTGTCTGTTTATCTATTATTTGCTTGATTTTCATTTATTATTTTCTGTCAGTTTATTATTATTTACTATTTACCTGTTTGTTTATTATTTAACTATACCTATGCATTGTTTATTTTATTTATTGTTATTTATATTATTATAATTTTTTTTTATCATTTATATATATATATATATATATATATATATTTTTTTTTTTTTTTTTTTTTTTTTTTTTTTTGAAGCCGACTTAGTTATGGACCAAAAGGTCTCCTGTCGGCATGCTCCGCCTTTGTAATCCTTTGTAACCAGACAACCCGACTACTCCCAAAAATGAGGGACCTAGTACTGCATAGGAGTTAATAGTACGTACTGAAGAGAAATTCAGCAGAATTCAGCATTTTTTTTTTTTTTTAACAAACTAATGTGTCACTTTATTTCAACATCCAATGGTAAGGATATGTATACAGTATGTTTATGTACTGAAACGAATACATGTACATGCATATTTACCGTTAAGTAATGTAGTAACACATTTGTAAATCACAATTAAAACCACAGTCGGACGAAAGAAAGAGTTGAGTAAGCGAAACCATATATTTCGACTGCTAACTGCAACCCTCTTCAGTAGTACAGAGTGGAAGGAGGATGCTGTCCTAAATAGCAACTTCTTACAAAGGAAAGGGAACTTGGAAAGGAATAAAGGTCACTACCCCAACCCTTATGTGACCTGAGAATGACCTGAGGTCAGGTCAGGGGGAGGGGGAGGGGGAGGAAATTTGTTGACAATTTGTTTAGTGATGAATAAACCTGATATAATGTCTGGGGTCCATTGACCCTTGGAAATATTCATCGTGGGCAAAGATTCAATTAAAGTAGATTCCACCATTTTCCTTCTGAACCCACAGCTTGATTTATGTTGCGTTGGTTGTGATTCATGTTTACATTTACGTTCAAATCAAAATTCAAATTTAGATTTAAAATCGCATTTATATTTACATGCAAATGTACGTGCACATGTGCATGTACATGTACATATACATGCATATGTACATGTACATTGTATGTATAAAGGATACGTATATGTATAAGCATATATATAGTATGCTTATGCATATGGATACATATATGTATAAGCATACATATAATATGCTTATGCATATGTATATATATACTGTATGTATAAGCATACATATAGTATACATACATAAGTATATGTATAAGCATACGCGTATATGTTCTTTCCCACTGTTCTATTTTCTTCATTGTTTTTTACATTACTCCAATATAACCAAAAGCTACCAGAGACTTACATATAACTTGGCTGTCCAAACGTAAAACAGAAATAGTGTAAGTTTAGAGTGTACAAAAGGCTTTTTTAGAGTAAGCATCTCGCCGTTAATATTTACGACACGAAATTGTAAACATTTGCAGCTTTTAAATATTAACAAGAATCAGTTAGAATTTCCTTGCTGCTTTCGAGTCTGAGTGAATAATTCAACATATCTACTGAAGGGTAGCGCTCCCTTACCTTTGCACGAATCTCATTAATATTCTCCCATTCTTGAATGTATTCAGTAACGTCTGCAATATCTGTGTTCCCTATCAACCCGAAGGCGCAGCGTTATCGTAGTGAAGGAGCTGATGGTGGTATTCTTAAAAAAAAAAAAAAAAATCCTTATACAAATCTTACATAAATCTTTGGAAGGGAAAGATTTCTAAAGAGAGAGAATTTTTTCAAGAATACGGTGGCATCATAAAAAGAAATCTTTCCTTATATAAATCTTATATAAATCTTTTGGAAGGGAAAGATTTATATAAGGAAAGATTTTTTTTTAAGAACACCTCTGCAAGATTCTTATAGGTGGTATTCTTAAAAAGAAATATTTCCTTATATAAATCTTATATAAATCCTTGGAAAGGAAAGATTTATGTAAGGAAAGAATTTTTTAAGAATACCTTCTTAAGATTCTTACGGTGGTATTCTTTAAAAAGATACTTTCTTTATATAAATCTTTTCCTTTCAAGGATTTATACAAGATTTATATAAGAAAATATATATTTTTAAGAATACCACCGAGAGAATCCTGACATCTCGAGGACAAGGTTCTTTCCTAAGCTGAATGAAATAAATTAGCGTTAACCAAATGTATGTATATATATATATATATATATATACATATATTTTGTATATATATATATATATATATTATATATATATATATATATATGTATATACAGTCTATATGTATATGTATATATGTATATACATGCTAATAAGAACACGGGTACGTGTGTTCACTTATGCAAAGTAGACCACTTGGAAAAAGTTATATGAAGATGTAATATACGAAAGCGCTCTGCTTCGTTTGTTTCCTTTTTCCAAGTGGTCTACTTTGCACATACATACATACATACATACATACATACATACATACATATATATATATATTGTACAATACTAAATGGGTCCCAGTGAACAGACTTCAATTTATCAACCACAATTCACTTTAATTCTAAGCCATCAACCTCGAGAATCTCGAGGAGGCATACATGCAGAAATTAAAACGTGGTATAGTTAAGGACTCGAACCTCCGCCAGCACGTAACAAGTGAGAGTGACTTAACTGATTGCGCTATCAAGATATATATATATATATATATATATATATATATATATATATATATATATATATATATGTTTATATATATATATACATCTACACTGAATGGTTCCCAGCGATCAATTGATATCTTTATTCAACCACAAACAACTTTTAATTCCATGCCATCGCAATCGAGACACAGCATACAAATATAAGAAAATCGTACTCAACTTATATCTCTCTTGATAGCGCATTGGTTTAAGTCACTGTAACTTTGTTACGGGTTAGCTGAGTTCGAATCCTCGGCTCGTCCACGTTTCAATTTCCAACAAAATGTCTCCATCGAGCGATTCTTCAGTCTCGATTGCGATGGCATGGAATTAAAAGTTGTTTGTGGTTGAATAAAGATATATATATATATATATATATATATATATATTTATATATATATATATATATATATATATATATATATACAGAGAGAGAGAGAGAGAGAGAGAGAGAGAGAGAGAGAGAGAGAGAGAGAGAGAGAGAGAGAGAGAGAGAGAGAGAGAGAGAGAGGCGCCTTGACCGAAATGATAAATCCCTTTAGTAAAAGAATTTTCCTTAAGATGAATGAATCCGAGGCGAACTTGCAAAACGATTAGGGAAACTCTCGGTTTTCCTCCCCACCTCCGGACAAGTCGCCATATTTATGGCCAGCCAATGTGTCAAGCGTCGTAAGTGACAAAATAGATCACAAGGGCCAAACGAGGTCATGACGGGTAGGCGAGGTCACAAGGGATAAGAGAGGTTATGGGGGTCAAATGCAGTCACGAAGGCCAAAGTTCAGAGGGCCAAACAAGGTCAAAAGGGTCGGGCAAGGTCACGAGGCTCAAACAAGGTCACGAGGGTCATATTGAGGGCACAAGGACTAGAAGAGATCACGAGGTCAATATGTCAAAGTTCAAAGGGTCAAACAAAGTTCAGGAGGCCAAACGAGGTCACGAGGGCCAAACGAGGTCAAGAAAGCCAAAGAAAGTTAGAGGAGCAATCGAGATTATGAGGGCCACACGAGGTCACGAGGGCCACACGAGGTCACGAGGGCCAAACGAGGTCACGAGGGCCAATCGAGGTCACGAGGGCCAAACGAGGTCACGAGAGCCAATCGAGGTCATGAGGGCCAAACGAGGTCACGAGGACCAAACAAAATTACGAGGACCAAACGATTGAGGGCCAGGAGATGACGAGGGCTTAACGAAATCACGAGGACTAAGCGAGGTCATCAAGTCCAAACAAAACCGCGAGGAACGAACAAGGACACGAGAGCCAACCATTGCCTGAAGACAACTGGATCCTGGAATGAAGCTTGGAAGTGGCAGCTAGAGGCTATTGGCACGGGGACCTTGACGGTTCCAGGCAGCGAGGGGGGAGAGCGTGTCTACTGACACAGCTGGATCCCACGTGTCAAAGCGTGTCAGGAACCAGAGGGTTTCCGTATAGGAACCTCTGTGTCACAAAGTCATTTCCTTTGTGATTCGCCTACTCGATGCGTTATGGGGTTCTGTCAACATTATATATTTATATTCAATTTTCCTTTATTGGGTGGGCGAGGCTTAACATGAAAATTATCATCTGTATTTGTTAAACTGCTGAATCATTTAACAATACAGAAACAGAACAACATAAAACACAGCTAAAAGAACGAACCAGATCTTACGAATGCGCATCTGTACTCCAGAGGCAATTTCTAATACAAATGAGGATTATTATATATATTTCTTCAACAGCATAACATAACATGAAGTCCGGACCAGAGACTGAGGAAATCCAATTCTTTCCAATCAAAGACAAGACCCGCGACCCCGCAAATGAGAAACGCTTTGTCTGTTTGCCTTTCCCCTCAGGAAGTGCGCGCTTGACTCAACAGGTTAAAGTGGCAGTGAGGGAGGGAGGGAGGCAGGAGGGAGGGAGGGAGGGAAGAAGAGAAAGAGTCAAAGGAGGAATTGATTGAGACAAAGAGGTACAAGGAGAAAATAAATCCACGGAAGAAGAGGAAGAGATGAAACTGGACAGAATAGCATAGAAAAGGTCACAATAATTACTATTCCAGGAGGTATGATATTGGATTGTAGGGGGAGGAGGAGGAGGAGGAGCACAAGGAAGAGGAGGAGGAGGATAAAGAGGACGAGGAGGAGCAGAAGCACAAGGAAGAGGAGGAGGAGGAGAATAAAGAGGAGGAGGAGGGAACAAACGTATCCTGTAGAAGCCATCGGTACATTCATGCTCCTTTCTGACCTAAGCGTACTGACTCCAAATTGCCTCAAGTTCACTATCTCCTTTCCTCCACATGTTCGATCATTCGCCCTCTCTCTCTCTCTCTCTCTCTCTCACTCTCTCTCTCTCTCTCTCTCTCTCTCTCTCTCTCTCTCTCTCTCTCTCTATTTCTTTCCCTTTGTGTGTGTGTGTGTGTGTGTGTGTGTGTGTGTGTGTGTGTGTGTGTGTGTGTGTGTGTGTGTGTGTGTGTGTGTGTGTGTGTGTGTGTGTGTGTGTGTGTGTGTGTGTGTGTGTGCGTGCGCCCGCGTGTGTGTGTGCACGCCCGCGTATGAATGTGTGCGCCCGCGTGTGTGTGTATGTGTGTGTCTGTCTGCGTGGGTGTCTACGTGTGTGTGTGTGTGTGTGTGTGTGTGTGTGTGTGTGTGTGTGTGTGTGTGCGTGTCTATGTGGGTGTGGGTGTGCATGTCTATATGTGTATGTATATGTGTGGTATGCATAGATACCATTTTCCGTCCCCGATCAACAATTCCTACCACGCAACCAAGACCAGGGCTTTGTTGAATTTAGTCGATTTGCGGTCAACAAAGGAGAGAACTTACACGAGCCGTCGCTCATGACAGAAATAAGCGCTACATCTTTCCCCCTTCCCCATTTTATCACTTACTTCTTCTTTTCTTTTATCTTCTATTATATAATTTTAATGTATTCCATTTTGATTAATCTTATCTAATTTTTAATTTGTTTTATTGTACATATCAATTAATTTTCCTGTTCTGATTTTTATTTAATTTTAATTTGTTTTTGTTTTACTGTGCTATTTTGTATTTGCTCCATTTCATTTAATTCTGTGTGCTTTCGGTTTATCTTATTTTATCTTGTTTTGCATTCAGTTATATTTATCTGTTTATTTCCGTTTTATTTTCATTCTTTTTATTTTCATCTATCTATTTATTCTTTTTTTCTTCTTTATTTGATTTCATTGCATCTATTTGCTTATTTTGTTCTACTACACATAACCACTGGAAACTGGAAGTCGAGACCTGTTGGTTGAAGATTTTTCACTATTACTTCAAGTCATTCCTGAGAAAGGGTACGGTGTAGGTGTGTGTGTCAGGTCACAGCGTTACCTAGATCGGGCAATACATATGCTCTGAGATCCTATCCTATGCTTATTTTGTTCTACTACACATAACCACTGGAAACTGGAAGTCGAGACCTGTTGGTTGAAGATTTTTCACTATTACTTCAAGTCATTCCTGAGAAAGGGTACGGTGTAGGTGTGTGTGTCAGGTCACAGCGTTACCTAGATCGGGCAATACATATGCTCTGAGATCCTATCCTATGCTTATTTTGTTCTACTACACATAACCACTGGAAACTGGAAGTCGAGACCTGTTGGTTGAAGATTTTTCACTATTACTTCAAGTCATTCCTGAGAAAGGGTACGGTGTAGGTGTGTCAGGTCACAGCGTTACCTAGATCGGGCAATACATATGCTCTGAGATCCTATCCTATGCTTATTTTGTTCTACTACACATAACCACTGGAAACTGGAAGTCGAGACCTGTTGGTTGAAGAGTTTTCACTATTACTTCAAGTCATTCCTGAGAAATGGTACGGTGTAGGTGCGTGTGTCAGGTCACAGCGTTACCTACATCGGGCAATACATATGCTCTGAGATCCTGTCCTATGCTTATTTTGTTCTACTACACATAACCACTGGAAACTGGAAGTCGAGACCTGTTGGTCGGCCACCTTATGTTTTCTCTTTTCCATAAGCTGAGACTACACGGCAGCTCTCACTCAAGCAGCTCTCACTCAAGCAGCTCTCACTCAACTCACTTTCGACAACCAGTCTTCACCCACTTGACCCTCGAGGCGGTCGACGTGTCGGTTGGCCTGTTGCTCGGTCCCAAGCCGAAGAGTAAGGCGCAAATCCCCGGCGGTTCTCAACATCAGGACGTACATATGGTTGGGTTGACTTACGCTCTTACCCACTTCGACGTTTCCATGTCTCTTTCTCTTCCTCCTCCTCTTCCTCCTCCTCCTCCTCCTCCTCCTCCTCCTCTTCCTCCTCCTCCTCCTCCTCTTCCTCCTCCTCCTCCTCCTCCTCCTCCTCCTCCTCCTCCTCCTCCTCCTCCTCCTCCTCCTCCTCCTCTTCCTCCTCCTCCCATTTTCCTTTTCCTTCTTCTCCTCCTTCTTCTAATTCTACTCTCCCTCCTCCCCTCCTCCTCCCGTTCTCCTCTTCCTTCTTCTCCTCCTCCTAATTCTCCTCTCCATCCTCCTTCTCCTCATTCTCTTCTTCCTATTTCTCCTCCTCCTTCTCCTCCTCTTACTCAACCACATCTTCATCTTCAACCACATCTTCATCTTCTCCTCTCCCCCCTTTCTCATCACCATCTTTTCTGCACAAAATAGGAAAAAAGCCATCTTCGTCTGTAAAGCGTTTTCTATCAGCGTTTTGATCTGTGGGAAGTGTCTTATGCAAACCCCAGATTAGTGTCGACATGTCCTTTTCCCCTCCTGCCCTTCCTCCAAAACATTTTTTTCTTTTTAACGAGTTCTTCCTTGGCTGCTTCCACAGCGTCGGGTGCTCACCTGCGGGAATCCTTTCATGGGTAGTTTACATGCAAAGGCGTACTTCCCTAGACAAGACAGCGCGTTGGCGGTGAGCGAAGAGGACCAGAATCCTCCGAGGTACATCAGCTGTGACGTCACGAGGTAATATTTCCTCGTGGTGAAATACGACGGAGAAAGAAGGACAAAGCGAGTCTTCAAGTCACATAAATTTGGTCGGATTCCGAAACAAGTGTTCGTAAACCGGGTTATGTACTTGTTGCAAACGTACATGGTACCCACTCTCCGTACATACTATACATTACATACTGAGGCTGTATACATACGTATATATAGCAAATATGTATATATATGAGAGTGTTTGCTAACAGCGTAGCCGGAAGTGTACTGAGCTCGCATTCGCCGATTCGAATCCCGCACTCCTCTCCGGATTCAGCTGTGGTTACGCGCCTCCTGGCGTATGCTTCTCATCATCTATACTCATGTATATATATATACTGTGTACGTATTCGTTTTACCACGGATTTCAGTCACGTGCTGGACTATTGATCAAAATATATTGCCTTCCCGTATAAGATCTCAGAGCATATGTATTGCCCGATCTAGGTAACGCTGTGACCTTACACACACACCTACACCGTACCCTTTCTCAGGAATGACTTGATGTAATAGTGAAGAATCTTCAAGCCAGGGGTATTGCTCGAACTCCGAACCTCAAATGTGTGTGTGTGTGTGTGTGTGTGTGTGTGTGTGTGTGTGTGTGTGTGTGTGTGTGTGTGTGTGTGTGTGTGTGTGTGTGTGTGTGTGTGTGTGTGTGTGTGTGTGTGCGCGTGTGCGTGCGCGCGTGTGCGTGCGCGCGTGTGCGTGCGCACGCGCGTCTTTTGGCATTAGGGTCTAGAATGGGGACGATTTTTATTTCCTTTTATTTTTAATTACAAAAAAAAGCAATTCTCTTAAGCCTTAAGGTGTTCTTTGATATGTATTTCAAGAATGTATTTGATTTATTTTTGTTTTGACAACTCAGCCTTGGACGGACATGCAAAACACGTTCGCCTTTGAGGCCATTTGGAAATGTGGAAAGCGAAGATAAATTCTATCTTTTATGATATAGAAAACGCAAAAGATTACAGATAAAAGGAAATATGACAACCGCGCAAAAAAATTACAGACAGAAGGAAATATGACAACCTGGACATAAACTGGAAAATACAGAATGAATAAGACAAACAAGACGAAGAAAATGCAGAAGACGAGGCGGAGGGGCCCCTGAATAGGAATATGTTAGTGTAGGAATGAAACATTAATAATAATAAATAATAAATAATAAATAATAGATAATAAATAATAAATAATAAATAATAAATAGTAAATAATAATAGATAATAAATAATAAATAATGATAAATAATAATAATAATAATAATAATAAATAATAAATGATAATAGATGATAAATAATAATAGATGATAAATAATAATAGATGATAAATAATAATAATAATAATAATAATAATAATGATAATAATAACAATAACAATAATAACAATAATAACAATAATAACAATAATAATAATAATAACAATAATAATAATGATAATGATAATAATAATAATGATGATAATAATAATGATGATAATGATGGTAATGATAATAATGATAATAATAATACATACATACATATACCAAGGCTTTCTACCCCCTTATAAGGGAGGTAGCCAAAAAGGAAAAGGCATAAAATCACTTCCACCCATTCCATCCCTGAATACACTCCACACCCCTCCACCCTCCCTCTTATCTGAGCACCTCCTGGATGACGGGTCATCATAGTAATAATAATAATAATAAAAAAAAAAACAGAATGCGAGGTGACATTTGACTGAAAGAGAAACAGATCGTGAGTCTAAGCCGGAAAATAAAGAAACAAGTCATGGAATATGAGGACAGAAAGCCAAAAAGAAAATGCGAGATTGGTTTGGAGATGCAAAGAAAATGGATTCTGAAGCTGTTGAAGAGATAGAGATACCGTGATGGTGGGTGGATGGTGAGATAAATGAAACGAGATTCTCCAAGGGAAGAGAGTATAAGAAAAATATTTATGTGGTACGTGGATGGAAGGCCGGATAAAAAGGTTTGTGAAGTGAATTCAGAGAAAGAGAGGACAGGACACAAAGTGGGAGTAGAATGCGAGAGAAAA
>NC_134777.1:9924923-9932423 GCF_046742065.1 Oratosquilla oratoria
AAAAATATCTGATATTCTCCTACTCTCTTCCCCAAGAACAGGGATATCCAGAACTCTTCCTACTCTTCTCTTGGATACCACTACGTAGTCCATTATTGCCTTATCAACCACCCTTCTATCCACTATCCTCTCCCATTTATACATATGCTACTCCCTAAACACTGTGTTAGCTATCATCAACAGACAATCTCCACCATTACTATCCATCATGATTTTTACCTACCACGTCACACTTCCTGACCACTCCGTCTATTGGCTCATCCCCTACCCTAGCATTAAGGGCTCCCAATACCATTACCATAACATTCCTCCCAAAACTCTGCAAGTACACATTTAGATCTATCCAAAACCCTCCTCCTTTTGTTCTATAATCTTCTGACTACCAATCCCATATGACCTTACAAAGACCAGCATCTTCCTCCCTAGTTTCACCTTCATCCACATTAACCTTGAAGAACCCTTCTTCTACCCTACCACACGCTTACGTATCTGCTCACTCACTAGTAGAGCCACCCTTTCCCTTTCCTCGCCCTCTCCTCACTCCTCACACCCTACTGCACTCCCAAACTCAAAATCACCCCTCCCTTTCAACTTCGCTTCATTCAATGCCAACACACCCATCTTCCCTCTCACAAACATACTGCCTATCTATTCCTTTTTACTCTCATCTGTACAACATCCATGTACATTTAAAGACCCAAACTTGAGGGTTCTGTTTGGAAAAAAAACTCTCAGATCCTCCTATACCTTTAATTCTTGTAGGAATGTACCCCTTAGAGTTACAGAGAGCAGGATGCCTAGTCCCATCACTCCGTCCCGTTTTAGCCACCTTTACAACCCGAGTGGGGAAATTCGGTAACAGTATTCTTTCTTCCCCCTGCCACAGAGGACAAAGGCGAAAATGGAAATGTGTACTCATAGAAGTAGTACAGGACAGTATTGAGAGTGAGGACAGTGTAACGGAGGGACAGTCACAGTAAAATAAAGTAGCATCATTTCTCTATGAGTAGAGATTTCCTCTAACAAAGAAAAAAATGACATGTGCCTCTGGCCCGTAGGGGCGCCCCATATCGTCCCTAAAGTATCGGGTACTTGCTACTGCGCAAATTGTACCGCACAATAGCATGTAGCCAACACCCCAGACAAGGAACATAAGAACATAAGAATGAAGGAGACTGCAAGAGACCATAAGGCCTACACTAGGCAGCTCCGTATCCATCACCACCTGTCATCCCCATCCATAAAGTTGTCTAATCGTTTCTTAAAACAACTGATAGTTTCAGCGCTCACTACATGGTTACTAAGTTTATTCCATTCGTCGACCACCCTATTAGTAAACCAATTCTAGCCCATTTCCTTTTTAAATCTAAATTTGTCCAATTTATAACCATTACTGCGAGTCCTGCCCTGTTGTTTTAATATGATGACCTTGTTTGCATCACCCTTGTTAAAGCCTTTGATCCACTTGAACACCTCTATTAGATCACCCCGCACTCTGCGTCTTTCCAGAAAAAGGAAGAGGAAAACGCAGAAGAAAGGGAAGAAGAAGAGGAGGAACAGAATCAGGAGGCAGATCAGGAGGACGAAGAGTAAAACAGAAGAAATGAAATGAAGAGGAAGAGAAAAAGTAGGGAGAGGAGGATGAGGGGGAGTAGGTGGCGGTGGTGTTGAAGGACGAGACGGAGTTTGAAGGTAAGACAATAACACCAAGAAAATTAATTTGTAAACAAAGAGGAAGAGGAAGAGAAAGAGAAAGGGAATAAGGAAGAGGATTAAGAGAAGAAAACGGGGAAGAGGATAAGAGGAAGAGGATGAAGAGGAAGAGGAAAAGGAAGTGAAACATGAGGAAGAGAAAGAAGAAAAGTATGTAAAAGAGGAAAAGGTGGAGAAGAAGGAGGAGGAACGGCAGGTGGAGAAAAATAAAGAGAAAAAGGAAGAGGAAGGGGGAAAGAAGAGGAAGAGGAAGAAAGGGAAAAGGAAAGGAAGAATAAATGGAACAGAAACAGGAAGAGGAAGAGGAAAAGGAAAAGAGAGGGAATAGAAGAGGACGAGGAAGAGAAAGAAAAAGAGGGAGAGGACGAGAAAGAGGAAGATGAATAGGGAGAGGAAGAGGAAGAGGAAAAGGAAATAAAATTGAATGGAAAAGAAAGAAGAAGAGGGAATGGAAGAGGAAGATGAGGATGGAATGGAAGAGAAGAAAGAGGCAGATAAACAGAAAGAGGAAGGCAAACAGGAAGAGGAAGACAAACAGGAAGAGGAAAACAGACAGGAAGAAGAATAGGCGCATAAAGAGGAATAGCAATAGAAAAAAAAGTGGAAGAAAAAGAGATGGAGAAGGAAGAAAATGGGGTGAGGGAGAGGGAGAGGGAGAAAGGAGAGGGAGAAGGAAGAGGTAGAAAGAAGAGGGAGAAGGGAGAGGGAGAAGAAAGCAGAGCAGCTGTAATAGGAAGAAGGTGGAGAAAGAGGAGAAAGAGGAGGAGGAGGAGGTGGAGGAGGAAGAGAAAGGAGGAAAACGAGAAAAAAGAGGAGGAATAGGAGGAGAAGGAGGGAGAGAAAGGAGGAGGAAAAAGAGGAGGAGGAAAAGGAGGAGGAGGAGAAGAAAGAGGAGGAAAAGGAAGAGGGGAAGGAGGAAGAGGAAAAGGAGGAGGAGGAGAAGAAAGAGGAGGAAAAGGAAGAGGGGAAGGAGGAAGAGGAAAAGGAGGAGGAGGAGAAGAAGAAAGAGGAGGAAAAGGAAGAGGAGAAGGAGGAACAGGAGAAGGAGGAGGAGGAAAAGAAAGAGGAGGAGAAAGAGGAGGAGGAACAGGAGAATAAGGAAAATGAATAGATGGAACGAAATGCAGAAAAAGTAATAGCTAAAAGAATGCCCGTGAGTGTTGGTGAAGGAGGAGGGAAGGAGGAAGGAGTAAAGTTGTGGTGTGTATGGTAGGAAGGGGCGTGTAACAAGGAATATAGGCTAAAAAAAAGCAACAACTCAGGGGACGGAATTTGTTGGCAGGTCTGGTGGGTCAGTAGGCTAGGTGAGGAAGGGAGAAAAGAACGGAAAGAATTAGAGAATGGGGAAAGAAAAGAAGAGGAAGTAAACAGAGAGGTTGGTAGAGAGGAAAGGAAGAGGTGGGAGGAACGGGGAAGAAGAAGAACATAAGAATGAAGGAGACTGCAAGAAACCATAAGGCCTACACTAGGCAGCTCCGTAAGAAAACGGGAGAGTGTGAAGAAGAGAGGTAGGAGGGAAGAATGGGGAGAAATAGGGCACAGGATAGAGGGAGAGATGGGGTTGGGGGGGAGGAGAGGTGGGAAGTGAGGGAGCTAGGGAGAGAATGGGTAGAGAGGGAGGAGGGGAGGAGAATGTGTAGCCTCTCGGATTATCTATGAAAAGTGTTTTGTTGAAGAAAAATCAGATAACGATAAGAAAGGAGAACGAGGGAGCATAAAAGGGGAAAGAGGAGAAGGAGAAGGAAGAGGAGAGAGGGGAGAAGGAAGAAAAGTAGGAGGAAGAGGAGGAAGAGGAAGAGGAGGAGGAAGAGGAAGAGGAGGAGGAGGAGGAGGAGGAGGAGGAGGAGGAGGAGGAAGAGGAGGAGGAAGAGGAAGAGGAGGAGAAAGAGGAGGAGGAGGAAGAGGAGGAGGAGGAGGAATGAGAGACAGAGGTTAATTAGAGTAAGAAAGGCATGGCGCTAGAGGGCACTGCAGGGGCTACCCTGAATGGCAATTAGCCGACCAGAATTTCATGGCTGAAGACGATTTGGCCCAGAGGAAGAAAGTAGGTCACTCGAGAGCCCTGAGGAACTAGTCCAAATGATTTCCAAAGAATGGAGAGTGCGACGCAGAGAGGGGAATACAGATGACAGGAGCCGTTAATGAGAAATTGATGATGACGAAAATGGTGATGCGCTGAGGCGCGGTTGTGATGAATATGAAGCGATGACAGCACCACTGAAGAGGAAAAGAGTGCTTCCATAATCAAAGGCAGAATCAAAATGGAAGGAAAAATTTACGGAGTGTGATTAACAGAACTGGCTTTGTATGAATAATTCTATGAATGTCAACATAAAATATAGTCACTGCTGTATCACACGTTCTCTTTCAATCTAAGTAAGAATAATCATAGAAAACGTAATCAAACCAGGTCACAGAATTCAGCGCGACTCAGCTACAACTACAAAATAAATATAACCTCATGACGCCTTCGTAGGCGCCATCGTATCAGAGAAGTTCAAGTTGTCTCAAGTAACTTTGTTCATGATAGGAGACATCATTCTTCAAAAGGACTTGATAAAAAGAAAAAAAGGCCGTTGGAATAAAGATTTAAAGTACTATTAATCTTTTATAACAGGTTGGAATAAAGTTTTAAAGTACTATTAATCTTTTATAACAGGTTGGAATAAAGTTTTAAAGTACTATTAATTTTTTATAACAAGTAGCCTGTTCAACTAGAGCTTAAGCTGCGGAAATTGTAGGATACCTGGTATTGTTCTATAGAACATAAAATTAAAAAAAGAGATATATTCACACTGATGATAACATTCTAAAATAGAAAGAAAACGACGAATTCTCGTGGTCATAGTTGATCAAAAATAAAAAGCTTCCTGTAAAAATAAAATGGACTGTACAGTCAAATTTAATCAGAATGAAGGAAGGAAATGAATCTCTTTGGGCAATGATTACCAAGAACAAGAGAGATGGAAGAAAAAGAGCTCAATTGCAGAGAATTTTCTTGCAGAAGATCCTGCAGGTGGGAAGCAAATTGATCGACGATGGAACCTTGATAGAGAGAGAATTAAAAGAGAATTGAACGACAGAGGGAATTGATCAAAAGAAATTTAAAGATAATAGAAAACGGTCACAGAACTCCATGTTGAGACGTATTTCATATTTCCCTGTTCTTTCTGTTGGTTTTGTTCAAGTGAGGGGATTGGTGTGGAACGAGTGGACGCTGGAAAGAACAAAAGTTTTGAATTCGTTACTAATTTCAAGGTGTATCACACCACATAAGATTGGAATTGAAGATTGAATGAGAAAAAGGTAGATTGCAATGTCGTGCGACACAAAACTACATCGTACTGACTCATCCCAGGTGACACACACACACACACACACACACACACACACACACACACACACACACACACACACACACACACACACACACACACACACACACACACACACACACACACACACACACACACACACACACACACACACACAAAGTTAATGAAGATGTAGGCAAAAGACTTAGAATGCGGACATACACAGACACATTCAATCAAAAAAATAGACTAATAGTGAGCTTGAACACTCGGGCAGAAAGACGGTGGGACTTGGCTCGAAGCCAAATGGAAATAGAGTCACAACTGTTGGACACGACTGCAGGCAGACAACCCAGACTAGAGACTTCGGGTATACAGAACCGAAGCAATTTGTGTGACGGGGGACGACTGATCGATACAAGCAACAGGCGAGTTCTCACCAAGAACCTCGTCACGGTCAAGGTCAGCGTGGGTCCTTTCATCCTCACTGTCGCCAGGTGATTCTATTCGCGTCCGGCAGCTAACGGGTTGGAATCCCTTTGTTCGACTTTTTCATTGTCTAATGTCGACTGTAAGTTTTAATTCTCGCTGATAACAGCCTCAGAGAAGTCTCCGACACACGAAGAATTAAAAAAGCGATCGCTTGTGAATACAAGAAAGGGTGGGATTCTCTATCTAATTAACTATTAAGATATCTGAGCTCCAAAGGAGGATTCAATCGTAATACAACATGAACAGAAAACAATGGAACAATCAAAACGTTCATTTAATCAAGAGATATATAAAAACAACTTTAACGTCCGTAGAGTCAAGAAATTGTATTTCCTGTAATGATGAAAACATTTTCTTGTAGCACTATGTCCCCTCGAGTCTCACTGATTGAGAGACCGCAGCCTTTCAGCGCCTGGCAACGATCCTCGTAACCTTTTCACTGATCTTTCTGAGAAGAGACAATAGACACGGGCCCGGGTAACTTTTTTGAGTGTTACCCCAAAAGATTTTGTAGTAAAATTTATTTACCCCCACACTTTGAAATACTCTGCGGGACAAACCAATTTACTTATAGAAATCGTGTATAATAAACACAAGAGCAGTCCTCACCGAGGGTGGAAAACAGTTTCAATACTGATGAAACAGTTTCAGAATTTACATTTTCTCCGTTTCCGTAGTTTTAAAGATTGTGGGATCCTCGATGCATTCTTTTTCTCCAACTTTCATATTAATCTTTCCCTCACTTAGCACATCCACATCGGTATCCATAGCACGTCCATTACCACCCCACCCCCCCCATCTAAATTACCCAATTTGGAGTAATTTACCCCTATTCCCCGACAACTGCACTAGACTGTTGTCTGTGTAGTATTAATGGTTGATTGTTTCTGACATTGAGTTATAGTAACAATGAAGGAACACTCACCAAATGATACGTCATAAATAGCAGTCAATGGATCAAGTGTAAGCCCATCGAGGCTGCACCTTTAAATGGAGAAGTTATGAATTACTTTTGAAGACAAACCGTATCTGAAGCTCATTCTGCAGCAGTGGTTAACATAAGAACATAAGAATGAAGGAGACTGCAAGAGACCATAAAGCCTACACTAGGCAGCTCCGTATCCATCACCACCTGCCATCCCCATCCATAAAGTTATCTAATCGTTTCTTAAAACAACTTATAGTTTCAGCGCTTACTACATTGTTACTAAGTTTATTCCATTCGTCGAACACCCTATTAGTAAACCAATTCCTGCCTATTTCCTTTTTAAATCTAAATTTGTCCAGTTTATAACCATTACTGCGAGTCCCGCCCTGTTGTTTTAATATGATGACCTTGTTTGCATCACCCTTGTTAAAGCCTTTGATCCACTTGAACACCTCTATTAGATCACCCCGCACTCTGCGTCTTTCCAGAGAGTGTAAGTTAAGGTGCCAAAAAAAAAATTCATATTGTTACTATGCCATATTAAGCATGTTACCCCTTTTACAAAATGTTGTCAACATTGATATACTCGTATACGACTAAATTAAAACACTAGATATATTTCCGTTTATTTATTGTATTTGAACATTGTGCATCTCTAATGACTGACGACTAACAAAGATGGAGGTAAAGGCATAAAATCATTTCCATCCATTCCATGCCTGAATACACTCCACACCCCTCCCACCCTCCCTCTTATCTGAGCACCTCCTGGATTACGGGTCATCCCTGCACCTTGCCCACTGCCCTGGGTCAGAAGCAGTGTCGCAAGACACAGCACATCCACAGCAAGGCCGCTTCATTAAATCGGTGACCCCCCCCTGTCCGTTCCCCCATTGCATAAAAGGAGAGGACGGGGAGAAATTCCTTCGGGCTGCGTCAAATTTTGCTCACACATACTAACTCACCCCCCACCCCCCGTCCATTCCACCTCATGCAATCATAACATCATCCATATACAACCATTCTCCATTCACCCCTGTCTTCTGTCCTCTC
>NC_134777.1:9939923-9957423 GCF_046742065.1 Oratosquilla oratoria
GGCGGCCGTGAATGCTACTACTGCGCCGTCAAATCGTGTGGTATAAATACACATGTGCGTTAGTGTGTGCGTTCGTGCGTGTGTTCGTACGTGTGTTTTGTGCCGGGTTCATACGGTGTTTTCCCACAGTGGGAGGTTCGAGCCCCGCCTGCTTATCAATCCGAGAGACAGAAAAATGGAATTCAGTCCACAACGAAGATATAAAAAGTTGGGAAAAAAAGGAAAAAAAAAATATAACAGTTCGTGAGAGGAAATCAATACTTCCCTGCATTTAGAAACAAGTCGCTGTAGAACAGAGATGAGGGTCTGATCCCGCGTCGATCCCGGCTCGATGCCCTACTTTATACATTTCGTTTTAGTCAAGTGCGACTATATTCCTCCGCAAAAGAAAAAAAAAAAAAAAAAAAGTTTCTGCTACCAGTGAGACAATAAACTCTCTTGAGTTTGTCCCTCACCTGATTTCTTTAAGAAAAAATATATTTATATATCTGATCATTTGTATGACAGTCGCATGTAGGATTCGAACCCACTGCTCCAGCCACTGGTAAGATAACTTTTACAATGCCTTTATCCGCTTGACCACAGATGCTATAAAAACCTTGTAAATGTTATGGTGGCCAAGGAGTACCACAGTCACGTGGCACTAAAGGAGAGGTCAAGCAATTGATGCCACGGCACTATGATGCTCCGAAGGGAATGCAACTTGTTGACAGGTCACGTAGAACTGATTAGAAAGAGAGAGAGAGATAGAGAGATAGAGATAGAGAGAGAGAGAGAGAGAGAGAGAGAGAGAGAGAGAGAGAGAGAGAGAGAGAGAGAGAGAGAGAGAGAGAGAGAGAGAGAGAGAGAGAGAGAGAGAGAGAATGATTTGCAGGGAATGCAACTTGTTGCCAGGTTACGTGGAACGGAAAATGAAGAGAGAAAAGAGAGAGGAGAGAGAGAGAGACAGAGAGAGAGAGAGAGAGAGAGAGAGAGAGAGAGTGAGAGAGAGAGAGAGAGGAGAGAGAGAGAGAGATGAGGAGAGAAGAGAGAGAGAGAGAGAGAGAGGGGAGAGAGCGAACACTTGTTCCCAGGTTACATTTAACTGAAAAGAAAAAGAGAAAAAAAGAAAAAAGATAAGAGAGAAAGAGAGAGGAGAGAGAGAGAGTGAGAGAGAGAGAGAAGGAGAGATAGAGAGAGAGGAGGAGAGAGATGAGAGAGGAGAGATGATCTGCAGAGAATGCAACTTGTTGGAACTGAAAAGGAAAAGAGAAGGAAAAGAGAAAGAAAAGAGAGAGAGAGAGAGAGAGAGAGAGAGAGAGAGTGAGAGAGATGAGAGAGAGAGAGAGAGAGAGGAGAGGAGAGGGAGAGGAGAGAGAGAGAGATGATCTGCAGGGAATGTAACTTATTGGAACTGAAAAGGACAAGAGAAAGAAAAGAGAGAGAGAGAAAGAAAGAAAGAAAGAGAGAGAGAGAGAGAGAGAGAGAGAGAGAGAGAGAGTGATGAGAGGAGAGAGAGAGAGAGGAGAGAGAAAGAGAGAGAGAGAGAGAGAGGAGAGAGAGAGAGAAGAGAGAGAGAGAGACAAGGAGAGGGGGGGAGAGGAGGCATAAAGAGAGAGAGGGGGAGAGACACATACAGAATGAGGGAGAGACACAGAGGGAGAGAGAGAGAGAGAGAGAGAGAGATGATTTGCAGGAAATTCAGCTTGTTGCCAGGTCACGTGGAACTAAAAAGGAAAAGAGAGAGAGAGAGAGAGAAAGAGAGAGAGAGAGAGAGAGAGAGAGAGAGAGAGAGAGAGAGAGAGAGAGAGAGAGAGAGAGAGGGGAGATAGAGAGATAGAAAGACAGACAGAGTTAGAGAGGGGGAGAGAGATACACAGAGAGAGGAGATACAGAGACAGAGAGAGGAGACACACACACACACACACACACACACACACACACACACACACACACACACACACACACACACACACACACACACACACAGAGAGGAGAGAAGAAAGATGAGAGAGAGAGGAGAGTGAGAGAGAGGAGAGAGACAGAGAGAGAGAGACAGAGAGAGAGAGAGAGAGAGAGAGAGAGAGAGAGAGAGAGAGAGAGAGAGAGAGAGAGACAGACAGAGAAAGAGAGAGAAAGAGAGAGAGAGAATGATTTGCAGACTTCATTGCGGAAGCAGAGTGAGCATTCGCTCTGAATTACAAAACGGCAATGGAATCTGAAACTTGGTCGGTGTGAGGGCTCCAATTTTCTTTCTCCTTTTTCTTTGTATTTTTTCTTTACATCTTTTATTTCATTCTTCACACGTTCCCTCTTTTTCTCTTTTCCTTCCTTTCCTTTTCTCGTTTGGCTCCTTTTTCTCTCGTTTTTCATGTAAGCCTTACCAAATTTTTTTTTGCTTTTACATTTCTTCTATCCTCTCTCTCTCTCTCTCTCTCTCTCTCTCTCTTTCTTTCTCTCTGTCTGTGTGTCTGTCTGTCTCTCTCTCTTTTTCTTTCTCTTTCCCTCTCTCTCTCTCTCTCACACACACACACACACACACACACGGGTCGGAGAGAGAGGTTGTGTTAGAGGGGTTCCTGTAAAAACCAGACTTTTTCAACATAATTACCAAGGCCAAATCAGATAACTACGAACAGGAACAAATAGTGTATCCTCTTAACTGGGTCAGTGGGAATTAAGTGAAAAAGTGGATGAAGTGTAACAATAATAGAGGAAAATAAGTGTGGAGAAGAACATGGAAGACGACGAACAGGACCGGAGAAGTAAACAGTGCACCAATTGCCCAACTTGTGAGAAGGTGGTCCGTGATGACGATAAAGGATTGGTATGTAATCTGTGTGATATGTGGCATCACGCAAAGTGTGAAAAGATGTCAGATGAAGTATATGAATTTTTAGCAGAAAATGAGGTAAGCACTATTCATTGGTATTGTAGCAAGTGTAATACAGTATTCAGCAAGATGGTTAAGCAGATCACCACAATTTCAAAGAGGCAGGATACTGTGGAAAAACGCATAGATGCCATTGAAATAGCGACTAATGAACAATGGATTGAGGTAAAGGAGGATATGGTAAACATGGAAAGGAATATGAAAGCTGAAGTAAAAAAAGAAGTTAGTACAGGCCTGAAAGAAATAAAGAAAGATATAAGTAAGGAAATAAGAGATGATATAGTAGAGATAGTAGAAAATAAAATGCAAACTAGTAAAACTGAATGGTTGAATGAGGTGAAGGGAGCAGCAAAAATTGAAATTAAGGAAGAGATGGATAAGACATATAGGGATGTCCTTAAGGAAAAAGGTGATACGGCTAGACCTGGTGGTAGTGATAAGCAAAACGATCAGAACTTTGTAGAAATGGCAACTAGGAAGGTGCAAAGTAGAATGGATAGAGTCAATAACATTGTACTTCATAGAATGCCTGAAGAAGTGATTCCTGGGATGAATTTAGATATAAGAGAGCAGAAGGTATTGCATGACAAGTTGGTATTTATCGAACTTTGTAAGGAGATGGAAATCACCTGTTATGAAAGTGAGATAGAAGAAATAAGGAGATTGGGAAAGTATGAAGGATTAGATGAAGGCAGAGCGAGACCTATCTTGGTGACTCTGAAAGGAAATATTAAGGAAAGAATTATGAGGAATCTGTATAGGCTAAAAGATTCTAAATCAAGTTACGCAGACATATTTAAGAAAGTAGGGGTAACCCATGATATGACTAAGGAAGAGAGGAAAAGAGATAAGGACCTTAAGGAGGAAGCAGAAAAGAAAAATTCAGAGGAGAAGGACCAGGGAAACTTCTATGTAATCAGAGGGAGGCCGTGGAACAGATACCTTTTGAAATTGAGGAAGAAAGAAACCCATATGACGAGGAACACTGGACACACAACACAAGAGGGAAAAGGGCAGCAAGTAGGAATGAAACAGAAAATGGAAGTGACAGAAAACTAAGAGTGTCTTACACAAATATAGATGGATTAATAACAGGATTGAATGAACTGAATGATTATCTGAAGGAAAAAGAACCGGACATAATGGGAATCGTGGAAACGAAATTAAAAGGTGAACTACCACCCAACAGTGTAGGTAATGATGCATATAATTATTGGATTAGAAACAGAGAGACAAAACAAGGGGGTGGAGTTATGTTCCTGACTAAGAAGGGTATAAATGTGAAGAGTGTTACATATGGAAAGAATCCAGTAGAGATGATTATGATCGAAGTGGAAGATAGAGATAAGAAGAACAGAAAGTTCGTGGTGAATTATGTGCCTCCGAAAACAGCCTCGTGGGAAGAGAGTGAACATAAAAGTATGTTAGAGGACACAAAGATAACATTAAATAAGATAATGGAAGATGGAGGAAGAATAGTTATGATGGGCGACTTTAATTGCAAAGAAGTCTGCTGGGAAGAGATGACAGCAAAGGGTGGAGACGGCTCATGGGGAAATGTTCTACTCGAGATGATTGTTGATCATACAATGACACAGTGGATACAGGAGAACACTAGGTATAGAAATGAAGAAAGACCATCGAGACTAGACCTAATAATCGCTTCAGAACCTGAAATAGTGGACAATATTGAATATAAAACACCAATAAGTAAAAGTGACCACATATTGATTGAACTGAAACTAAATGAGGAAAAATTATGAAAAGAAATGAACAATATAGAAAAAGGAAGAATGATGTATGAAAAAACAAACTTTGATAAAATAAGAGAATTCTTTCAAAAAGAAAACTGGGAAGGAATATACAAAGAAGGAACAACAGTGGAAGAGAAATGGAATATTTTGAAAAAATATATAAAAAAGGAGTGGAACAGAAAAGAAATATATAAAATGTTGGTACAGCAAAAGTTGTGAGGAGTTAAAAGACAAAAGAGATAAAGCTTGGACTAAGTGGAGAAAGGACAAAAGACCTGAAAAGTGGAAAATATATACTTGTTATAGAAATGTTTATGTACAAGCGTGCAGAGAGGAAAAGAGAAAATATGAAAAAGATATCATAGAAAAGTGTAAAGATCAACCAAAACTATTTTAAAGATTTGTAAACAACAAACTGAAAAAACAGACAAGATTTGGAAAAATTAAGGCAAGGAGGAGTTGAATATACAGAGGAATTAGAAATGGCAGAAATTATGAACAAACATTTTAAATCAGTGTTTACAAGAGAGAACATACAACCTGAAGAGATCGAATGGAAAGAGAAAGTCCCCCCATGAAAGAAATAGAAGTAACAAAGAATGAAATATTGAAACACTTGAGTAATCTAGATGTTAGAAAATCGCATGGACCAGATGAAATAGCAAACTGGATTTTGAAAGAATGCAGGAAAGAACTGGCAGACAAAATACATAGCATAATAAACAGTTCCTTGAAAGAAGGAAAAGTCCCAGAAGATTGGAAAAGAGCAAATATAGTACCTATATATAAAGGGGGAAATAAGGAAGACCCTACCAACTATAGACCAGTCTCTCTAACAAGTACAATAGCAAAAATTTGTGAAAGAATTTTCAAAAGTAGATGGGTAAAATATTTAGAAAAAAACAACGTGCTAAATACAAGGCAATTTGGATTCAGACAAGGACGATCATGCGTCACCAATTTGATATGTTTCTATTCAAGGCTAATAGACATAATACAAGAAAGAGATGGATGGGCTGATTGTGCATTTCTGGACTTGAAAAAGGCTCTTGACAAAGTACCACACAAAAAGTTGCTTAAGAAATTAGAAACTGAAGGAGGAATACAGGGCAAACTGCTTAAATGGATGGAAAACTTTTTGCAAGAAAGAAAAATGAGAGTGGTGATAAGAGATAAACACTCAGAATGGGATGAAGTAATAAGCGGTTGTCCCACAAGGAACAGTTCTGGCCCCAATAATGTTTGCTATATATATTAATGATATGGATGAAGGAATTAAAAGTTATATGAGCTTCTTTGCAGATGATGCAAAACTGTTGAAATAAGTGAAAACGGATGAAGATTGTGAGTCACTACAGAATGATCTGAACAAAGTACAGGAATGGAGTAGGAAGTGGGAGATGGAGTTCAACACTAAAAAGTGTAGTATAATGGAATTTGGAAAAAGCAAAAACAGAATAATAGGATCATATAAATTGGGAGAAGAAGGAATAAAAAAAGTAGAGAATGAGAAGGACCTGGGAGTCATTGTTATGAATAATATGTCACCTGAGAAACATATAAATAAGATTTTTGGAGAAACTTATAATTTGATAAGAACAATCAAAGTGGCATTTGCATACCTGGATGAAGAAATGGTGAAGAAAATTCTAACCACTCTGATAAGACCAAAATTGGAATATGCAGCAACAGTATGGTCACCAAGTACAAAAAAATGTATAAAAAAAACTTGAAAGAATACAAAGAGCAATTACAAAATTGGCACCAACACTCTCAAAACTATCATATGAAGAGAGACTAGCAAAACTTGAACTACAGACATTAGAGCAAAGAAGAGAGAGAGGAGATTTGATAGCTATTTACAGAATCATGAAAGGCAAAGAAGTTATTTTTAGAGAGAATCTGATAAAATGGGATGATGGAAACACAAGAGGACACGGAAGGAAAATCAAGAAGGACAGCTATAGAAGAAATCTGAAAAAGAACAGCTTTCCTCACAGAGTAATAGACAGTTGAAACAAGTTGGATGAAAAAATAGTGTGTGCAAGAACAATACATGAATTTAAAAATAGTTTAGATAAAATGAGATATGGAGACGGGACCCCACGAGCGTAGCTCTCCTTCCCGTGAAATACAACTAGGTAAATACAACTAGGTAAATACATACATACACACACACATGCATACACACAC
Source organism: Oratosquilla oratoria (assembly GCF_046742065.1). Classification (NCBI taxonomy): domain Eukaryota; kingdom Metazoa; phylum Arthropoda; class Malacostraca; order Stomatopoda; family Squillidae; genus Oratosquilla; species Oratosquilla oratoria. Next base: position 9,946,743 of record NC_134777.1, read on the forward strand.
ACACACACACACACACACACACAGACAGACACACACACACACACACACACAGACACACACACACACACACACACACACACACACACACTTTCTCTTTCCTTCTCTCTCTCTCTCTCTCTTTCCCTCTCTCTTCTCTGTCTGTCTGTCTGTCTCTCTCTCTTTCTCTCTCTCTCTCTCTCTCTCTCTCTCTCTCTCTCTCTCTCTCTCTCTCTCTCTTCATTCTTTCCGTCTATATCTAATGGAGTTCGTAAAAGGAGAAGAAAAGGTAATATAAATTGCAAAGAAATCAAATAGACCATCAAAGACCCATTGGTCCATACCAAGGCTGCCAGGCGACGATTTCGGCTCATAAGACATTGATCTTATGGTGGCGCACTCTACAAGTCTTATTCTGGTTAATCCTGAACGATTCTATTTATTCCAGCGGATAGCCCATGGTCAAAGCGCCGCCTGGTAAGTCGAGGGTCTGGTACTTACTGAAGCAACTCACTTCAGTAATCAATACGAGGATTAGGCCAATTAATCGGCTTCGGCATCGCCGAGAATCGTGTTTTTTTTTTTTTGGTTTTTGTTTTTTTGTTTTTTTTAGAATCGGCATCGTCATCGGCAATATTTTGCCGATTATGTTGCCGATTCTCAAAAAAGAAGAAAAAAATACCGATGCCGATATACCAAAAGAGTGTCGATTCTTGCCGATGCCGATATACCAAAAAATTGCAGATTCCTTCCGATACCGATGCCGATTTATCGGCACACCCCTAACGAGGATCTTGGCGTAATCTCCCCTTTTACAATTAAAAGATTTCCGATTACCAAAGTAAGGTTATTCAAGAATTAATGTGCCCCCTATAGATCACTTCAACAACTTTGTGGGTAATTACCCTTACATCAAGGTACCACCTTTATCATAAGAGGGGGTTCATACGGTCTAACGGTCCGTCGAACTTGGTTCGACAGACATGTGTTTAAAGTGATGTGTGATCGTGTGAACGGGGTATTTGGGGTTTGACCAACGTGTTCGACAACCAAATACCACGTTCACACATCACTTCAAACACGTGTCTGTTGAACCGCGTTCGACGAACCGTTGGACCGTATAAACCCACTCTAACTCTGTACGAGTGGCTGTTACAATAAGCGTTCATGCGTGACAGCCAGTCAAGCGCAACTATGATTAGGTGTTGGAATAACGTGAGGATTATTACTGACAACCGTTAGGACGGATGACAGTACACGTCACTATGACTTGCGAGTATTCCAAGATCAAGATCAAGATCAAGATCAAGATCAAGATCATCACCATCATCATCACCATCATCATCACCATCATCACCATCATCACCATCATCATCACCATCATCATCACCATCATCATCACCATCATCATCACCATCATCACCTAATGATAACGATAAAAGAAATGTCAATGACGACAACAACAAGAAGATTATTGATAATAATAATTGTAAGAACAAAGACAACACTACACGCGGCTTCAGCAGAAATGATGATAAACGAAAATGCATTTTTACACACCCATAAAAACATGAACTCTAATTACCTCTAGACCCAAATGGACCTAAGGGTTCAAGATAATCCCAATTAAACATGTTAGTATTGACGGCGCCTCTGTCCTTCTTGGGAACATCGCCCTGTTGAAGGTCAGTGTGGTCTGACTGACGCGAAGTGATTTTATTCAATTTAGAACAATTTCTGTTCTTGAACAAGTCATCTTTTACCTCTTAAAGCCCAGAGCGTCTTGTCGTGATCCGTTGGAGGTCCTTCTCAACTAATTTGCTGTATCCCAACTTCTTTGCACTGTATACACTGGCACACACGCGAACACAAACACAAATCTGAATTGATACGTTCAGGTTCTGACAATGTTTTAACGAGAAATTATCACGTGAATATGTAAATGGACTCTGCATTCTTCACCCGCCAGCTGCTTAGGTTCAAATGAACCACACGTTTTGGAAAAAGAAAGCCGACCGTAGGTTATCGGATTTCCTGACCAATGAAAAAACTCGGAGTTGACTAAACGTTATTGTGATTGGTCGATTGGGCGGAAGCATGGTCATGAGCCAACATTCAGTTTACTATAAACCAACCAACCACCAGCCTCGAAATACAAATATAAAAGTTTTCCTTACAAATTATGATGAAATACTTCCTCAAGCAAATTACATATTTATTGACAATGACCTTATGACAAAAAAAATTAATTTGTGCTTCGTATAGAACTATTAAGTATTGTTATAGACTTCACAAGTAAACCATAGAAAATATAGACAAACACCTGAGCCCAGTGTTTATTGTCTTTGCGGATAAAACCGATAGTTTCCACGGAAATAGCGATTCTTCCATGCCATGAACGACCCAATACTTATTGGTCTATTGGCAATGCCGCTGGAAGAAATTTACTGTGGGTATAACCAAAGCGGGCAATTTTATACAAAACCTGGTCATAAATGCACAACGACCATTTGTACAAAAGTGCTATAATTCCTCCCTCCCTCCCTCCCCCTCTCCCCTTCTCTCCCTCCCTCCCTCTCTCCCCCTTCCCTCCCCCCTCTCTCCCTTCCTCCCTCCCTCCCTCCCCCTTCCCTCCCCCTCTCTCCTTCCTCCTTCCCTCCTTCCCCTCTCTCCCTCCCTCCCACTCTCCCTCTCCCTCCCTCCCCCCTCTCTCCTTCCTCCTTCCCTACCTCCCCCTCCCTCCCTCTCTCCCTCCCTCTCTCCCTCCCTCCCTCCCTCCCTCCCTCCCTCCCTCTCCCTCCCTCTCTCCCTCCCCCCTCTTTCTCCTTCCCCCTCTCCCTCCCTACACCTAGCTAGCGTCAGACGATTTTATTCAACTGAGAACAAGGAGGACCCAGTCTTCAAGGAGGATTTTACTCTCATTCTTCAGAGGATTCATAATCACGTGAACTAGACCAGTGATCCTTAACCTGGGGTACCTCAGGTACCCCCAAGGGGTACGACACCTTGAACCCTGGGGGGGGGGGGGTACGAGACATGATAACCCCAGTGCAAGGGTACTGTATATTTACCATGAGAAAGGAAAGCAAGGTTTGTATCACTAATTCCTTTTCATATGTTTTGGATTGCATTTGTATTGGATGGGGGTACGAGACATGATAGCCAGTGCAATGGTACTGTATATTTACAATGAGAAAGGAAAGCAAGGTTTGTATCACTAATCCTTTTCATATGTTTGCATTGTATTTGTATTGGATGGTGGTACGAGAATTTTTTTCTGAAATATCAAGGGGTACTAAAGGCATTGGAAAAGGTTAGGAGACACTGAGCTAGAATATGGTACTGCAGATACCCTATCTTGACACACGTTATTAAAAGAAATTACAAAGGATTACAAAGGCGGAGCATGCCGACAGGAGACTTTTTGGTTCATATCTAGGTCGGATGCAAAAAAAAAATCATAAAAATGATATACAGATAAATGAATAGATAGAAACTATAATAATGTAAATAATAGATCAAATACATACATAAATGCATAGGTATGATTAAATAATAAACAAACATGTAAATAGTAAATTATAATAAATTGACATATAACTAATAGAAATAATGGATCCCTTGAGCTACATTGACTGGATACCCGCAGCCTCACGATAGCCGGCAGGGGTCCCTGGGTCTTCGTAGATCTCAATGGAAAGACACTTTAGACTGTTGTTAATGTTGTATTTGCGTGGGGACGTTTCTGTGTCACCGGTTGAAAGGAAGAGTAAGAGGACGAAATCTGTCAATGGTTGCCATCTCAGCTTATGAGAAACTCGGGAGAATATATTGATGAAATTGTTGAAGTGCCCTTGGGTCTTTTCCAAAGAGTGGATGTCACCCGCCCTCGGCCCAGCTCCACATGTAAAATGGTTGACAAATTTTGAAAATGGCAGAGCTGGGCGCGTTCCTCGATTTTGGGAATAGCGTTCCTCCAATATTTTTGCTCGATGCGTTCATGTGTTCTTGCGTTCCTGTGTCAGCGCTACCTCAAAAAAGTAGTGCGTTCCTTAAAAAGCTTGAAAAGGGTAAACAAAAAAAATACGTTCCTCAAAAACATTACTGTGCGCAAGAACGCAGGGACGCACTGGGCAAAAAAAAAATGAGGAACACTATTCCAGGAACTTTTAACCTGTTTGATTTATTTAGGCACTCTCTGGCATGGTTTTAAAAGAATTTGTTTCTCTGAAGACCTGTGGTATCTTTAGACTTCTATGGAAAGGTTTTCCTAAATGTCACCAAATTACCTCATTCTGCAGTTAGGACAAACACTTCTCGTCCAAATCTGACTTTGTTCGTTTACGCTCACGTCTAGTGCGGAGGGCGTTTAAGGACATTTAGGTGTGACAGGAGTCGGACCCGATGATTTCTCTCCCCAGCGCCCAGGGCGCGAGAGGAGTTACCCCAATGAGGAGCAGGATCCCCAGGCCAAACTTCCGGACCAGCGTGGAGCCCACCATAGCCCTCGGCCGTAAGCCTCGCCAGTTTTACGAGGCGAAGAACATGGAAAGAGAACTTCGGCCGATGTCGAACAGAAAGCCTAAAAAGGTCACGTGGAAGGTTCCCGTGGATGATGCTGGCGGCTTTGCCCTGGAGAGTGACGGGGTGTCCGCAAATGACTCCTCCGCACGCGCAAATGTCCATCATACAATAGGAAAGAGCAGGAGAGAACGTGACCAAGGTTCACTTTATAGGAAAGAATCTAGGGATTTTAAAGCCACGATGTCTTCAGGAAACGAGGCAAAATTTGTCGAATATAAAGAAAGTGACCTTGTACCTCCAACAGGCTGTTCCTCTGAAGTGTGCAAGAAATTACGTTTGGAAAACGAGCATCTTCAAGAGCGCCTGTCGGAAGAAATAAAAAAGTCTGCCAATCTTCAGTTTATCGTTGAAGAGTTAAAGATAAATTTGGCTACTATGAATAGGCAGAACTCATCTCCAAGAGAGAGATCTCCAAAGAAAGCTTTGTTTGCAAGTGAGGCGGAAGCCAATGCAACAATGCTCTCTTTGGTTAACGAGACTCTCGAGCTGCGGCAGAAGGTCAGCCAATTGACTGATCTTCTGACCAAAGCTCAAGAGCCAAATGAAAAGGAAAGCAAAACCATGAGCCCATCTACTTCAGCCCTTTCACCTGATAGTTATATCTTTGAAGATATTAAAGCTCAACAGGGTGACGATGAAGCCCTTATAAACGAGGATAGTGATAAGGAAGTTTCCAGTCAAGCCCTTAATGAACCGAAAGCCCCTGTAGATGAATGGGATGACTTCTTAGAAAAGGTAATTTTCGGTGATCAGACTGAAAGGAAGGCCACCGAAAGTGAACCAGACATCTCACCAGAAAGTGTAACACTCGGAAAGCGACAACAAGCTTTTACCACGAAGAGTGACACAGTAAATGAATGGGATCTCTTCTTAGAAAAGATCATTTTCGGTGATCATACTCCCTTAGCACAGGTGAAGAGTGACACAGTGTCAACGCAGACTGAAAGTGAAGCCCATCAGAATGAACACAGAAGATTTATAAGCTGCAGTGATCATAACCAGCCGGAAAGTGGAGTCAATGGTTTTGATCGATTATCAATCCAGGTAAAAGGATGGCCAGAGATTGACTTGGTCATGTTGAACAGTACGCCTCTATCTAATACCCCCGCGAATAATAAAGAAAAGGAAAGCTACCAAACCCTTAAGAGACTTGAGAGAATAGAGAACAAATTGGACAACCTTGCCAGTTGTTCTGACCAAGCCCAAAAAGAAGCCCTAAAGTCTCAACTCTTACTAGGGTCACTGGAACGAAAGCTCTCATAGGAGGCAAAAATAAAAAAGTCAAACGACGAACACGCCCAAATAACGTTAAAGAAGAAAAAAGATGATGAGGAAAAGACAAGCGCAGCCCAGAACGAGAACGCCGCTCTTCGGGATCAAGTCTCCTGGTACGGGTTCGCATACAGAAAGCTCTTCTCTTGGATCGGGGTCCTTGAATAAAAGACAATGGAACTCGGAACGACAACCACTGAAGACTCCATGGTGTAGTCGAGGAGTTGGTACTCCTCCTTGGCTAGGTTACCAACTCGGGGGTACGGAAGCAGAAAAGCTGAACCCCGTTACCTGAAGGACTATGGCTTCTTCCTGCAGCTCATATACTAGCTCATATTTCCATCTGTGGCTTCCAGCGAAATCAATGCTCTTCCTGCAGCTCATATACTAGCTCATATTTCCATCTGTGGCTTCCAGCGAAATCAATGCTCTTTCTGCAGCTCATAGCCCATCAAAATGAATGCTCTTCCTGCAGCTAATCTTATAGCACATATTTTCGTCTGTGGCTTCCAGTAAAATCAATGGTCTTCCTACAGCTCATAGCCCATCAAAATCAATGCTCTTCCTGCAGCTAATCTTATAGCACATATTTTCGTCTGTGGCTTCCAGTAGAATCAATGGTCTTCCTGCAGTTCATCTTTTAGCCCATATTTCCACCAAAACTAACATTAATTTCATTCGGAACCACAGGTGATCCCAAGTTTAACTAATGAGAAGAAGAAAGGGACATTCTGCTCTTACCAATACACTCTGAAAGTGTATTAATACATTATCTTCCGGAGGGTTTCCCCTCAGCTGAATAAAATTGCCTGAAGGCAGCCTGCAAGAGACACCACGTCATCAATACATGAATATCTTACACCTCTCCCCTTCTTCTCATTCCCGTCTTTCTCCTTATCTCTCTCATGTGTCTCTTTCTACTTTACATCCTCTTTCTCCTCTTTTTCCTCTACTTTCTCCTTCTTTTTCTCTCCTTCTCTCCTCTTATTCTCTCCTTCTCTTTTCTTATTCTCTCTTCTTTGCCCTGAATTGCTGTCTTCCTTTTCTATTCATTTTCCTTTCCCTCTCACTTTCTCCACCTTCTATTACTTTTTTCCGTCTCCTTTTCTTCCTCCATTTTCTTTCTCCTCTTCATTCTTCTCTTCATTCTCATTCTTCTTCATCACTTTCTCCTCATCCCTCTTCCATTTTTCTCCTCTCTCTTCTCTCTTCTTCTCCTCCTTCTCCCTTTTTTCTCCTTCTCCTTTTTATTCTTCCTCTACCTTACTTTCATTTCTCCTTGTCTATCTCCTCTTCTTCCTTCTCCATATCCTTTGTCTCCTCCTTTTCCTTCGCCTTCTTTTCTTCTCTCTCCTCCTTTCTTGTTTTTTTTTTCCTTTCTCTTTGATATATTTATGTACATCCTTCATACTGTTGACATTTCTTTTCCTTGGTCTCCATTTGATTTCTTGTCATCTGTCAACTTTCTGTTTTGTGAGTCTTGCTGCTGTGGTTACCCGGGGCCAGCCTCGCTTAAAAAAAAAATCCTCCTCCTCCTCCTCCTCCTCCTCCTCCTCTTCTTTCTTCTCTTCCTTCTCCTCCTCTTCCCTCTCCTCCTTCTCTTCTTTCTCCTCCTCTTCACCCTCATCCCCATACTTATCCTTATCTTCCTCATCTTCTTTCTCCTCATACTCTTTCTCCCCTCCTCTCTCTCTCCTCCTCCTCCTCCTCCTTCTCCTCCTCTTCCCCCTTCTCCTCTTCACACACACACACACACACACACACACACACACACACACACACACACACACACACACACACACACACACACACACACACACACACACACACACACAGATGATGATGATGATGATGATGATGATGATGATGATGATGATGATGATGATGATGATGATGATGATGATGATGATGATGATGATGATGATGATGATGATGATGATGATGATGATGATGATGATGATGATGATGATGATGATGATGATGATGATGATGATGATGATGATGATGATGATGATGATGATGATGATGATGATGATGATGATGATGATGATTGTGCCGACAGCACTGTATGAGGCAGAAACATGGAACATATGAGAGGAACAGAGGAAGAGTTTAAATGTGTTTGAGACGAAATGCCTGAGAAGTATGGTAGTGGTTACCTGGTTGGATAGAGTGAGAAATGAGGAGGTGAGGAGGAGAGCAGGGGTGGAAAGGAAGTTGGGAGATAGAGTTGATGAAAGAGTATTGTAATGTGTTGGACACATGGAAAGAATGAGTGAAGAAAGATTGGCAAAAGAGGTGTGGAGGGCAGAGGTGGAAGGGGTGTGTGTGATTCTCAATGGTCTTGGATCACGTGTTGGACTCGTGATCGACAGCTATTTCTCTTCCGGAAGAGAGCTCAGAGCTCATATATGACCGATCTATGGGAAATGCTGTGACCTTACAGGCACACACGCACCCAACTCCCCGCCCACGATAGTTGGAGTAACGACCCGTAGCGCAGCTATACTGAAATTATTTCAGTCCAGGGCGGAATTCGAGCCCGGATCGCCGTAGTGGCCGGCGGCAACTCAACCACTGCGCCACGAGTCGTGTGTGTGTGTGTGTGTGTGTGTGTGTGTGTGTGTGTGTGTGTGTGTGTGTGTGTGTGTGTGTGTGTGTGTGTGTGTGTGTGTGTGTGTGTGTGTGTGTGTGTGTGTGTGTGTGTGTGTGTGTGTGTGTGTGTGTGTGTGTGTGTGTGTGTGTGTGTGTGTGTGTGTGTGTGTGTGTGTGTGTGTGTGTGTGTGTGTGTGTGTGTGTGTGTGTGTGTGTGTGTGTGTGTGTGTGTGTGTGTGTGTGTGTGTGTGTGTGTGTATATGTCTGTATAGCCACTGATTCTCCCTGCGGAGCCCTTGACACGATCTGTGGGCATTGGACAGGGATTCTTCATCCGCTTGGAGCAAAGACAAAAAAATAACTAAATAAATAAATTAATATATAAAAATAAATAAAAGAATAAAGAAATAAAGAAATGAATAAAAATAAATATATAAATAAATTAATGAATAATATATAAATAACTAAAAATAAATAAATAGATAAATAAGTAAATATTTAAAATAAAATGAATAAAGAAATATATAAATAAATAGATAAATAAAAGAAAAGGAAAAAAATAAGTAATAAAATAAAATGAGATATGAATAGATAAATAAATGAATACTAAATAAATAAACATATTAGTAAATAAATTAATAGATAAATAGATAAATAAACAAAAAATAAATAAATAAATAAATAAAGAATGAATGAATGAATGAATGAATAAATAATAAATAAATAAATAAATAATAAATAACAAATGATAAATGAATAATTAAATAAACAAGTAAATAAATAAACAAGTAAATAAAAATAAAAATAAAAAGTTTACTTGGATGTGGGACGGGTGAAGGTTGGGTGTAAGCTTTGTATAGTAACCCAATGCAATTCTATGCATAAACCTCATTCACGCATTGATGGGGATATCTCGTGTACTATCTTAGAGGAACTCAGAAAGGAAAGGAAAAAGAGGAGAAGGCGGAAGAAAAATAGAAAGAGACACACGAAAATGATAAGGAGAAAGCCAGGAATGAGAAGAAGGGGAAAGGTGGAAGAGAAAGAGGAGACGAAGAGAGACATCAGGCAGTTTTATTTACACGAGAAAAGTTCTACAATTACTAAAGTGTCAGATATTCATGTCTTGATGTCGTGATCACTCTTGCAGGCTGCCTTCAGCCACTTTTATTCAGCTGAGGGGAAACCCTCCGGAAGATAATGTATTAATACACTTTCAGAGTGTATTGGTAAGGGCAGAATGTCACTTTCCTCTTCTCATTAGTTAAACTTGGGATCACCTGTGGTTCCGAATGTAACTAATGTTAGTTTTGATAGAAATATGGGCTATAAGGTGAACTGTAGGAAAGCATAGATTCTACTGGAAGCCACATATGGTAATTTGGGCTATAAGATGAGCTGCAGGAAAAGCATTGATTTTGCTGGAAGTCACAGATGAAAATATGGGCTATACTGTAATATGGGCTGCAGGAATAGCATTCATTTTGCTCGAAGCCACAGTCCTGTAGGTAACGAAGCTCAACTTTTATGCTTCCGTACCCCCGAGTTGGTAACCTGGCTGAAGAGTTGATAGACATATGCTATCGCAGTCGTCAAGGAGGAGTACCAACTCCTCGACTACACCATGGAGTTTTCAGTAGTTGTTGTTCCGAGTTCAAGTCTCTTAAGGGTTTGGGAGCTTTCCTTTTCTTTGTTACTTGTGGAGGTATTAGACAGAGGCAGACTCTTCTACATGACCAAGTCAATCTCTGGCCATCCTTTTACCTGGATTGATAACCGATCAAAACCATTGACTCCACTTTCCACCTGGTTATGATCACTGTAGCTTATAAATTCATTCTGTTGGGCTTTGCTTTCAGTTTGCGTTGACACTGTGTAACTATTCATGGTAAAAGCTTGTTGTCGCTTTCCGGGTTTCACAATTTCCGAAGAGATGTCTGGTTCACTTTCGGTGGTTACCATTTCAGTCCCGACAGCAAATGTGTTGCTTTCATTTTGCGTTTCTTGAGAATGCAAATCCACTTGTGCTAAGGGTAAATGCTTACCGAAAATGACCTCATCTAAGAAGCGATCCCATTCATTTACAGGGGCTTTCAGTTCATCAAAGGTGTTGCTTTCAGTTTGCGTTTCTTGGGAACGCAAATCCAAAAATTCGCTCTTCACCTCTGCTAAGGGTAAATGCTTACCGTAAATGACCTCATCTAAGAAGCGATCCCATTCATTTACAGAGGCTTTCGGTTCATCAAAGGGGTCT
>NC_134777.1:9969923-9977423 GCF_046742065.1 Oratosquilla oratoria
GTACTGCATTTGAACATGTGTTCACGCATGCACACACACACACACACACACACACACACACACACACACACACACACACACACACACACACACACACACACACACACACACACGTGTATGAGCGGTCTCAGACCTACCCAGAGATCGGCAAATAATGAGCTCTGAGCTCACTGCCGTAGGGTGGTGTCTGGCTGTCTCGACAGAGACTGCAGCAGATCCGAGGTGAGGTGAATACACACACACACACACACACACACACACACACACACACGATGGCGCAGCGGTTAGAGTTCCCGGCCGTCACTACGGCGGACCAGGTTCGGATCCCGCTCAGGGCTGAAATAATTTCAGTATCGCTGCGTTTTGAGTCGTTACTCCAATTCTCGTGGGCGGGGAGTTGGGTGTGTGTGTGAGTGTAAAGTCACAGCATCAACCATAAATCAGTCGTATATGAACTCTGAGCTCTTTTTCGGGAGGGTGATAGCTGTCGATCACGAGTTCAACACGTGATCCAAGACCATGGTGAATCACGCACACACACACACACACACACACACACACACAGACAGACACACACAAACACACACAGGCAGATACACGTATATGTAATGTGTAGCGTTACCTTTTTTCCACTGCGACACAATACCTAAGTTATATTCATACGACTCGCAAATTTCGCACTTATGCACCAGTGCCATATCGTAAAAAAATTAATATTTTTATTAACCAATATTCGTGCAATATGTTATGACACTACAAAAGTTTTCGAATTGTTTGAGGCAGTAATGATAAAAAAAAAAAAACATCGAACTAGTTTCAACCTGAATTTGGTGGCTATCACAACCTTTATGTATTAAAACTGCTTTAGGTGTTTAAAATACTCTAGTCTCTAACTTATTACTCTTTATCACTTTTCCCTTAGCCTATTTGATTTAAAGTGTATTTTCTCTGACCTGTTCTTAGAAGATATTTTTTTCGATTTTGCTTATATATACGATGCCTATAGACAAAGCCATTATTATCATTATCAGATATTATTTATCTCTTAAACTATCTGAGACTTCTGAACAAAATCTCAACTTCAAATCGTTCACAGTAAACGATTTTTACACAATTTTGAATTTATCGTGGCATCCAATACTTGGAATTCTTTGATAAATATAATCATTTCGTCTGTTTCCTTTGTAGGTCCTTGATTACATTCTAAGAAAATTTTTTTTGTCGTTTAACAGTATAGGTTGTCTTTTTTTCACTGTTATAGTTTGGGAAGAATAAATTCATCAAATTGCTTTGCACCCCATCAATTGATCGGGTGCGTTAGCTCGACGTATGGTTGTCCCATAGAAAACGGAGCAAGAACATGACAGTGAAAACGACCAAATAAGGAGAACGCGCGTCAGCCATAGGCTAAAAATTTTGACAGCGAATGTATGATTTACCACGATCTTCTATAATTTGCAGAATACGTGGTTGGCAGATATATATATATATATATATATATACATATATATATATATATATATATATATATATATACATATATATATATATATATATATGTATATATATATATATATATATGTATATATATATGTATATTATATATATATATATATATATATATAAGAAAAAATACACACAGACACACACACATATATATGTATATATATATATATATATATATATATATATATATGTATGTATACATATATATATATATATATGTATGTATACATATATGTATACATATATGTATATATATGTATATATATATATATATATATGTATATATATATATATATGTATGTATATATACAGTATATACACACATATGTATATATACATATATATACATTATATATGTATATATATATATATATATATATATATATATATATATATATATATATATATACATACACACTGAATGGTTCCCAGTGATCAATTAATATCTTTTTCAACCACATATCACTTTTAATTCCATACCATCGCAAACGAGACTGAGAATCGCTCGAAGGAGGTATCCGTTGGAAATTGAAACGTGGACGAGCCGAGGATTCGAACCCAGCTAACCCGTAACAAAGTTACATTGACGTAACCCAATACGCTATCAAGAGAGAGAGATCTTAATAGCGTATTGGGTTACGTCAATGCAACTTTGTTACGGGTTAGCTAGGTTCGAATCTTCGGCTCGTCCACGTTTCAATTTCCAACGGATACCTCCTTCGAGCGATTCTCAGTCTTGTTTGCAATGGTATGGAATTAAAAGTGATATGTGGTTGAAAAATATATATATATATATATATATATATATATATATATATATATATTCATCACTTTTAATGGAAAGTCCACATTTCAGAGGCAAGCAAGCATAGCACCTATAAGAAAATGGCATATCAATTAATGTTGTATACACATACTACGAAAATAACCCAGTTAGTATGTATATGTATATGTATATGTATATGTATATGTATATGTATATGTTTATGTATATGGACATGTACAGTATATCTATATGTTTATTTACCAGTGTGTCTACATTATACTCTCTATTGCTGCATATATGTGCAAGCGTACGTATGTAAATGCTTCTTTATTTGTACATTTTCAGCTCTACTTTTATCTTATTTCATTTGAAAACATCCACATGCATGTTCTTGTACATCCACATGTATGTTCTTGTACATACACTCACAAGCGGTCACGTACATATGAATGCACACCAGCTCACATTCGCATGAACTCACATCCTCAAGCAGGCCATAATCAAATTCATCAAGAGCTTGCTTGAGTGTTGGGGAGAGGGGGGGGAGAGGGGGGAGAGGGGGAGAGAGGAGTGTGGACAGAGTTCGTGGAAAAGGTGAATTGTCAATAATGAAAGGTTCCTCGTAACGCCAGGTGCTCCTCAAACCCTTCCGTACTGGGTAGTCTAGTCCGTTCTATTCCGCCTCCCGTCACTCTATTAGTTTATTCATCCCCACCTTATCCGGTTCAGTTAATCTAGTTTAATCCCTTCTTTGCCCGGATGACGTTTTTCCTTTTGGTTCCCGGTGCGTCCGGACTGCTTCGTTCGTCTCCGTGGCGATCGTTTCGTTCCTGGTATCGGGGGGTTGTGGCGTCCACTGCTTCGATTCATCTTCTACTGTATCGAGTGGCGTTTTAACCTTTATTTTATCAGGCGATTATATATTCTCTGCCGTGGCATCCGGTCAGTAGTTAAAGTGCTGCCAGACCTCCGCATGTCACGTCGTCTGTCCTTGTCACGTTCGACATGTCACGCACGTGAAGTGAAAATACATGAGGATGATAAACTTGTACAGTCGAGAGCAGAAGATTAATCCTGGAGTGGGTCTCGACCTTTTTGAACTCTCTTCAGACGGTGGGCGTGAGGCAGTCTATCCCGCTGGAGACAAAAAGAAAACGGAAGATGGACTCCTAATATACTTTAAGAATACGACCCCAGAATCCTACTGTAGGACTGTACTTTTGGGAGCACTCGTAAATATTCAAAATTTGAATAATTAATGATACCCTTTACCCATTGGCTATGGTGTGACTTATCACACACAAAAAATAATAACACACAATTAAGCCGTTCTTTGTTTTAATCACTTAGGGCTAACTCGTGACAAAAGTTGTGTTCTTGAACGTCTAATTTACGTAATAGAGCAATCAAGTGTTGCGTGTCTGTATGTATACTACTAAAAAAAAGTAATAACGGCTGGATGGCTGGTTCTCCTATACAATTCCCGCTTCTCATTCGACCTAGTCGACTTTTTCTTGATAACGTAAACACCAGAACTGTTCTCGTGAAGTGTGTATATAGCTTGCTATTTCATCAATTCATTTATTCATTTATATCGAACCTTTCTTCTAGTATGGCTCCCAAAAAATAAATTTTCGAATGGCGACTTTGTGAGCCATCTTGAACACGTTTAAATAATGGCATTTACGGTGAAGAGTCTTGGAAAATATTCGAGGGAGAATTCGTTTTTGTGAGAAATAGTGCTGTGGACACCCGATTGTGATCCGCGATGGATAAAAGCCGTGCAAACCCTGTGTATCTTTCGTTATTAAGTATCTGCCTAATTTTGACATACAGAAGCTCCTTGTAGTCAAAGTAATTTCTTATAAATAAGGTTATATCAATGCGAAAATAAAACCTTGCAAAGTAATTTCTTGTAAACAAGGTTGTATCAATACGAAAATAAAACCTCCTTGCAGTCAAAGTAATTTCTTGTAAACAAGGTTGTACCAATACGAAAATAAAAACTCCTTGCAGTCAAAGTAATTTCTCGTAAACAGGGTTGTACCAATGCGAAAATGATCAAATAAACAAACGCTCGTATTGCGCTTTCGGAATTTCACTTTGGCTATCTGCAATATCGGCGCGGAGTTGCTGAAAACCCCCGGAGGTGAAACATGAGTTGGTTATATACGGCGCAGTCTGCCGTCTGGCAGTCTGATACCATTCCCCCTGGCTGGAAAGGGGCTTCGTCGTCCCTCTCTGGAAGGAGAAAGAAAACCAGAACTGGAACGCAGTCTGATACCATTCCCCCTGGCTGGAAAGGGGCTTGGTCGTCCCTCTCTGGAAGGAGAAAGAAAACCAGAACTGAAACGCAGTCTGATACCATTCCCCCTTTCTGGAAAGGGGCTTCGTCGTCCCTCTCTGGAAAGAGAAAGAAAACCAGAACTGAAACGATTACCTAGGTGCTACGGTGCTAGTTCTACTGGATAAGGTGCTATCCCATCTGTTCCTGGTACAGGGTCAATGGATTACAAAAAAGGAGCGTGCCGACAGGAGACCTTTTGGTCCATAACTAGGTCGGATGCAAAGCAAAATATTATAATAATGATAAATAAATGAATATACAAATAAATATAAAATTAATGATATGAATAATGATAAATAAAAGAAGTAAATAAATAAATAGGTAAAGTTAAATAATAAACAGATTCGTTCACTTCTGCCTGAGTTCCATGACTCTAAGAGGGAGTTTCTAACGATTCGTCGGACGCGGTTCGACAGACACGTGTTTAAAGTGATGTGTGAATGTGTGAACGGGGTATTTGGTGTTTGACCAACGTGTTCGACAACCAAATACCCCGTTCACAAGTTCACACATCACTTTAAACACGTGTCTGTCGAACCGCGTTCGACCGTGTAAACCCCCTGTATGCCAGCGTTTCCCAACCGCCAGGGGGTGCTGAAATCAATTACAGGTTGTGCTGGGAAGTAATGCATACAAAAATCACATTGATATATATCTCATTGATTACCTAGTTGTAAGTATTTGACTTTTCTCATGCTATCTTATTTTTCTAGGGTGTTCTTATTCCTTCTACAAACAATATTGTCAATGGGTGGGAATGATTTTATGCCTTTTCCTTTTTGGCTACCTCCCTAGTAAGGGGGGAAAAGCCTTGGTATATGTATGTATGTAAGTATGTTTCATTTCTAAGGAATCAAGATAATAAATCATCAAGCAGTACACTTCACTTCCTTTTATCTTTCTGATAACAAGATAGGGGTGTTGGACTACTTAGACATGACAACAGAGGGTGCTATGTTCGGAAAAGGTTGGGAAACGCTGGTCTGAACAGTCAGGACGTCGATGGAATGCGCTAAACGTTCAGCTACTACAATTCCCTCAACAGAAAACGGTATGGCGGTAATAAGAAGTTAATGTCTGCATTCTCTCGCTAATACCGGGCGTTTCTGTCCCTAAAAACAATATCACGACGAAAAGGTGGCGTTAGAAAGGTGGTACAGGAGAGATGTAAGAAAGGTGGCACAAAGAAGTCTGCAATAAAAGTTACAAGGTGTCAGCATTCTTCATTGGATGGAGAGACTAGAGCTATAAAAGAATAATGCTGCGTGACTCTGGTCCGTAGGGGTGCCATTAAAGTCCCCCCCTACCTACCGTCGTGACTTGTACAATCAATACTCGGTACGGAGAATGGAAAGTAAAAGAAATTAAGCTGGAGGGGAGGGGAATAGGATTTTTTTTTTCGCTTACTTATGTAGTTACTATTCTACCCGCACACGCTATCAGACACCCCTGATAGGGGAGAGCCCTGTCGGTTGCGATAAGCCGTTTTTTTTTTTTTTTTTTTTTTTTTTTTTTTTTTTTTTTTTTTTTTTTTTTTTTTTTTTTTTTTTTTTTTTTTTTTTTTTGAGCCAATGTTTGGTCACTTCCCCGCCTGGTCAGTGCTGTCAGGAACCCACGCAACGAACCAGCAGCGGATCCCAGGAATCGAACTCACGACCATCTACTCATGTGTTCGACACGGTATTCTCTGGTCTACCGCGCGGTCTATTTCTAGTAGTTCATCTAATGATAAAACTTCCAGCTGGAAAGATGTTACGAGGGGAGTTCACCAAGGTTCTCTTTTAGGTCCACTTGAGATTCTCTGGTGATACTGAGCAGCGCAGAGCAACCAATGATTACTCGAATCACTTGGATAGTCAATAAGATTTAGACATACTAGAGCAATGGTCTTAAAATAGATAATCATATTGAACCAAAAATAATGTAGGTAAGCACGTTGATAAAAAAATTTACGCGACCACAAGTTATTTGGAAAATGATTACTTTAAAGTGGATAATCAAAAAGGCTCTTGGTGTAACTAACAAACTTGAAATGTCTAAACATGGTATTTCTGGCTTCAAGAAAATCATATGGACTACTGGAATTGGAGGAACGATCTTCCGATTTCAAAAGCTTAGATCATCAAACACTTATATAAACTGCTAGTCTGCCCACGCTTGGATTATGTTATTTCTCTATGATACTGACTGATTAAAAGGGGTTCAGGGTCAAACAACAAATGCTAAACATCATACAAAAACCTTTAAAAACATTTGAATGTATTCTTTCCATGAATAAGATGACTCAAAAGGGAACTTTATACAAACTTTTAAGATTTTAAAGAGAATTGATAACATCAATATTGACAATATTTAAGTACTGAATGATAACCAGACCAAATGTGAAGGCTTCAGACTAGCCGGGCGTAGATTGAACGAAGAAGTAAGAAGAAACAATTTTGTCAACCACGTCGTCAATAAATGGAATAAATTTTCAAATGAGGCGATTTTATATAATATAGTTCAAAGTTTTGTTATCTACGTGAATGAACGCCTAAGCATTTCTTTTATTCGATGTCATTATGGACCGAAAGGTTTCCTGTCGACATTCTTTATCTTTGTAACTCATTGATTGACAGAGTTTCTTCTATGAAAAATTACTTTCATGGAAAGAGACTTGGCGTACTGTAAAATATATATCCAACCCAAAAATTCTATATATATTATCAAAATACGAACTATTGAATTTCTTGTGGTGATTGTTCTTCGTCTTTTTTTTTTTTTTTTTTTTTTTTTTTTTTTTTTTTTTTTTTTTTTTTTTTTTTTTTTTTTTTTTTTTTTTTTTTTTTTTTTTTTTTTTTTTTTTTTTTTTTTTTTTTTTTTTAGTATTACTAACCAGTTA
>NC_134777.1:9982423-9992423 GCF_046742065.1 Oratosquilla oratoria
TCTTTGTCAGAAGCTTCTGACAAAGAGTCTGCCTGGAACTCGAGGAAGAAATGGTTCTTTTGGTTCTCCGTCGCCTGTAGGTCGTAGAAGAATTTTATTCGAGCGTCATCGGTGTTCTTCTTCGTCAGAAGCTTCTGACAAAGAGTCTGCCTGGAACTCGAGGAAGAAATCGTTCTTTTGGTTCTCCGTCGCCTGTAGGTCGTCGAAGAAGAATTTTATTCGAGCGTCATCGGTGTTCTTCTTAGTCAGAAGCTTCTGACAAAGAGTCTGCCTGGAACTCGAGGAAGAAATGGTTCTTTTGGTTCTCCATCGCCTGTAGGTCGTCGAAGAGGAATTCTATTCCCAGAAGCTTCTCGTGCGGTCTCCGTCAAATCAAAAATTGGTAAATAAAACAGTTTTAGATTTTCTTCCTGATGCGGAAAGTTGTTTGTTTTCCACAAGTGTTTCAGGGCTTCTTCCACAGAGTTTTCATTAATATCAACTTCGTATTATTAATCTTTCGTCTAACTGAGAATGCTCGATATCTAGCCAGGAAAAGAAAGAAGCCTAGAAATCATATACAGTTGTATGATTTTTTATACTTTTTTCGGGTGTGTATACATTTCAGATGAGACGATTAATCGGATTAGGTATTGAGGATCGGAAGAATCGGAAAATTTTCAACCGTCGAAATCGAGAGAAAATTATAGATATTTATTACTCAAAAAACGATTCTTCAAGATCTAATACTAAGGTTAGTTTCGCTTTAAGTAGTAATCACTTTTTTCTAATAATTATCATTAAGAATTGAACATTATCATAACTTAATTTTTCATTTTATTCGCAAGAAGTATAGAAGAAAGTATTTCGTATTGCTGGTCGATACGATTCACATGATTACAAAGTTTACTTGGAGTCATGACAAACTGAAACTGAAGTATGACATTACAGCGGCGGTTCTTAACCTTTTTCAGTGCCCTTAGTACCCCTTGATATCTCAGAAAAATTTCTCGTACCCCCATCCAATACAAATACAATGCAAACATATGAAAAGGATTAGTGATACAAACCTTGCTTTGCTTTCTCATGGTAAATATACAGTACCATTGCACTGGCTATCATGTCTCGTACCCCCATCCAAAACATATGAAAAGGATTAGTGATACAAACCTTGCTTTGCTTTCTCATGGTAAATATACAGTACCATTGCACTGGCTATCATGTCTCGTACCCCCATCCAATACAAATACAATGCAAACATATGAAAAGGATTAGTGATACAAACCTTGCTTTGCTTTCTCATGGTAAATATACAGTACCATTACACTGGCTATCATGTCTCGTACCCCCATCCAATACAAATACAATGCAAACATATGAAAAGGATTAGTGATACAAACCTTGCTTTGCTTTCTCATGGTAAATATACAGTACCATTGCACTGGGGCTATCATGTCTCGTACCCCCATCCAATACAAATACAATGCAAACATATGAAAAGGATTAGTGATACAAACCTTGTTTTGCTTTCTCATGGTAAATATACAGTGCCATTGCAGTGACTGGCTATTATGTCTCGTACCCCCATCCAATACAAATACAATGCAAACATATGAAAAGGATTAGTGATACAAACCTTGTTTTGCTTTCTCATGGTAAATATACAGTACCCTTGCACTGGGGCTATCGTGTCTCGTACCCCCATCCGATACAAATACAATCCAAAACATATGAAAAGGATTAGTGATACAAACCTTCCTTTGCTTTCTCATGGTCAATATACAGTATCATTGCACTGGCTATCATGCCTCGTACCCCCATCCAATATAAATATAGTGCAAACATATGAAAAGGATTAGTGATACAAACCTTGTTTTGCTTTCTCATGGTAGATATACAGTACCCTTGGACCTTGCTTTGCTTTCTTGTGGTAAATGTACAGTGCCATTGCATTGACTATCATGTCTCGTACCCCCCCCCCCCGGGTTCAACGCTTTGTACCCCTTGGGGATACAACAGGTACCCCAGGTTAAGAGCCACTGCATCACAGCAACACAAACTATCAGTCCAGTTCTACCTAAAATGTTGTCCAGGTAAAATTTGAACGAGGTCTTTGTTGGCTCCATTGGTCTTTATAATTTGAAAGACGCCACTGCAAGTAGTGATTTATCCTGTAACAGTTACAACAGCAAATGAACATTTTTTCCTCCGTATTGCATATATTTGTATTTGTTCTTTCTGTCGTCAAGTTATTTTGTTCAAATGTGAGAAACCTGCTATATTTTTTTCAGGCGACCCCCGAATATAATCGTCATGATATAACCGCGACTCCACTTATCTATGTGTACATTCACCTATTCACCTTGGTCTTTGGATCACGTGCTGGACTCGTGATCGACAGCTATTTCCCTCCCGGAAGAGAGCTCAGAGCTCGTATGACCGATCTATGGGTAATGCTATGACCTTTCACACACACACACATCCCAACTCCCCGCCCACAAGAGTCAGAGTAACGACCCGAAGCACAGCGATACCGAAATAATTTCGGCCCTGGGCAGGATTCGAACTGGGTACTGCGAGCACCACCGTACTTCCCAGTCCAGCGCTCTACCATCTGCGCCACCGTTAATATATATGACTAGTTGTTAATATATATGACTAGTTGTTGACTGTAAAAAGTGGGGAACAAGTACAATACATGTGTAAGAAAGGTAATGTAAGGTTATAAAAGACAAAGTTAACATCACTATGGTTATTGTATTGAATTCATATAATTTTGTAAAAAAAAAAAAAAAAAAAAAAAAATAGCATACAAGATGTCTTGGCGACCCCACTTAGGGTCGCGTCCTCAGGTTTGGGAAAGAGTGACTTACGAGAATTTTAACTCAAGGAAGAGTTCCGTAACATTTATCGAATTTTTTCCCTGTTATGAGCGGACATTTCAGTTGGAAAAAACCTCCATTCTTCACAGAATCAAAGTTAAATAACTTCTATATAATGATGAACTATAGAGCATATAAAAGTATAACGTCTATATTAGTGAGTAAATAAACAATGCAAGAGAAAGAAATATGTAATATTTCTGCACTCGCGTGAATAATACGACTACAGTACATCCAACTTGTAACTGAATAAAGAATGAAGCAATTCCACTGATGCTGTGAGTATGATGATTGAATGGATTCCTGGAGCTTGCAATACCAAGAACATGAGCAGCTTATGATCAATGATAGTTATCTTAAACCACATGAAAGATCGAAACTTATAACTCTTCTTTTCACCTTGTCTAGATTAACCCCAGAAGGCTTCTTTCCGTTTTTCTAAATGTCTATTTATTTTTAACTTGTTTATCTAATTGTTCGTTTCAATGAAAAATCGAAACATGTAACTCGTCTTTTCATTTTTTTTTTTTTTGTCTAAATTAACCCCAGAAGGCTTCTTCCCGTTTTTCTAAATGTCTGTATATTCATTCTTTTTCACTTGTTTATCTAATTGTTCATGTAAATAAAAGATCGAAACGTATAACTCGTCTTTTCACTTCACTTTTTACTTGTTTATCTAATTGTTCCTTTAAATAGAAGATCGAAAATTATAACACGTCATTTCACCTTGTCTATATTACTCCAATAAGGCTTCTTTCCGTTTTTCTAAAAGTCTACATATTTATTTTGTTACCTATTTATCTAATTGATCGTTTATTTGCATCGTCTTACAAAAATATCTTAAATAAGGGCGTCATTACTTATGGCGAAGGTCGAGGGAATGGAGGTTCGAGCCCTGCCACCGGCGAAGTTGAACCAAGGGCATGGGTCATAAATTCCACGCTACAAAGTACTCTGTAAGGGACATCGTCCTAGGGTGTAGGGGGGGGGGAGGAGTTTGTGACGTCATATCATCATCATTTTATAACAATTGTTATTACCTCTACTGATTCGGTCGAAGCTCACAGCTGACCTTTCATTCCAGACTTTGCTTAACACGGTGTCATAGAGATAAGGGTGATAACGAAACTTGGTTACAAAGCGTTATCTTAAACCAGTTTAAATGTAGCTAACCTTATCAGCTGGGTGCGGCCATAGAGCGATTGAAGCCACATATGATAGCGACACTCCCTTCAATTTTATCAGTGAGAGCTGAAAGATTTCTTAGAATTCTTAATCAGGGTCCTGCACCTTGTTCCAAGAACATGTCACGGTAACAAAATTGAGTTCGAATACAATCAAAGTCTTTAGAAAAAAAAAGTAAACATATTTCGAACGAAATGTGGCAAAACAATTGCAGACTGATGATCAACGTTCAATCGTACCGTTTCGAAACGTTTGCTAATCTGAAACGAAACTGTGCAAAACGTTTACAAACTCGAGATCAAACTCGAGGTTTTTTGAAAACGTTTGTGAAATGAGATCGAGAGCAACTGAGTTTTCGAAACGTTTGCAAAATTTGAACGCAGTCAATCAAAATATTTGTAAAAGTTTGAGTGCAGAAAGCTAACCTAGATTGTGCAAGTCTCTAAATTATCTCAAGATGTAAGGATCAGTATTCCATTTATTTACTTATTATCTATCTATTTATCTTTTATTTATTTATTTATTTATTTATGTATTTATCATTTATTTATTTATTTATTTATTTATTTATTTATTGTCTATTTATTCATTAATTTATTTATACATTTATTTATTTATTTATTTATTCATTTACTTATTTACTTATTCATATATTCATTTATTCATTTATTCATTATTTTTTATTCATTTATTGATCAATTTACTTATTTATTTATTTATTTATTTATTCATCTATTTGTTTATGTATTTATTTATTTATTTGTTTATTTATCTACTTATTTGTTTATTTTATTCATTTATTTATCTATTCATTTATTTATCCATCTACCTATATACTTATTCATCTATTTATTTGTTTGTTTATTTGCTTATTCAATAATTTTTTCTATTTATTATTCATTTATCTACTTATTTAATCATTCATTTATATATATATCTATCTATATATTTATCTAATTATCTATATTCCGAAAATAGCTAAAACTATGTCTTGCCATATTGATCACCTGGTCTTCATTACCAAATTTTAGGGCGTAGTATCCAAAGTCTTGTAATGAAGATGTGTTGAACACAAAATACCTCACAAACACAAGAGTCCACTCCTGTCTTGCTACTGATTTCTGAGGAAGTGTTAGAGAATTTATAAGGAAACTGCGTCCATGCATCTATTATTATGTCGTCTAGTAATTCGGGTCGATTCCGTTTTCTTAGAAAGAGACGAAAGAACGTGACAGCTCCGCCACGCTTACAAAAATCTTATAAAAGCGTGACCGACTATGAAGTGGACTTTGCGGTGATTATTATGGGCGACTGAATGTCAAAGTCAATAACCACTTACGAGATTGACAAAAGGGTAGGCCTGGTTTCCGTCAGAGAAGGACCCTAAGGCCCCTTTCACACTAGGCAACTAGTGACCGTCACTAGTGGCGGTCACTAGTTGCCTAGTGTGAAAGTCTCGGGCAACTGCAAGCAACCAGTGACTGTCACCGAGTTGTGGAATCCTTTCTCATCATCTCATTGGTCGAAAGAATGGCATCAATGGAGGAGGTGCTTCTGTTGGCTTTGCTGGTCAAGAAAAAAGAGACGGTCAGTGACGACAACTGCCAGTGACGGTCACTTGTTACCGGAGCGGGCAACAGCCATAGCCTGCTGCGCAACCGGGCAACCGCAGTGACGTAATGTGAAAGGCTAAATCTAATATAATGGTAGGCAACTAGTGACCGTCTCTAGTGACCGTCACTAGTGACCGTCAGTAGTGACAGTCACTAGTGACCGTCACTAGTGACCGTCACTAGTTGCCTAGTGTGAAAGGGGCCTAAGACGTCAAACACTTTCTTCCTTTTTCAGACACTTCGAATATGCTTCCTTTCCATGCCCCGGCATCAAGCTGACATGCTTTTAACCTTTGGGTAAAACATGTTGTACATTGTTCTGACGAGGAGACTATGTCAGCAGATGTTTACTGTATGTAAACTTACTACCTGTCCTGACTAACAAGCCTCCCCCTATGACGGTCCTTAAATCTTCGAGTTCCGTCCTCGATAAATTTAGATTTAAGAAGGAAATAGGCAAGAATTGGTTAACTAATAGGGCGGTTAACAAATAGAATAGACTTAGGAACCATGTAGTGAGCGCTGAAACTATTGGTTGTTTCAAGAAACGGTTAGACAACTTTATGGATGGGTGATGACAGGTGGTAACGGATATGGAACTGCCTAGTGTAGGCCTTATGGTCTCTTGCAGTCTCCTTTATTTTTATGTTCCATGTGCATTAGACCCTCTAGGATGGTGTCTACCCATTTCTTTCTTGGTCTTCGTCAGTGGACTTTTTGTAAGCGTGATCCATTCAAAAAACCCAAAAAAGGTTTTTTTTTTTTTTTTTTTTATAAGATATTGAGATAGATATTGAGATAGATATTGATATTGATATTGATATAGCAGTATTGATATTGATATTGAGATAGCTGTACCACCTGAGCTGGATTCTTTTAATGATATTGTTCATGTCAAAATGTTTATTATTATTTCCTTGATTATAATTTGTTATTTATTTGTCAATTTTATTATTATTTACTATTTACCTGTTTGTTTATTATCTATATTATCATAATTCTTGTTTATTTGTTTATTCTTTTATCTATTTCATTTATTTATTTATAAATATATATATATATACATATATGTATATATATATATATTTATATATATATATACATATATGTATATGTGTGTGTGTGTGTGTGTGTGTGTGTGTGTGTGTGTGTGTGTGTGTGTGTGTGTGTGTGTATATATATATATATATATATATATATATATATATATATATACAGTATATATATATATATATATATATATATATATTTTTTTTTTTTTTTTTTTTTTTTTTTTTTTTTTTTTATCCAACCTAGTTATGAACCAAAAGGTCTCCTGTCGGATTGCTCCTCTTTTGTAATCCTTTGTAGTGTCTTCAACTTTTAACTCTTTCTAGGTGATCTCACTAAGAATGTGATCTCGTTTCGTGACTTCATGTGTCTGAGGACCATCTGCCTGGATCTTGGAACGCGTTTTCGTGGTAGTGGTCCATACCTCGCTGCCATACAAGAGAACCGGATCCAAGGTAGTTGTATACTTGATCACTTTAACGTTTCGTGAAATACTCTAGGCCAGTGGTTCTCAGCCTTGCTTGGCCCATACACCCCTTTCATCATTTGTCAGAGTGTCATTCCCCCCTCCTCTCCAAGATAGTTTGTTTCAAAAGGTGCATTCTAAATAATATGCAAATATTACTAAAAATCCTTTTGTTTTTTTCTAATCCTAAGATTAACTTGGGTCAGCACACGTACAATTCCAGGTGACAGGCCAGATCGGCCAAAACCTATAATTGCTTTCCATACCCCGTAAACTTACTGTCGTCACAATTCACCCCCAGAAAATCCAAAATTCCCCCCTGGGGGTGAATTTCACGCCTAATGAGAAACAGCGGGGGAAAGTACGCAAAAGTTTTCAGATTTTGTAAACCCTGATCGTTTATACATAATCCATATCACCATTACTATGAATTTGAACGTCTATTCTTTTCATTCAGCTTGAGGCGCTGTCTTGAGACGCGTCGTTGCAGTTATCAGTAGGAGACTAGAGCTGCTTCGATGTAAACTTTTTTATTGCCGCGTCGTCTGCGTATACTTACGATAAGGGCGAGAGATCAATGTCTAACCATACCGTTCATATTCCTCTGAAGAAGCCACTGAGGCGAAACTAGTCAGGAATAAAAGTATTCCCCTCAGCCCGTGTTCCCTTTACCTCCTATCCACATTCGTCACAATGTATACAGATACCATTTATGTCAAACCAGTTGGTGGCCCCATATGAAGGTTTCATATTACTCTTAAACACTCGATGAATTGCTTTGATATCCCTTAAATTTTGTTGGGGGATGTTACTGTATACTATGAACCTGCCGGACCATCTCAAAGACTTACTCTAGGTATTCAGATAAATGAACATATAAGGAAATAAATGAATAGAAAAGATGATAAATGGATAGATACAAATAATCACATATAAGTATACAAATATTAGTAAATAATTAGACAAAAAGTAAATAATTATATGAATAAATGAGTAAATAAATCATCAAAGGAACAAAGGAACAAATGAAGAAGTAAATAGATAGATCCACAAAAGAAAATGAGGAAGAAAAGAAAGACAAAAAGAAAGAAAGAAGAAAATAAATTAAGAAAGAAAGAAAGAAAGAAGGAAGAAAAGGAAGACAAAAACAAAGAAAGAGAAAAGGAAAGAAAGAAAGAAAGAGAGAGAGAGGGAGAGAGAGAGAGAGAGAGAGAGAGAGAGAGAGAGAGAGAGAGAGAGAGAGAGGTAAAAGATACGAAAAGGCAACGTATATGCAAAGGTTTAAAAAAAAAAAAGAATGGGTGACGCCACTCTGACGCTCTTCTCCTCTCTCCTTTGTTCGGCTGGACGGAGTTCCTTTGTTCTCTTCCACAACTAAATCGGTTCCGAGGATTTTAGTTAGTCGAGTATACTGCGAGATGTCATGTATCTTTATGATATATGAACAAGGCCATATACAAATGCAATGCTGATAAACACAGACACAGATACAATTACAAAGGATTACAAAGAGGGAGCATGCCGACAGGAGACCTTTTGGTCCATATCTAGGTCGGATGCGAAAAAAATCATAATAATAATAAAATAATAAATAAAAATTACAAAAATGTAAATAACAAATAAAATACATAAATAAATGCATACGTTTAGTTAAATAATAAACAAACAGGTAAATAGTAAATAATAATAAATCAACATATAACTAATAATAAATGAAAATCAAACAGACAAATGATAACAAAACAAAAACAAATAATATAAAATAAATTATAATCATTACAGCATCTTGCTTAGATGTTTATCTAAATGATTCTTAAAGCTTCGAACTGAACTACATTGCACTACCTGTGCAGGAAGTTTATTCCATTCATTAACTACACGGTTGGCAAAGTTGTTTCTACCTACTTCCAAATTGAATCTATTTCCGGACAGTTTGAGACCATTGTTTCTTGTCTGATTCTCATTCAATGTAAACAATTTGGTCATTTTTGATGTTGTCAATTCCCTTTAGAATTTTAAAGACCTGTATCAAGTCACCTCTGAGTCTACGCTTTTCTTTTTTTTAAGAAAAACAGATTCATATGTTTTAGTTGATTTTCGTATGATTTATTTTTGATATTTGGAATCAGTTTTGTGGCTCGCCGTTGTACTTTTTCCAGTCTGTCAATGTCTTTAATGAGATTCGGTGACCATACTGAAACAGCATATTCCAAATGTGGATGAACTAATGATTTTTAGCTTGTTAATGAGTGATGTACTTTTGATATCAAAAGATAGTGCAATCTGTCCTAGAATCTTATTTGCTTTCTCAGAGGCTGAAATACACTGCTTGGTTGATTTGAGATCATTACTGATAATTACGCCAAGATCTTTTTCACTTTTGTTAACGAATTTCCAAATAACTTGTAATCGTACTTTGTTATTTTTACCTATGTGCATTACCTTGCATTTACTTGTGTTAAATTTCATTAGCCACTTTTCAGACCATTGCTGTAATTTATCTAAATCTTCTTGAATATCTAATTGGTTTAAGTGATCATTTGCCATTCCGTACAGTTTTGTATCATCAGCAAATTTGGAAACAGTAGATTTTAGTCCATGGTCTATATCATTTATATATACTATGAATAGAAGTGGCCCAAGAACGGAACCCTGAGGAACTCCACTTGTAACATTTTTCCATCTAGAAGTTTTTCCATTTAAAACAACTCTCTGTTTTCGACCATTCAACCAATTACTAGTCCAGCCTAATAGGCTACCACTTATTCCGTGTAAAGCTAATTTAGTAAGTAGTCTTTCGTGTGGGACGGTATCAAAAGCTTTGA
>NC_134777.1:10012423-10017423 GCF_046742065.1 Oratosquilla oratoria
ATATATATATATATATATATATATATATAAATTGTTTTAGACAAATGAGAGTGATATATATATATATATATATATATATATATATTTATATATATATATATACATATATATATACATATACAGGTATATATATATATATACATAAATATATATATATATATATATATATATATATATATATATATACATATATATATATATATATATTCAACCAGGGAATATAGTATAGTGTTAATGAAAGACGAAGAGTGCGGGGTGATCTAATAGAGGTGTTCAAGTGGACCAAAGGCTTTAACAGGGGTGACGCAAACAAGGTCATCATATTAACATAGCAGGGTAGGACTCACAATAATGGATTTAAATTGGATAAATTTAGATTTTAGAGGGAAATAGGCAAGAACTGGTTTACTAATAGGGTGTTCAACGAATGGAATAGACTTAGTAACCATGTAGTGAGCGCTGAAACTATCGGTTGTTTTAAGAAAGGGTTAGACAGCTTTATGGATGAGGATGACAGGTGGTAATGAACATGCAACTGCCTAGTGTAGGCCTTATGGTCTCTTGCAGTCTCCTTCATTCTTATTTTCTTATCTGCGTTCATTAGTTGATATAGAATATAGGTTTTTATATTGTTACGTAAGGACCAATAGGAGACCCGGTGATGGAGAAGTTTGGGAGAAATTCACTCTAAACAAACGTCTTGAGAACAACGAATTGAAAGTTGCCCATCCTCAGCATATTCCTTACACAGAGAGATTGGCTCCATTTGTCATTGTAGCAGATGATGCCTTTCCCTTAAAAACGTGGATGATGAAGCCATTTAAAGGAAACTATTTCCCATATGATAAACTCGTATGTAACTACAGACACTCTAGAACCATAAGAGTGGGTGGACATACTTTTGAGATACAAGTAAGCCGCTTTCAGATATTCAGGAAACTAATTAAAATGCTCCCACAACGTGTGGAGAAAGTTATACTTGCAGCTCTTGTCTTACATGCATAATTCAGGATGCAACGACATTCCACCTGAAATGATTGATAGGGAAGATATCAACAATGGAAGAATAGTTACAGGGGCATTGCGTAACGATGTAGGCAATGGTTGGGAAGAGTTTCAAGCTCCAGGACGAAAGCCTACAAAAGAGACTAACGGTGTTATTCTTAAAAAAAAATCTTTCCTTGTATAAATCTTTCCTTATATAAATCCTTGGAAGGGAAAGATTTTTTTTCTTAAGAATACCACCGTAAGAATCTTACAGTGGTGTTCTTGAAAAATATATTTCCTTATATTAATCTTTCCTTATATAAATCTTATATAAATCCTTGGGAGGGAAAGATTTTTTTTTTTTTTTTTTTTTGTTTTTTTTTTTTTTAAAGAATACCACCGTAAAGCTGTTAGCGATATATTCTGCACCTACTTCAACAATGAAGGAAAAATTGCTTTCCAGGAGGCCATGGTTTCCAGACATTAGGCATATACTGGATATATTCTGAAAGCATTTTACCCCACATGAGTATGGTATGTAAGCCTTTACAGGTTCCCTTGCAACCACTTCAGAATAGACAGTGCGTCACTTAGCACTAAGGATTTCTTTGGATCAGACACCCTCTGTCTTTTGCTTGTCCCCGCTGGAACTTCGGATGTACTAGGCGAATGGCTTTCCTCGATAGGTAATGGAGATGGAATAGATATAGAAGCAAGGAGAAACATGCTGTCATTACTGGCTTGTGGAGATGAAACAAAGAGGATCTCGTCATCACAATCAAGTGGAAGTGTATGCACCATTACCGGGTGTCTACCGGACTTTTTTTTTTTTTTTTTGGGGGGGGGGCTTGTTCCCGCCTCTGGTTATTTCAACATTTAAACATGTAAACATGTAAAAACACCTCTCACTTCATCTGGCACTCATAAAAAAGCATATGAAATATAATCCACCATTTTATTTCGAGTGGATATCCATGAATAGACTCATTAAAACCAAAAGTTTATGCGTACGGGAATCCAGTGTGCAGTGATTACACCGGGCTGTGCACTCTGAGATGACGGAAAACTACGTTTGCTTGGGCTTTTTACCCACGGAGCGGAACGCAACGTGCTGTGCTCATGTAAAACCTCCCCGTGTAAAACAATCTCTATACGAGCGGTGTCCTCTTGTCAGGACAAATGTTTAAATGAAGTCTTCATCGGGTAGTGAGATTTTGGCTGATTTCCCTTCTGGTTGTCCGCATAAGATTTCTTCTTCATCTTTGCAAGACTCGCCCGGTAAATGAACAACTAGCCTATGGCTAGGCCAGTTCTAAGTCAACAAACACGTGGACATAAACCTGACTAGTATAAACAAATCACTAGATATGCAACTAGATACAAGAATAAAAAGAAATAAGCACATACGCTAATCAACACAAATATTTTTTAAATAAGAATATGAAAAAATAGTAGTAATAATGAAAATTATATAAGGACGGAAACGGTGTGATGATAAAGTGGCTTCTAGTGGCTTGTGATTGGGTAAAGATTATCTGCTTGAATGACACCCGCCGACGTTTTCCAAGAAATGTACCAAAGGTGTGGTTCTGATAATTACAATTTTTCTACTGAGGTCGGCCTTACCCCCATCGGCATTGTGAGCACCCTCGTTAACACAGTCTGCTCCACCCTGCAGCGCCCTCACATCGAAGTCCCTATAGCCAAGGTTTATCACGGACCGCCCCATAGAGGATTCCACAGCCTCATATCACAAAGGATTACAAAGGATTACAAAGGCGGAGCATGCCGACAGGAGACCTTTGGTCCATATCTAGGTCGGATGCGAAAAAAATCATATTAATAATAAAACAATAAATAAAAACTATAATAATATAAATAACAAATAAAATACATAAATAAATGCATAGGTATAGTTAAATAATAAACAAACAGGTAAATAGTAAATAATAATAAATTGACATATAACTAATAATAAATGAAAATCAGACAGACAAATGATAACAAAACAAAAACAAATAATATAAAATAAATTATAATCATTACAGCATCTTACTTAGGTATTTATCTAAATGATTCTTAAAGCTTCGAACTTACTTCAGAAATAGACCTACCACTCCTCCAGAAACTATTAACCCTGGAACACATCACCGCAGTGTCCTCTTCCGTCCCTACCGTGCACCATCTCTACGTAGACGGGTCCTTACACTCAGACGGTAGCGCGGGATGCGCCGTCTCCTCACCGGATGTGGAGCCACCTGTGGGAGGCTGGGTTGGTCGCAGGTTACCCAACTCGTCCAGCTCTACGTCCTGCGCACTACAAGCACTCCTGCTGGCTGTTAACCTACTCTGTCAGCGGCGACTGAATGGCGTGGTAATGTGTGACTCCCAGTCAGCCCTACAGGCCATCTCGTCCTCACAATCCGTACACCGCCCCCCCCCCTCATCCATCACATTTTACAACAGCTAGTCACAACTCAAGAACTCTCACCATAAGCTTTCTGTGGATTCCCTCCTGCGTTGGAGTCGCTGCCAATGAAAAGGCAAATCTCCTCACCAAAAAATGCCAGTAAATTGCCACTGCCAAACGATCCCACACCCTCCCCCTTCTGCTACAAGAAGATCATAACCTCTGCCGCTCTTCTAACCACTCTCCACCGCATGAATGCAGAGCGCGCACAAAGAGTATCAATACAACACTACGACCACTTCCGTCTCTCTCTCCCGAGGTATCGTAAGCACGGGCTCCTCGTTCGCAAACACAATATCGTGACTGCACGGCTTCGCCTGGGTTACAGGCCGCTGTGGCATGTCTCTGAGGCGGGGGTCGTACCACACAACCCCACCGTCCTAATGCCAACAGTCTCCACCACTACTCCCTCGAATGTCCCTCAGTGAGAGACCTATTGTGCGAAAGCCAAGACTTGATACATGTGTGTCACTTTCTCTTCACTGACAATAATCTAGACACTGTTGTCCTTATTCGATACTCACACTTTGGCGGATGCTAAAGCTTACCTAACCTTGATTACCAATATATTTCTCCTTACACGATGTAATGGAAGTGCCTAATGTGGGGCTTGTGGTCTCTTGCAGTCTCCTTCTTTCCTATGTTCTTATGTCCTTATTATTGCCGTGCAGCTTCGCTGTACGTAGTAACGTGACTTGCGCGTCACGCACACTATGTATAAATTGAAAGTATCTACTCTACTAGGTTCGTCGATCTATGAACGAAATAAATTTATATAAACAGTCGCTCTTTCACTCTCTGTATCTATTTATGTATGCATGCAATTATGTATGTATGTATGTATGTATGTATGTATATATGTATGTATGTATGTATGAATGTATGTATGTATGTATGTATGTATGTATGTATGTATGTATGTATGTATGTATGTATGTATGTATGTATGTGTGTATGTATGTATGTATGTATATATGTATGTATGTATGTATGTATGTATGTATGTATGTATGTATGTATGTATGTATGTATGTATACATGTATGTATGTATATATGTATGTATGTATGTATGTATGTATGTATGTATGTATGTATGTATGTATGTATGTATGTATGTATGTATGTATGTATGTATGTATGTATACCCCTTCCCCTCTCTATCTTCCTCTCTTTCTCTTTCTCTCTCTCTCTATCTATCTATCTATCTATCTATCTATCTATCTATCTATCTATCTATCTACCTATCTATCTACCTATCTATCTACCTATCTATCTCCTCTCTCCTAATCCCCACCCCAAAAAAAAAAAATCAGAAAACGAACAAACCCCAACTTCCACAGAAACTGACATTTCGAAAACCATCGCCCGTAAAGCTGACGAAATCGTCCTCTCTGTGTGAAAGGATCTTTCGAAGAAGTGGGCCACCCCACTCCACTCCACCACGGACGCCCGCTGTGCCACCATCGTATCAGCCGAGAGCGCGCCCAGCGTTTGGGGACCGATATTGCTCCACACAGGATTTCTGCGAAGAGCCTATCGCCG
>NC_134777.1:10022423-10034923 GCF_046742065.1 Oratosquilla oratoria
ATGACGTTGATTGGGTTGCGTGAGGTGGGTGTCGGAGCCGGGTGAGTGAAACATTCGTATATAGTACTCGTATGTCAAAAGTATGGGAGTTTGGGTAATGGAAATGTATAGTGAATAATTAACAAACACAATAACGCATGGTAGGAAGTGGGATTAAATGCACAAAATGCGAGAACGGATGTTGAAGATGTCTCACGATTACATATTCAAGAACAGAAAACCAGGATATTAGAAGGAGACCGTGATTGAGTGGCCAACATATAAACTAACTAGCCAAGGTGAGGTGAGATTTGACTTGCGTGTGTTGAAGATGAAGTGTGGATGATGAAGATACGTTCTGACTGAAGTTCAGTTCGAAGCTTTAAGAATCATTTAGATAAATACCTAAGTAAGATGCTGTAATGATTATGATTTATTTTATATCATTTGTTTTTATTTTGTTATCATTTGTCTGTCTGATTTTCATTTATCATTAGTTATATGTCAATTTATTATTATTTACTATTTACCTGTTTGTTTATTACTTAACTATACCTATGCATTTATTTATGTACTTTATTTGTTATTTACATTATTATAGTTTTTATTTATTGTTCTATTATTAATATGATTTTTTTTTCGCATCCGACCTAGATATGGACCAAAAGGTCTCCTGTCGGCATGCTCCGCCTTTGTAATCCTTTGTAAATCCTTATAGTGGTGAGGGTTGGATGACATCCAAGTGCTGAAGATTGTATTACGATTCATCCATTAGGACGGAGGAGAATCCTGGCTGGATTCAGATCCATGATGATGCGGAAGCCGGGGGTTGTTGGAAGTGTAGGTAGACCGCCGCGATTGATTCGTCACATAAAGAATGTATGTGATTTTATGCTCAGCGCTCTAGGAAAGAGGGGTTCAGCATGATGATGAGCTCACACGATGAACGAGGTTGATCCATGTTCAGCGTGTCGAAGATGAGACGACACGGATTCCGAAAAGAAAACGATGTCTGACGTAAAATCTCGCGCCACTAATTGAACAATAGTGAAATATCAACGGCATTGATTACATGTACTTTCTCGTTTTTCTATCCACTTCTTCTTTTCTTATCAACTTACTTATTCATTTATCTGTCCATTAAAATATTGTTGTGTTTATCTATAAGTTTATTTGTTCATTTGTTTTTATACATTCGAATGAATACAAGTCGGGTCGCTGAAGAATTAATCTCTCTGGAATATAACTGAAGCTCTTCTACGAATATACATCAATATCACGACCACAACAAAACACTGCGTCACTTGATCCTAACAGTAATAATAATAATAACTGATAATAGTAACAATAATGACAGTTATAATAACAATAAAAATAAGTGAATAGATCACATAAGATAAAATAATATGAGATGAAATCAAAACAAATTACTTGAGCGAGTTTTGATATTTTCAGCTAAAACATTTGAATCGACTGGAAAATTATTGCATTCACTGACGACGTAGTTGGTATAATTGTTTCTACCTACTTCTACGTTGAATCTACGTCGTAGTGCCTTTAAGCCATTGTTTTTCGTCCAGTCAATATTTAATGTTAAAACAGTGTTAGTGTTAAATTTATCATTTCTTTTTAAAATCCTAAAGTACCCAGTCTCTCTCTCTCTCTCTCTCTCTCTCTCTCTCTCTCTCTCTCTCTCTCTCTCTCTTTTAGCACATGTTAATTTCTTTGAGTGGATTTTGTATACTTTCTTATAAATGGTGTGGCTTGTGAGGCTCAGCATTGTACCTCTCTCAATCTATCAACGCCAGTATATTCAAAGCCTTTGCAGACCAGTAATATATATAATTGGTTGAGGACAGATGGACTTTTGAGGTAAAATGAATCACGCAACTAATTTGCCTTCTTTGGGATAGGAAAACAATACGTAGACATTTTAAAGTATTTACTGATACATATACTGGTCATTTTCGTTCCTTATTTTGGTTAGGGATCTTCCAAATAACTATAACTATACCTAGTATAAAGAATTTACATGTGTGCATAACTGCACTATTTAGATTAAATTTCATGAGCTACTTTTGAGTCCATTGCTCTAGTTTGTTTAAATCTCCTTGAATATTTAGCTGATTCAAGAGATTATATATTTGTTATTCTACACAGCTTAGGATCATCAGTGAAATTGGAGACTAAATTTAAGTCCATGGTCAATGCTACTGATATAATGTATACCATGAACAGAGGTGGCCCTGGGCCGAGCCCTGAGGAACTCCACTCGTAACATCTTTCCAGCAAGACGTTTTACCATTCACAAACACTCGCTGTTTACGATTGTCTAACCAGTTTCTAGTCCAGCTTAACTTTTTTCTTATAGATTGTTTCCTCATTCTAGCAAGTTTGAAACAAAGACAACAAAAACGCATAGGACATACGTATAATTTTCTCTACTAGAAGCCTCTAAAAATGGAAAAATCCAATATTTGAGACAGTTCCAAAATTTCGAAATATCCGGATACCAGATATTTTCAAAAGAAAAATGTTTGGTTCGAATTTTTGGAAGTTTATGAAATCTGGAGACTCACAATAGGGAGACAAGTAACGCCTTTTATTACAAATCGCTGAAACTGAGTTTATTGACTTCATGAAATCTTCATTTGAGTCTTCAAGGAATCGACAGTCTCTCGTTTTCCTGTTTCGAATATCATGATTCTATACAAATTGCTGAAACTGAGTTTATTAACTTCATGAAATCTTCATTTGAGTCCTTAAGGAATAGAAAAAAGTCTTTCGTTTTCCTGTTTCGAATATTATGATTCCATATTGCGTTACATAATGAAGCGAATACAAAACTTCTTTTCCTATATGGTCAAGTTAACCCAATATTTTGTTGGCAACCGGGGGAATTTTTTTCCTTGATTTCTAATCTAATTTTTGGTTTGTACCCAGATTCTACTAAATTACAGTTTCCTATCGTATCTCGTATATGTTTTCTTTGTATATTTATATCTGTAAATACCATAAGGTTTCTTAATCCTTATAACTGAAGTAACAAGCCAAGGCACGAACAGTCTGCCATCATTTATCGTCCATCCATCACCCCTTTCTTTCCCCGTTATCTTTGTTCCTCAGAACCACTGAAACATGATAATCGTTACAAATGTGATAAATATCGATCTTTCAGTAGACTTTTTGAAATATTGTCAGAAACATAGAAGGGAGTTATAGCTACTGGGGGGGATGAATCGGGCACCTGAACAGAAGATTTTCTGGATCAATTGTGACTGTGTCGGTTAACCCCTTCTGTAAAAGCCGTATTTTTTTTTTTTTTTTTTTTTTTTCCCATGGTCGCCATTGGACTATTCTATTCAACCATGTGTAACCCTTTCGGAAGAGATTGAGTCAACAATTTCAACCCAGTGACGTAATCTATAGCATTTTCTTAATGACGCCAGATGTTTTCGTTCACCTAAGTAGTAAACTTAAGACAGAACGGAGTTTTAGCAATGAACAACATAAAATTATTTGGCGTAAACCAAAATAAAATTGCTTGAAATACATCACTATACTGAAAAGTTAAATCCATTTTTATAAAACTGATCAACGGGGAGGATATACATCCTTCAGAAGCAATCACACTTAACGCAGACAGGATTCAATATCTCAAGATGGTGACGGGTTTGTTCGTGATTTCGCGTCGTGACGTCATGTCGTCTACGATGAGTTCTTCGGGAGGAAAATGTGGACAGGCTTATTGTTCACAGATTTTATTACAACCGATCTTAAACGAAACTGTCTTCTCATTCACAAAGGGATTCTTTATATTGGGAACGTCCCTAATTAACGAAACTCAAAACTGAGGTTTATAGATGATCCACTTGTTCGTTTGTTCTCTAAACAGTTTGATAATAACGCTTCTTTGGAAGGTTTCAACCCTCTAAATGCTACCCTTCCTAACCAAAAAGTGTACTTATGTTTTCAACCTGGCTACCGACGGGCGATTTTATTCCTTTGCGCGGCATTTGCTTAAGCAATGAAGGCTAAACCTGACGATTAATTCCTTCTGCACCAAGAGGAACTTGTTCTTTAAGTATGCCTATCGTCAGTCCATTCTAATCATATACGTGACACCCATCCTGCCACGCCCTTGCGTGACTAAAATCTATGTTTAGACATTTTGTGATCATTCCTGACATTCATTGTCATGCCATAAGCAATATATGTTTGTTACCTATAACCTATTTTGTATAAAGAATGTACGTGACTTCGTTGTTGCTACGCATTTCAAATCGTTTCTCTGATGACGCCAGAAACCAATAAACGTATTCAGCTCCGGCGGGAAGAATGTTCCAGCCCGTTGATTTCGTCACCGCACAAACTACCGTAACTATTGGTGTCCTAGAAACGTTGTAGACGACTTTATAATGCAAACCGGACGAAAAAGACAGCAAAGATAAAACAAAAATGAGAAAAGACAAGAGAAAACTTAGAGGACAGACAAGCAGAAAAAAAAACAGAGACAAGCGTAAAAACTGGCGCCCATTCTACATCGTCGTTTCAACTCAACTAAAAAAGTTCTTTGAATCATTTCGACTACACTCAGCAATCTCCAAGTACCGGGACCCGTGTATAGCAAGCTTCACGTGAAGTGCAAGCTTTCGCCATCCGAGTTATATAGGATATCTTTTCAACGACTACTAGACAAAAGATAAGTAAGGCTCTGCACACTCTCTCTCTCTCTCTCTCTCTCTCTCTCTCTCTCTCTCTCTCTCTCTCTCTCTCTCTCTCTCTCTCTCTCTCTCTCTACATAGTACCACTATCCCGCCATCACCATTTCGGGGGATCCTGAATAATTATTGCATTATGTCTCCATTTAAAGAATGTGTGTAATATATGACATGTCCTCTAACACAATGCTGTGATAGATGTACTATTGTTTGCCGCCCACGGGCGTAATAAATTTATTAAAACCAAATCTCTTTCTGCTATTTATCCACTACGGAACATCAACCAATCTCTGAAGTGTTCCCCCAAACAACCAGAAGAATCCTTTACTACCAGAGGTCATCACGCACCTGTCTTCCAAAATACTCCTTCGCTCACGAGACTTCAAGATCGTCCCAGACGATTTTACGTTAGAGTGTCTTCTGCCAACCGACTCACCAGTTCCCCTCTTCGGGTCCTGCGCAAACTTAGCTAAGCTAGTAACTGTTTAAGTACCCATTTATGATTCATAAGTAATATGTAATCATTTTGATGGTTTGATGATATCTAAGATTTTTATGTATCTATAGTTACTCTATGCATTACATTTTTTTCGGGTTTCTATGTTTCTATGTTCCATGTATTTTAAATGTGTTTTGCCTATGTAAACAATCAATAATTTTGTGAAAGAGTATGATTAACCTACCTGACAATACTTTTAATCAACATTATATATACATATATATATATGTATATATATATATATATATATATATATATATATATATATATATATATATATATATACACGAGTACATATATCATTTCTTTCTGCGTCGTGATATAACTTAGCACCTAGGTTGGTCGCGACAAAAGAAATTTATAATACATAATACATAATTATACAAAATTTAATACATAATAAACACTTTATTAAAACCTTTCACACCGATAGGTCCTTTGTTTTTATTGTGCCTACCATGATACATCAGCCT
This sequence comes from Oratosquilla oratoria, assembly GCF_046742065.1. NCBI lineage: Eukaryota > Metazoa > Arthropoda > Malacostraca > Stomatopoda > Squillidae > Oratosquilla > Oratosquilla oratoria. The sequence goes on from NC_134777.1 coordinate 10,028,096, forward strand.
TTTCTTATTCACCTCTCCATAGCACCTCTTCGATAAAGATCAAGGACAACCACAGCGATTAGTGTGATTAAATACAAGAAAAACATCAGTAGCAACTGTCATTTGTATTAATTAAGCTAACAACCTCGAAAGAACATCTACTTTATGGCGTTGCGGTTCTCAGCTTGTCTTCTCTCGTTTTTCCTTCAAGCACCTGTGGAACCTGACGACAAATTGGACACGATTAGTAATGTAAGGTTGATAAGAGGTTTTGCGACAGTCTTACGTCCCAAGCCCTGCATTGTTATGTTGTTTAAGTTGCGTGTATATGAAAAACAGGAGCCTCTTAATTCTCGATTTTTTGTACAAAATACCCTAGAACGTAGACGTAGAATATAAATAAAAGCTAAGAAAGCGGCCTTAATACCAAGGTTTAGAAAAAAGAAAACGATAGACGACATGACGTCATATCGACTGACTGGGCTTCTACATTCAGTCTTAGCATTGTGACTCGACGCAGTCATGCAACGTTTGCTCATATTCCGTTAAGTTCACTCCCCGATGAGAAGTGACTTATTCTTGTTTAGACCTTCCTGAAACTAGTGATTAACCTCAACATGCCTGCTTACAACCTACGGAGCTGCCTGGTGTAGGCCTCAAGGAGCTGCTTAGTGTAGGCCTTATGGTCTCTTGCAGTCTCCTTTATTCTTATGTTCTTATGTACAATGGTCCTGTGCGCGCGCACACACACACACACACACACACACACACACACACACACACACACACACACACACACACACACACACACACACACACACACACACACACACACACACACACACACACACACACACACACACACACACACACACACACACACACACACACACACACCGTGACAGAAATTTTTCATGAGAACAAAACAAACGCTAGGGCTGCATCCAGATTTATGTCCGGAAATTATGACACACGATTCCATTTGTACACAGACTGGACAAACAAAAGAACCAGAAAGCTAAGTTAACTCACCCCCCCACCCCTCTCCCTCCTCTCCCTGGATTCACACGGAAAATAACTTCGAAATTGATCCCGCTCAACCTTGGTGGTTAATTGCAGGACCGGTCTATCCTCTGAGAGGACTTAGCAGCCTCTGGGTCTTATTATAATATATAATTCCAGTTTGGTAAGGCTGTAGGTATGGAGACAAGTAGAAGTGAACTTTCAGACGTGTTGGAATAGCCGTAGTTGTGTACTGAATATGAATCTAGTGCAATGCAGCTTACTGCGCCTGTCGTTGCAGAGGGGGCTTGGAAAGCCACGAAAGTTCGCCTTGAGCAACTGCCAGGCACTGGAATCGAACCCGTGCCTATCCCGTCCATGGAAGAAACGCTACCCACTTCTCCACGCCAGTTGTAAAAGCGACATACTTCCAGCATAATCCGCAGACCTCTTGCCATCTGACGGGCATCATCGAGAGCCGTTTCCAGCCTTCCAGGAAATACAAACCTGGAACTCGCTGTGAATCAATACGAATAAACGAAGAAAAAAAAAAAAGAAGTGCCGTCTGAATAATCTCCCTCCCCTTCTCCTTCCCCTCACTGCTTTCCTTAAACGCCCGTGACGTCAAACATGACCTTGAAGGTGTTAGGTCACATGACCTCTGAGGGAAAGAGAGTAGCCTTGATTGACCTTGACTTCTATGACGAAGTCGTGTCACCTCGTATGTTATGTCTGTCGCTGGATGTGACTCTATTAAGCTGAAGAAACTCCTTCAATGCCTAAGAGGCTATATCCTACTCCAGGTAACCTTTTTACCAAAGGGTAAGTGTAGAGATGAATAAAATCGTCTAAGTACGGTTAGACAAAAAAGAAATACAAGTAACTTTCGATAAGACTTGGTTGTCTCGTTTGGGATTGACGACCCTTTAGCTCAGGGAAGATTCTCCCATCTCCCACCTACCACAAGGCTCCCCCCCACCCCCTCCTCCCCCTCCCACCTCCCATAAGTCCCATCCCCCTTCCCCCCTTTCCCCCCTCTTCCCAAACAGCACCAGATACCGCGTATTGGTGAATTAACAGACAAAGGAACTACATATAGTTCGATAGAGAACTCCTTTCACAGACCCTCTGGGGTAAGGAAACGAAAACCCCCGCCTTTCTTCCAGGACTGGAATACTTGGAATGCCTGGAACGCTCTCCAGAAGATCCTGGAATCCTCCCCATTTCCGTCCACCAACGTATATTACAATGGATTATGATCCAAATTCCAGTTCACAGAAAGCCTTTCGATGCATAACAAGGCAGGAGGGAAAAATAGGAAACAAATAAAACAAACAAACAAATAGATGAACAAGTATATAAAACAACTAATAATAGATAAATACATAGATAAATAAATCAATAGATAAATGTCAAGAGAAATTATAAGTAAACACGTTAACAAATTAATAAGTAAATCAGTACATAGACGAGTATTTGAACAAGGGAAAAGATAGACGAGTGACTGAATAGATGCTTAAGATAAATCTATTGATTAACGAACAGGTAGATGATGAATCAGAAGATGGATATGTGAATACATAAATAATTAAATAAGCATACAACTTAGCAAATACAAATATGCTCTTTAAACAGATAAACAATCAAATAGATAAACGTGGAAGCGAATGAGAAAATAAACAGAACATGGGAAGGCATCAAACCCCAGCTGAGTCTCAAAGGTTTGAAACCTAGGACATGTTTTCACCTCTAAAAGATGTAATTTCCAAATGGTTACCGGTCATTTGCACCTCCTTGTCGACTAAGGAGGTCATGTCCATCTAGATACGAGCTACGTGTAGCCCGTACAGCCAATTACTGCTCGTTATTTTTTTTTTTATTTTTTTTTTTTTTAGATCCAGAATAACAGAAACCTTGAATTCACCAATAACCTTTGAATTCTCGAAGATGCATATAAAGTTCTAATAAGTTTCCATCTGCTGAGAGAACATATATCTACGTGTTTTTCAGGCAATATCTATACGATTTACTTCTAAGCATCGGATTAGCAGCTCACTGCTGAACCCCCTCTGAAGTGCCTTTAATTCAGGGATCATAATGCGGCAACATTGCATCCTAAATATAAACGAACTGATATGACGCAGACATTTTGTTTTGTTGATAACGTACATTTGACTGTTGTTGCCAATTCATGCATTTGTTTTCGCGACCATCAAATGGCCTTGTTCAGCCAAGGAGAACCCTTTGTTCAGTTTGAACATCCCTTTCATAACAATCGCGCTGGTGTGGACACGTGAGAAGAATGGACGAGTAGATACACTCACGGAAGCACTATTTACGAGCGAAGACCGGAAGGAAAACGATAAACGGATCCAGAGAGAGAGGGGGGGGGAGGGAGAGGGAAGAGAGAGTGAGAGAGAGAGAGAGAGAGAGAGAGAGAGAGAGAGAGAGAGAGAGAGAGAGAGAGAGAGAGAGAGAGAGAGAGAGACAGAGAGAGAGAGAGAGAGAGAGAGAGAGAGAGAGAGAGAGTGAGAGAGAGAGGAGAAAGAGAGAGAGAGAGAGAGAGAGAGAGAGAGAGAGAGAGAGAGAGAGAGAGAGAGAGAGAGAGAGAGAGAGAGAGAGAGAGAGAGAGAGAGAGAGAGAGAGAGAGAGAGTGGCAGTATTGAAAAAGCAGTGGAGGCGAGTGGAGGAAATCCGGAGAAGATGTAGAAAAAGTAAAATCCTGTGGAAACAAATCCTCAAGCGTCGAGCAAGAGAAATGAGAAACGGAAACTGATCAGACGTCCTTAAGTCTGGTAAGAAAGGTCAGAGTGTGAAGGTAAGCCTACCATTAAGATCTTAGATATCTCTTATGGCTGCCACCAGGTGATTTTATTCAGCCAAAATAAGCTCTCATAAGCAAGTAAAGGTTTAAACCTATCACGATTAACCTTGATGTTGTTTATGACAATATATATATATATATATATATATATATATATATATATATATACATATATATATACACATATATATATATATATATACATATATATATATATATATATATATATATGTATGTATACACACATACACACACACACACACATATATATATATATACATATATATATATATTATGGATGTCGACAGGTGATTTCATTCACCAAATAGGTTAAATCTAATCCTCTCACTGTTAGTGACGACAAACTTTTTTATATCCGGCGCCAGGGGATTTAATTCATCCTTGAGCAATCTCCCTGAGCAGCAAAAAGGTTTAAACGCTATATCTTGAATGAACTATTTGATCCGTTGTTTGCACTGCCACTGAAGGACGTCTTCGCCTGAACTCCGAGCTCCATTCCCTTCCTTTCTCGGAAGCCAATGGATTTCATGTCCACAGGAAATCTATTTTTGATCATGGAAAAAAAAAAATCTATATTGTGTTCCATTTTTTTTTTTTTTTTTTTTTTTTTAACCTTTTGCCCTACCTTGGAGGGAGAGTGGATACTGATGTTTTGTCTGGAAGTTGGGGACCTAAGGCCTCTGTTTTCCCTTTTTACCCTCACGTGTTGGCTCCAACATATGCAAACCACTATAACCACGTGGCATGGAACGTGCTTTGTCGCCCACGCGACTGGACCTGACGCGCCTAAGACAGTGCGACCCTGCTCAACCCGACATAGTTTAATCCAGTGCAATAATGTAATTATGCATCACGGGTGACTACCCACGATAACAACGTGGCATGGAACGCGTTTTGTCGCCCACGCGGCTAGACCTGACGCGCCTAAGACAGTGCGACCCTGCTTGAACCGACGTTGTTTAATCCAGTGCAGTTATGTAATTACGCATCACGGGTGACTACCCACGATAACCATGTGGCATGGAACGCGTTTTGTCGCCCACGCGGCTAGACCTGACGCGCCTAAGACAGTGCGACCCTGCTCGACCCGACGTAGTTTAATCCAGTGCAATTATGTAATTACGCATCACGGGTGACTACCCACGCGGTATATACAGTATAATTGCTCCTGGCCGGATGTAAAATCAGTTCAGTTTTACCTTAAGAACAAAGGAAACAAACTCACCAAACCTCGTTCTCTTCTCACAATAACACCGTCGCTACAAACAGAACTCGAACTGCCGTCTATCCACCTAGTTTCTCGCCTTCAGACGCAAGTACCCTGGTCCACTCATACAACACTTTCCACTAAATGTCTATATATCAACATAATATAACTCGCCGAGTTCATTACATGAATTCACCCATCCAGCTTCCTTGGGTTTTATCCCACGGCATCAGAACAACCTGCAACGACTCTCTGTGCCACCAACTAATAAGAACAGGACGGGAACAGTCTTTTGTTGCCAGATCACCTTTGATGTAAATTTGGAGGAAAGGTACTGAAAAGAAGAAATTGTCTCCACAAAATGGGGATCCTAAGAGATGGTTTCAGGGTCATTTGTTGTACCTGTCCTTTTTCAGCTTTTTGGCATTTAGAAGAAATCTACATACACTTAAAGGCTGATATCGAAAACTACAGTCTACTGGATTGAGTGGTTTTATTTCATATTATATTACTTTTTTATTTGCCAACCTATTTGTTTATTTATTCATCTATTTATTCTATTGGATATATGATTTCATTTTATATTTGATTATTTCTTGATTACCTTTACTTATTTCTTTATTTATTTATTCGATTATATTTCATTTACTTATTTTCTATTTATCTATTCAAATGTTTATTTGTTTATCTAACAACAGCTCATTTACTTATTTATTTGTTTTTATTTGCTTTATTATTCATTTATTCAGAAATTTATTACTTATCTTATTATTACTTTCTTTACCAACCGCAGGACAAGTTTTATTCTGTAATTATAAAGACCTCTATTTGGTTCAAGGTTGAACCCATTTCAAACCAATGTACACAACTCTTTTCAGGTATGACGATTCTCGCGTGCAAATAAAGGGTGGTTGCTGACCAAAGAAAGAATTAAAAAAAAAAGATAAAAAAGGTGATTTGAAATAGAGTAATGAATATATAAATAATCACAAACAAATAAACAAATCAGCAGACAACTACATAAACAAACATATAAATATACAGAAAAATGAGTACGTAAATAAACTAATAAACAACTAAATAAGTGAATGAATATATAAACTAATATGTGGACAAGTTGAAAAATAATCAAACAATAAACAGCTAATTCAATGAACGAATACACATTGATGATTTATGAAATTGTGGATGAATAAATAAACAAACCTATGTGTACGAAAAATATATACTTTTCAAATGTTTTTTATTTATCTTTTTGGCTAATTTATTTTTATTTATTTATTTATTTATTTATTTATTTATTCATTTATTTATTTATTTATTTATTTATCTATTTATTTATCTATTTATCTATTTATTTATTTATTTATTTATTTATTTATTTCGGACACCCGTCAACGATTGACAACCAGACACCCGCCCCTCGCCCGGCGAGACGGTTAAGCTGACGCCTCACGCCGCTCCCGCCTCCCTCGCCCCCCTCCCTCTCTCTCTGAGAATATATATATATATATATATATATATATATATATATATTTACAGACATATAATAATTATAACAATGGTAATAATGATAATAATAATAATAATAATAATAATAATAATAATAATAATAATAATAATAATAATAATAATAATAATAATAATAATAACAAGCCCACCGGCTGCGCCGGCCCGGCTACGCCGGGGGCCTTGGCCTGCGGCGCTGCGCCTTAGGCGCGGGCGCTGCGCGCCCTGGGCTACGCCCCTTTTTTGGAAAATAAAGAGTTCTTCTTCGAGTTCTTCTTCGAGTTCT
>NC_134777.1:10039923-10042423 GCF_046742065.1 Oratosquilla oratoria
TAATTGATTAAACGATCGAAAGCAGAGTTGTTCTAAATGGCAAATCTTCTAGATGGAAAAATGTTACGAGTGGAGTTCATCAGGGTTCCGTTCTTGGGCCACTTCTATTCATAGTATATATAAATTATATAAGCCACGGACAGAAATCTATTGTCTCCAAATTTGCTGATGATACAAAACTATGCGGAATACCAAATGATCACTTAAACCAATTAGATATTCAAGAAGAATTAGATAAACTACAGCAATGATGCGAAAAGTTGCTAATGAAATTTATCCTAAGTAAATGTATGGTTATGAACATAGGTAGAAATAAATATATGTTCGATTACAAATTATTTAGAAATTCATTAACAAAAGTGGATGGTTAAAAGGATCTCGGCGTAATTATTAGTAATGATCTCAAATCATCTAAGCAGTTTATTTTTGCCTCAGAGAAAGCAAGTGAGATTCTAGGTTTGGTCGCGCGATTTTTTTTATTTTAAAAGCTCATCTGCCATAAGCTACATATATCGTTATTTCGCCCACATTTAGAATAAGCTGTATCCATATGGTCACCGAATCTCATTAAAGACATGATAGATTGGAAAAAGTACAACGACGCGCCACAAAGCTAATTACAAAAATTAAAAGTGAATGATTCGAAAATCGACTAAAATATATGAATCTATTTTCCCTGAAAAAAGCGTAAACTCAAGGATGATTTGATACAGATCTTTAATATTCTAAAGGGAATTAACAACATCAAAAGTGACAAATTTTTCACATTGAATGCGAATCAGACAAGAATTAATAGTCTCAAACTGTCAGGAAATAGGTTAAATTTGGAAGTGTACAGAAACAGATTCGCCAACACTGTAGTAAATGAATGTAGTGCAGTTTGATGTTTTAAAACTCATTTAGATAAACACTTATACAATATGCTGTAATGCCTGCCATTTATTTTATTGTATTTTATTTATTTAATGATCATTATTTATTTATCATTTATTATCATTTATTATTATTTATTCAGGAGGTGCTAAGATAAGAGGGAGGGTGGAGGGGTGTGGAGTGTATTCAGGGATGGAATGGGTGGGAGTGATTTTGTGCCTTTTTCTTTTTGGCTACCCCCCTTGTAAAGGGGAAAAAGCCTTGGTATATGTATGTATGTATATATTTGTTTATTCTTATTATACATTATTATTAATTATTCTTCTATTTATTACCATTTATTATTTATCTCTGATTATTATACATCATTATCTATTCATTTGCCTATTTTGTTTTATTTTTTATTTTATTTTTATCGCATCAGACATAGTAATGGACCAAAAGGTCTCCTGTCGGCACACTCTTCCTTTGTAATCCTTTTTAAACGAGGAAGTTTAAGGTGTCTGTTTCATAAGCCTCATAGTCAGTCAGGATGATATTGAAGTGTTTCCTGGAAGTCATTTCCTTTATTGCAGGTTTCTCTGTATGGCACAGCAAGAAAGGAAACGAGGTCATTCTTTGCACCCTTCCCCACTTCCGCCCTCCCCCGTTCCCGCCCTCCCAGCGTGGCAACGCGCCACTACTGTAGTGTCCCCTTAACGCATATAGCATTTTTGTAAAATAGAATTACTAATCTTGGTCAAACCATTATATGTGTCCATTACAATCAAATTATATATTATAAATAATATTGCCATATACTAGGATGGCCCTTGTAAGGTAAAAAGCATCCGAGTGTGACATTGTTGTATAAAATGTACAAAGTAATAGAATATTGATTGTATATAATTTATCATGGCGGCCGGGAATGCATCTACTGTACAAGTATAAAAGTAAAACTTAATTAACTCCTCTCTTACGGACAATTCCCATTTACCATGTTGTGGTAACTAAGCACATTATCCCGAAGGAAAAGAAAGACTAAAAGTAAATGGACGTGTCCACACGTATCCTCTTCGATCAGTAATTTTGCCATCGGCGAGTGGCAAACGTGGAGAGACGTCTGATCTTCTCACATCAGACCAGTAAGAATGGTCAGTTACTTATCACCAACGTATGACTACCATTAACAGACGTCAGTCTGGACACCAACGAGACTCGGAATCCTATGTCTTGTCTCTGACATGTTGGCAACATAGGACGGAGATTTCGTCCCTCGAGATAAACAAAGAGGACCACAACAAGAAGATGTATGTCAATAGTGACAACCTCATAACTCCTTGATTGGCAATAAAGATTCATTATTCTGTAGCTCTTTCCACACCTTCCTTGATTGGCAACAAAGTTTCATTATTATTTAGCTCCTTCCACACCTGTTGACTCCTCTCTTTCGTACCCCTAGCTGCCGGTAAGCGATTTAATTCATCTATGTGGCGCCCAGCCTCTGGAAGCGTAAAGGTGCTACCGGCCACCTTCATTAAGCTCTTCTGTTACTTGGGGCACTTCTTCCCTTATTCTGCCTCCCGACAGACGATGTCACTAACCTTTATAGCACACTTCCGGTAAGAGAGACTGACGGGTGTAAGGT
>NC_134777.1:10047423-10052423 GCF_046742065.1 Oratosquilla oratoria
ATAAACAAAATAGACAAATGATAACAAAACAAATAATCAAATACTATAAAATCTCGAATGTGCAAAACGTTGCACCAATAAGGAATTTATTCTGACACGGTGTTCTTGCTGACGTTTTCATTCTACTATCGTGTCGTTCTTAAACGTTAAAAGGTCATGAGACGAATAGGTAGTGACTGGTTGTTAACTTTGCATGACAAAAACGCAGATCTGGGCGCGCTCCTCGGTGCGTTCCTCGGTGCGTTCCGAGAAGTAGATGTACAATTCTCCTTACGTGCTTAGAATATGTCCTAAATAAAAAGATATTGGTCCTAATTAATGGCTGTTGTAAACGGGACACTAAACTATACCCTTTACTTATTTTATTGTAGCTAACACCAAACTATTCATTCACCCGAGGCTGAGACAGCGTGAAGAAAGGGGAACAGTTACTGCCACGAATGACCTCTATGATCGTCTTCGTCTTCTGAGAGAGAGAGACTACCGATATACACAATCACTGAGGCAAAGCAGGACGAAGTATTTATTGGGATAACGTTTCACTAATTCGAACTCTATTGAGTACTCGATGTATATTACAAAGGTTAACAAAGGCGGAGCATGCCGACAGGAGACCTTTTGGTCCATATCTAGGTCGGATGCGAAAAAAATCATAATAATAATAAATAAATAAACGAATAAGTAAAAACTATAATAATGTAAATAATAAATAAAATGCATAAATAAATGCATAGGTATAGTTGAATAATAAACAAATAGGTGAATAGTAAATAATAATAAGTTGACATATAACTAATAATAAGTGAGAATCAAGCAAATAATAATCAACAAAATAGACAAACAATAAAAAAAAAAAAAAAATAATATAAAATCTCGAATGTGCAAAACGTTGCACTAATAAAGAATTTGTTCTGACACGGTGATCTTCGTGACGTCCTCATTTTACTTTCGTGTCGTTCTAAAACGTCAACAGGTCATTAGACGAATAGGTAGTGACTGGTTGTTAACTTTGCATGACAAACACGCAGAGCTGGGTGCGTTCCTCAGTGCGTTCCTATGTGCGTTCCGATTTAGTAATATGGGTGCCGGTATAGTATGTGGCCTGCCTTTTGGATGTGGCCTATTACGATTTTTTTCTTTGGTATAGTATGTGGCCTACCGGACTTTTATTTCGGTATATGGATTACAAAGGAGGACCATGCCGACAGGAGACCTTTTGGTCCATAACTAGGTCGGATGAAAAAAAATAGAGAGAGAGTGAGAGAGAGAGAGAGAGAGAGAGAGAGAGAGAGAGAGAGAGAAAGAGAGAGTGAAAGATAATAAAGATAAATAAATAATAAATAAATAAATAGAAATCATATAATATAGATAATGATAAATAAAATAAGTAAATGAAAATGTAAAGTTAAATGACAAACAAACCTGTCTCTTAAGTTTTAATAGTTTGGGAGCGCTAACGGCGGCCAAACTACAGCGGAACGCACCGAGGAACGCATCGAGGAAAGCGTCCAGCTCTGCAAACACATGTGCACCGAAGGCAGGTATGTCTCCTTCTTGTCCCTTTATAAAGTCAGCGATACGGAGGTCACGTCAGGTCATGTCAAGTCATGTCAGGTCAGGTCGCGGCAGGTCATTTCAGGTCACGTCATGTCAGGTCAGGTCATGTTAGGATGTGTCAGGTCACGCCAGGTCGTGTCAGGTCACATCAGGTCATTTCAGGTCACGTCAGGTCGCGTCATGTCAAGTCAGGACGCATCGGGTCACGGCAGGTCATTTCAGGTCACGTCATGTCACGTCAGGTCACGTCAGGTCATGTTAGGAAGTGTCAGGTCACGCCAGGTCACGTCAGGTCATGGCAGGTCATTTCAGGTCACGTCATGTTATGTCAGGTCACGTTAGGTCATGTTAGGATACGTCAGGTCACGCCAGGCCACGTCAGGTCATGGCAGGTCATTTCAGGTCACGTCAGGTCATGTTAGGATGCGTCAGGTCGAGTCAGGTCACATCAAGTCGCATCAGGTCACGTCAGGTCACGAGAGGGGAGTAAAACTTTCGTACTTTCGTCCAGATACTCGTGTACACGCATGTGTACGCACGTGTGAGCGTACATGCCTGCACGCTTGTGAAGTTATTACCCTTGTTTCGTGTGTGCGTGTCTCTTTGTATCTGGTGTGTATGTGTGCAGAAGTGTGCACGTGTGTGTGTGAGTTTATGTAAGCATGCATGCGTTCGTGTGTGTGTGTGTGTGTGTGTGTGTGTGTGTGTGTGTGTGTGTGTGTGTGTGTGTGTGTGTGTGTGTGTGTGTGTGTGTGTGTGTGTGTGTGTGTGTGTGTGTGTGATTCACCTTTCACCTTGGTCTTTGGATCACGTGTTGGACTCGTGATCGACAGCTATTTCCCTCCCGGAAGAGAGCTCAGAGCTCGTATGACTGATCTATGGGTAATGCTATGACCTTACACGCACACACACACACCCAACTCCCCGCCCACGAGAGTTGGAGTAACGAACTCGAAGCGCAGCGATACTGAAATAATTTCAGCCCTGGGCAGGATTCGAACCAGGTGACAGTCTGGGACTCTACCAACAGCGCCACCGAGAGAGAGAGAGAGAGAGAGAGAGAGAGAGAGAGAGAGAGAGAGAGAGAGAGAGAGAGAGAGAGAGTGTGTGTGTGTGTGTGTGTGTGTGTGTGTGTGTGTGTGTGTGTGTGTGTGTGTGTGTGTGTGTGTGTGTGTGTGTGTGTGTGTGTGTGTGTGTGTGTGTGTGTGCGTGTGCGTTTATAGAGGTGCTTAGTGTAAACTGTTTAAATGAGAAGGAACAGGGCCAGGAGTAGAAGTAGAAATTGAGAGAAGTGTGAGAGGTGGTGAAGGATAGAGTAGAGGTAGGAGTGGAGAAGGAGTGGGGGTGTTACAAGGAGGGAGTAACAAGGTGTGCATCGATAGTGTTAGGAACAAGAAAGATAGGAGGGAATAGAAGGAAGGGTAGTGAGTGGTGGGATGATGAAGTGGAGAAGGTTGTAGAAGAAAAGAAGCGAGATTTCGCGGGCTGGTTGCAAAGTAGGACGTGAGAAGAAAGAAGAGAAGCAAAACCTTAGATAAAGGAGGGAGACGAAAAGGAGGGTAGATGTGAAATGGGGGAGGAGTATGACAGAGACTCTTGAAAAAAAAAATGGAAGGAAATCAAGTTAGGAAGGTGAGGTGAGTCAAGTAGAGAAGAAACGTTAAAAGGTGCAGATGGACAGAGCTTAACAAAAGAGGAAGTAAGAGGAAGGTATGCAGAGTATTTTAGAGAGCTGTTGAATGTGGAGGAGGATAGGGAGGGATTGGTTGTAGCAATTGGAGGCGCTAAAAATGACCGTGACGGGAGAGAAAAATGAAGGAGAAATAAGAAAAGATGAGGTGCAAGTAGCTATGAAAATGATGAGAAGAGGTAAGGCTCCTGGGTTAGATGGGTGTCATGCGGAGCGTCTAGAGAAGGGAGGTACAGTAGTGTGATAGAGGATTGGCTAGTGAGGTTGTTTAATGAATGTCTAAAGGAGGGTAGAGTACCAGAGGACTGGAGGAGTGCCTGTATAGTTCCGTTTTACAAGGGAAAAGGGACAAATGTTAGTGTAGCAGTTTCAGAGGGATCAGTTTGTTGAGTGTAGTTGGGAAGGTATATGGGAGGGTTTTAATTGAGAGGATTGGGAGAGGGACAGAAGGAGTAATTGATGGGGAACAGTGTGGGTTTAGGAAAGGCGGAGTTGCGTGGATCATATTTTTGTGGTAAGGAAGATATTTGAAAAAGCATTTCCTTTATAAATTTGAAAAAGTTTTATGACAGGATAGACAGAAAAGCACTGTAGGTGGTTTAGCAGATATATGGGATCGGGGGAAAGCTGTTAAGGGCAATGAATCTTTTTGTACGAAAGTGGTAAAGCCTGCGTTAGAACTGAAAATGGAGGGAGCGAGTGGTTTGAGGTAAAGTTGGGACTGTGATAGGGATGTGTCATATCGCCATGGCTGTTCAATGTGTACATAGAGGGGTGGTGCAGGAGGTATAGGTGAAAGTAATGGGCAAGGAACTGGAGGTAGTTAAAGAAAATGGAGAAAAGTTGGAGGCGAGCCAGTTGTTGTTTGCTGACGACACTGCACTTGTTGCAGGATCAGAGGGGGGGTTAAGGGAGTTAGTGACGAAGTTTGGTAGGGTATGCGGTAGGAGAAAGTTGAAGGAAAATGTGGATAAAAGTAAGGTGATGATATGTACAAGGGTAGATGACGGCAACGAGTTGGAAGTAATTCTTGAAGGAGAAAGGCCGGAGGAAGTGGATAGCGTTAGGTATTTGGGATCACATGTGGCAGGAAAGTAAGGAGTGGCAGTGGAGTTGAAGTGTAGACCGAGAGAAGCAAGTTAATACCATGGGGGATTAAAAAGTGTCATGGGAAATAGACATTTGGTGATGGAAGGGAAGAGGAGACTATATGAAGGGGTGCTTTTGCCGACGACGCTGTACGGGACAGACCTGAAATCTAAGAAGGAGTTTATACGGTCGAACGGTTCGTCGAACGCGGTTCGACAGACACGTCACGTGTTTAAAGTGATGTGTGAACGTGTGAACGGGGTAGTTGGTTGTCGAACACGTTGGGTTAAACCCCCCAAATACCCCGTTCACACGTTCACACATCACTTTAAACACGTGTCTGTCGAACCGCGTTCGACGCAATATTAGACCGTATAAACCCTCTCTAAGAGAGGCAGAAAGAGTTTGAATGCATAGATAGAGTGAGAAACGAGGAGGTGAGTAGGACAACTGGAGTGGAAAAGGGGATGGCAGATGTAGCTGATGAAAGAGTATTGGGATGGTTTGAACACGTAGAAAGAATGAGTGAAGAAAGACTAGTAAAAGCGGTCTGGAAGGTAGAGGTGGAGGGAGTGAACTTGAGGGGACGACCGAGTACGAGATGGAAGGATGAGGAAAAGGGGCGTTGAAGAAGGGAATGTCTCTTAAGGGCCATTTACACGGT
>NC_134777.1:10067423-10072423 GCF_046742065.1 Oratosquilla oratoria
TCCGCGCGGTCTCTCCGAGGAGCAAGCCCCCATGCATCCACCCTCCCTTCCCACTCCAAGTAACCCTCAACAGGTTCGACCAACTATATATGTCGCGTGTGAGTAAAAGCAGCAACGACTGCAACAGCACTGTAGGAGAGAGGCCAAACGCAGAGTATGGGATCCTACTGGAAGAAACGTTAAATACATTCGATCCCATACTCTGCGTTTGACCTCTCTCCTACAGTATATTTATGTCGCGATTGTTCAAGATTCTCCGGGCCGAAGCCCGAGCAGATTTCTGCGTCCTAGGAGTCAGCGGCTTGGGATTTCATGGTCTTCAGTTAGACGTATTTTGATCTTTGTTCTGACACTCTATCCTTACAGCAGCGTTTCCCAACCTGGAGTGCTGAAATCAATAAGAGATGCTGGGAAGTGATGCACACAAAAATCATATTGATATATGTATCATTGATTGCCCAGTTGTGCATATTTGACTTTTTCCATGCTATTTTATTGTTCTAGGGTGTTCTTATTTCTTTTACAAACAATATTGTCAATTTGTTTCAGTTCTAAGGAATCAGGAAAATAAATCATCTAGCAATACACCTTTCTTTTATCCTTCTAATAACAAGATAGGGGGTGCTGGACTGCTTAGACATGACAACAGGGGGTCCTATGGTCGGAAAGGGTTGGGAAACGCTGCCTTATAGGATTCAGATCAAACACCAACTCACACAGGCTGATAAGGATAAGAGAGTTACCATGTGTGGGTGGTTCTCTCAAAAGATTGAGAAAGAAAACATCCTGAACAACGTATTGATTGCAATGTCCAAACATAGAATTATTGGACCATTTTTCTTTGAAGTTGAGAATGGAAATGTCGCGACACCAATAAAGGAGCGCTATATGAAAGTCATGGAAAGGTTCTGGGGCGAGCTGGAGGAACGTAATATTGCTGAAGATGAACAGTCGTTTCAGCAAGATGGTGCTCCTCCTCACACTGCAAACATTACCATACACTGGTCGAAGAAGCACTTTGGGGAACACATCATCAGCCGCAAAACCGACACAGAATGGCCACCATATTCCCCGGATCTCAACCCCTGAGACTTCTTCCTCTGGGGTGTCCTCGAAGACAGTATCTATAAGAACAAACCCACTACCATTCCAGATTTGAAAGCAGCCATATTAGCGAATAGACCATCAGTCAGGAGGACTGTGTATGTGCATATTCTCTAAGCACCCTGTTTTTTTTTTCAAGTTTATGCCTTATCAGTTTGAAACATATAATTGTTATCTCAGCTTCAAGTAAATGTAATTGTTATCAATGTGCCATGATTGGATATTAAATAAATCCTACTTTAATGGTTTTTAATTATTCTGAAGCACACACACACACACACACACACACACACAAACACACACAAAACACACACACACACAAATACACACATGTACACACGCAAAACACACACACACACACACACACACACACACACACAAACACACACACACACACACACACACACATACACACACGCACATACACACACGCACACCTAGTATTATATGGTGTTTGAGAATCTGTGGGAAAAGATTCCCATGTGTTTGTGAGATGAAAGGGCTTTTTTCTTCAATAGGATTCTTGGAATCCGATTATAAAATGGTTGTAAACAACATGACTGATGGTACAGAAGTTGGTAGCTGTTTTGCTCTAACTAGTTACGCCTTTCTTGCTTTCAAAAATATAAAAACATGGGTGAGTATTGATTAGCTCTTAAATAAATATTATTAGGAAAATTGTCAATTGTAAATTAACAAAAAAATTAAGCAAATAAAGCTAGAGTCAGCGATTTTTAGAAAGAAAAAATATGGAACAGAGGTGACGGTTTTTGGGTTTATAAAAGTACCTAAACTAGGTAAACAGAATGAATCATGAAAGAAAAAGAAAAATAAATGGATATAGAGAAGAATGTAAAAAAAAAGCGAGAATTTTGTGATGAAATTAAAAAAGAACGATAAGATAACGATAATAGTACAGAGGGAAATTTTGGAGTTTATCGAAGAACACAAGACCTGGACAAAAAAAGACCCACAAAAATGAACAACCCAATCCAGTAAGGCCATAGAACAGCAGAAAAGGGAATAACAAGATGAGATGGAAGAAATGTACCTAAATACCTAAGTAAGATGCTGTAATGATTATAATTTATCTTATATTATTTGTTTTTGTTTTGTTATCATTTGTCTGTCTGATTTTCATTTATTATTAGTTATGTGTCAATTTATTATTATTTACTATTTACCTGTTTGTTTATTATTTTAACTATACCTATGCATTTATTTATGTATTTTATTTTTCATTTACATTATTATAGTTTTTATTTATTATTTTATTATTAATATGATTTTTTTTTTTTTTTTTTGCATCCAACTTAGATATGGATCAAAAGGTCTCCTGTCGGCATGCTCCGCCTTTGTAATCCTTTGTAATGTAGTGACGTTGTGAAAGGCAAAGGAAACAGTAGTGAGAGATGTATTAGACAAGAAATAGTGTGTAATTAATTATCATAGAGTGGACAGAGGATCATATTCCATTAAGAGTGAGGGGGATGAACAGGAGTCTATAAAAACAAAATAATCAGTATCAGTTGTATTATATGATAGGCAAGACATTTCAATTCCTTGCATAGGTTTCGTGTCGCCGACCGATCGTTCGATTTTCGGTCGAAGGTGGTCGGAAACTGGTCGCAAGCTTGGTTTATGGGTCTATAGCCTTAAAGATGAAAAAAAAGCTTTGTTTATCACGAAGAAGCATAGAGACTGAACAACTGTACATCAGGCTTAATGACCCCCTTATGGGTCGATAGCCTTAAAAAAAAAAAAAAAAAAAAAAAAAAAAAAAAGTGTGATCAGGGCTCAAGAGGAGGGAAAATGCCTAGTGATTGGAAAATGTGTGATATAGTGCCCATTTATGAAATAAGTACCAATACAGTACATCTGAATTAGTGTCTTTGACACGTGTGGAAGCCAAAATATGCGAGGGAATAATGATAAACCAGATTATCAAAATATCTAAAATAGGAGAATATTCTATTGAATCACAAGGTCGACTTTAGGAAGGGAAAACCATAAGCTCCCAATCTGTTGAGCTTTCATTTAAGAATACTAGATGTGCTTCAAAAGGTACCTTGTCGTTGTGTACCTCCATTCTAAATCGGTATGAAACTATTATCTCGATTTCATTGTTGTGTCTATCATCAGAGATTCTATTGCGCTGAGAGAAATTCTTATGTTGAGAAAGCGCTGAGCACAATTGCTTAGAAACTGTTGATAACTTCAAAATTCTGTGACACTGCAACATCTTTTGACGTACCAAATGCTAGAAGAACAACTGAATGAAGTTTCATAAAGAAGACCCTACGCTCAGAGGAACTTAGCTGCGGCCGAAGCCGTCACTTATACCCTATGTGCTTGGACTCTTGGGGCAGCAGGCAGACACTGCTGGAAACTGGATTCGAACCCACGACTAAGCGAATACGAGATGAGCACGATTCGGATTATGTCAACAGCGCCCCACTTTACTGTAAAACCGAAACTACTTTCTCTTGCGATTTGTTAATGTATGTCCCAGCTACCAGATGGACTTATGATAAAAAGAAAATTGTCCGATAGCAGGTACAGGTATAGATAACGGCTTCACCGACATTACTCATGCAGAGGACAAAACACAACCGAGAAAAAATAACACACACACACACACACACACACACACACACACACACACACACACACACACACACACACACACACACACACACACACACACACACACACACACACACACACACACACACACACACAGCAACTATTGGTAGGAATAGATTCGATACCCGTTTTAGTCAACTCTTCAATCTATACTACTTATCATCAACGCTAACATCAACATTTTTATATTCCTTGCATGAACTATCCTCTTGTGCTCTGACCCGAACTATTCCATGGCTACAACCATTCACGGCCTCGTGTGTCCATTCCCAAGAAAACATTCGTCTCCGGAAGACGCCAGAAGGAATCATTTCCTGGAAAGGCTTCGCCCTTCGCGATTACAAATGGCAACTGACGGCTCTTGACCAAGTTCTTAGCGATGAGGTAAAACGTGTGGATCCAGCCGCTTGGCGCGCGACGTTCAGAGTAAATGAGGAAATAAAACACACTTAGGTAAGGAAGCGCACTCAAAGATACTTGTATGGGAGAGCTGCCATCCTTGGTAAGAAATCATCGTCGTCACCATCTTCATCTTCATCGTCATCGTTATCGTCGTCGTCGTCGTCGTCATCGTCGTCGCCGTCGTCGTCTTCGTCATCGTCATCGTCATCGTCATCTTCATCGTCATCGTCATCGTCATCGTCATCGTCGTCGTCGTCATCGTTAACGTCATCGTCGATGTCGTCGTCATCTTCATCGTCATCGTCATCGTCATCGTTATCGTCTTCGTCATCGTCTTCGTCATTGTCTTCGTCGTCGTCGTCGCCATCGTCATCGTCATTGTCATCGTCATCGTCATCATCATCATCATCATTAGCAACAACAGCAACAACAGCAGTATTACAGTATTATTATAATTATCGTTATCATCACTACAGTATTATTGATATTATTATTATCATTATCATCATTATGATTATTACTACTGTTATCATTACTATTATTTTTATTGTTACTATTATCAATTATCATTATCATTATTATTATCATTATTATTATTTTTATTTTTATTACTATTATTATTATTATTATTATTATTATTATTATTATCATTATTATTATTATTATTATTATTATTATTATTATTATAATTATTATTATTATTATTACTATTATTATTGTTATTATTGTTATTATTATTATAATTATTATTATCATTGCTATTATTATCATTAATTATTATTATCATTATCGTTATCATCATTATTATTATTATTCTATTATCATTATTATTATTATTATTATTATTA
>NC_134777.1:10077423-10087423 GCF_046742065.1 Oratosquilla oratoria
GGGAGGGTGAGGGAAAGGGGAGGGGAGGGTGAGGGTAAAGGGGAGGGAAGGGTGAGGGGAAGAGGAGGGAAGGGTAAGGGGAAGAGGAGGGGAGGGTGAGGGGAAGGGGAGGGAGGGTGGGTTAGGGGAAAGGGAGGGGAGGGTGAGGGGAAAGGGGAGGGGAGGGTGAGGGGAAGGGAAGGGGAGGGAGAGGGGAGAAGTGGGAAGATAGGGACAGGGGTGAGGGGAAAGGGGAGGGAGGGTGAGGGAAAGGAAGGGAGGGTGAGGGTAAAGGGGAGGGAAGGGTGAGGGGAAGAGGAGGGGAGGGTGAGGGGAAGGGGAGGGAGGGTGAGGGGAAGGGGAGGGGAGGGCGAAGGGAGGGAGAGGGGAAGGGAGGGAGAGGGTGAGGGGAGAGTGCAGGGAGGGTGAGGGGGAAAGGGGAGGGGAGGGGTGAGGGGAAGGGAAGGGGAGGGTGAGTGAAAAGGGAGGGAAAGGGGAGGGGAGGGGAGGGTGAGGGGAAAGGGAAGGAGAGGGCGAGGGGAAGGGGAGGGGAGGGTAAGGGGAAAGGGGAGTGGAGGGTGAGGGGAGGGGAGGGAAGGGTGAGGGGAAAGGGGAGGGGAGGGTGAGGGGAAGGTGAGGGGTGGGAGAGGTTTAGTGGAAGAAGGACTGAGAACGAGGGGAGTGGAGTGGGGGGGAGAGGGAGGGGGAATGTAGAGAGGGAGGGTAATGAGGAAGGGGAGGAGGGCAAGGGGGAAGTGGGATGGGAGTTTAGCAGAACCTTAAGTCTCGAAAGGTCGATTTTTCTTTTTCTTTTTTTTTTCTTTTTTTTTTTTCTTTTTTTATAAGCCCACTTTCTGAAAGTGAAAAAAGTTTGTTAACTACATATCTATAAAACTGAAATTTCAAGAATATTTGGATAATCTGAGTCTTGAGAGGAAGTGTTCCAAAAACAGATGCAAGTTTTGATGACCCAAAATAAAAAGGAAATTGAAAACAAATGAAATGAAAAAAGATGACAAAAGAAAAGGATATAGCAAGAAACTATAAAAAGATATATGAATTAAGAAAAAAATGACACTGTGAGCGTGATGAGTCGAAAGCTGTACATCAAAGACCAATATTTTTCGAAAAAAAAAAAAAAATCGAAAGAAAGAAGGGCAAGAATCCGAAGCTCCTCGCATCGCCGAAGAACCTCGTAACCAGTGGGTCTTCGAGAAGAGAAAGGATTTTATTGTCGCCTTCGAAGACCAAAATTTTACGAAAAAAAAAAAAAATCGAAAGAAAGAATGGCAAGAGTCCGAAGCTCCTCACATCGCCGAGGAACAGAGAAAGGATTTTATTGTCGCCCTCGAAGACCAAAATTTAAAAAAAAATGAAAATAAAAAAATAAAAAGAAAGAACGGCAGGAGTCCGAAGCTCCTCACATCGCCGAAGAACCTTGCAACCAGTCGGTCTTCGATGAGAGAAAGGATTTTATTGTTGCCCTCGAAGACCAGAATTTTTCGAAAAAAAAAAAAAAAAAGAACGGCAGGAGTCCGAAGCTCCTCACATCGCCGAAGAACCTCGCAACCAGTCGGTCGACAAGGAGAGAAAGGATTTTATTGTCGCCCTCGAAGACCAAAATTTAAAAAAAAAAAAAGAACAGCAGGAGTCCGAAGCTCCTCACATCGCCGAAGAACAGAGAAAGGATTTTATTGTCGCCCTCGAAGACCAAAATTTTTCGGAAAAAAAAAAAATCGAAAGAAAGAACGGCAAGAGTCCGAAGCTCCTCACATCGCCGAAGAACCTTGCAACCAGTGGGTCTTCGAGGAGAGAAAGGATTTTATTGTCGCCCTCGAGGACCAGAATTTTTCGAAAAAAAAAAAAAAATCGAAAGAAAGAACGGCAAGAGTCCGAAGCTCCTCACATCGCCGAAGAACAGAGAAAGGATTTTAGTGTCGCCCTCGAAGACCAGAATTTTTCGAAGAAAAAAATCGAAAGAAAGAACGACAGGAGTCCGAAGCTCCTCACATCGCCGAAGAACCTCTCAACCAGTCGGTCGACAAGGAGAGAAAGGATTTTATTGGCGCCTCGAAGACCAAAATTTTTCGAGAAAAAACAAAAAAAAGATCGAAAGAAAGAACGGCAAGAGTCCGAAGCTCCTCACATCACCGAGGAACAGAGAAAGGATTTTAGTGTCGCCCTCGAAGACCAAAATTTTTCGAGAAAAAACAAAAAAAAGATCGAAAGAAAGAACGGCAAGAGTCCGAAGCTCCTCACATCGCCAAAGAACCTCGCAACGAGTCGGTCGACAAGGATAGAAAGGATTTTATTGTCGCCCTCGAAGACCAGAATTTTTCGGAAAAAAAAATCGAAAGAAAGAACAACAAGAGTCCGAAGCTCCTCACATCGCCGAAGAACAGAGAAAGGATTTTATTATCACCCTCGAAGACCAGAATTTTTCGAGAAAAAAAAATCGAAAGAACGGCAGGAGTCCGAAGCTCCTCACATCGCCGAAGAACCTCGCAACCAGTCGGTCGACAAGGAGATAAGGATTTTATTGTCGCCCTCGAAGACCAAAATTTTTCGAAAAAAAAAAAAATCGAAAGAAAGAACGGCAAGAGTCCGAAGCTCCTCACATCGCCGAAGAACAGAGAAAGGATTTTATTGTCGCCCTCGAAGACCAAAATTTTTCGAAAAAAAAAAAAATCGAAAGAAAGAAGGGCAAGAGTCCGAAGCTCCTCACATCGCCGAAGAACCTCGCAACCAGTCGGTCTTCGAGGAGAGAAAGGATTTTATTGTCGCCCTCGAAGACCAAAATTTTTCGAAAAAAAAAAAAAATCGAAAGAAAGAACGGCATGAGTCCAAAGCTCCTCACTTCACCGAAGAACCTCGCAACCAGTGGGTCTCGAGGAGAGAAAGGATTTTATTGTCGCCCTCGATGACCAGAATAAAAAAAAAAAAAAATCGAAAGAAAGAACGGCAGGAGTCCGAAGCTCCTCACATCGCCGAAGAACCTCGCAAGCAGTTGGTCGACAAGGAGAGAAAGGATTTTACTAGCGCCCTCGAAGACCGGAATTTTTCGAAAAATAAAATCAAAAGAAAGAACGGTAGGAGTCCGAAGCTCCTCACATCGCCGAAGAACCTCTCAACCAGTCGGTCGACAAGGAGAGAAAGGATTTTATTGGCGCCTCGAAGACCAAAATTTTTCGAGAAAAAACAAAAAAAAGATCGAAAGAAAGAACGGCAAGAGTCCGAAGCTCCTCACAACGCCGAAGAACAGAGAAAGGATTTATTGTCGCCCTCGAAGACCAATATTTTTCGAAGAAAAAAATCGAAAGAAAGAACGACAGGAGTCCGAAGCTCCTCACATCGCCGAAGAACCTCTCAACCAGTCGGTCGACAAGGAGAGAAAGGATTTTATTATCACCCTCGAAGACCAGAATTTTTCGAGAAAAAAAAATCGAAAGAACGGCAGGAGTCCGAAGCTCCTCACATCGCCGAAGAACAGAGAAAGGATTTTATCGTCGCCCTCGAAGACCAAATTTTTTCGGAAAAAAAAAAAAAAAATCGAAAGAAAGAAGGGCAAGAGTCCGAAGCTCCTCACAACGCCGAAGAACCTCTCACCAGTCGGTCGACGAGAAGAGAAAGAATTTTATTATCACCCTCGAAGACCAGAATTTAAAAAAAAATGAAAATAAAAAAATAAAAAGAAAGAACGGCAGGAGTCCGAAGCTCCTCACATCGCCAAAGAACCTCGCAACGAGTGGTTCTTCGAGGAGAGAAAGGATTTCATTATCACCCTCGAAGACCAGGATTTAAAAAAAAAAAAATCAAAAGAAAGAACAGCAGGAGTCCGAAGCTCCTCTCATCGCCGAAGAACCTTTCAACCAGTGGGTCTTCGAGGAGAAAAAGGATTTTATTGTCGCCCTCGAAGACCAAATTTTTTCGAAAAAAAAAAAATCGAAAGAAAGAACGACAAAAGTCCGAAGCTCCTCACATCGCCGAAGAACAGAGAAAGGATTTTATTGTCGCCCTCGAAGACCAGAATTTTTCGAGAAAAAAAAAGAAAAAAAATCGAAAGAAGAACGAAAAGAGTCCGAAGCTCCTCACATCGCCGAAGAACCTCGCAACCAGTAGGTCTTCGAGGAGAGAAAGGATTTTACTGGCGCCGTACGAACGCACCGACTTCAACTTTTACAAAAACCCGAAAACAAGGCACCGAATTAGTCTCTCCGTCCCTCCCATCATCTCCTCCTCCACCTCCACCTACACTGCCTTCTCTTCCACCTTCTCTTCGTCATCCACGTCCTTTTGCTCTTCCACCTCCTCTCTAACCTCAGTTCCTCCTCCACCTCCATCTCCCCCTCCTTCTCCACTTCCTCCTCTTTAACCTCCTTTACATCTTCCACCTCCTTTAGATCCTAAACCTTCTCCTCACTCCATTCCTTCCTTACGAAATTATCCTCTTCCACCTTCTCCCCATCCTTCGTTTACTCCTCCTCTTCTTCCCCTCTTATTCCCCCAGATGATCTTGTCCCTCGATTTACCTTCCATTAACCTACTCTCTTCTAACTTTTCCTCCTTATCCTTCCCCTTCCTTTATCCTTCCTTCTCGATCTTTCTTTTTCTTATCTTGTCCCTTGATTTACCTTCCATTAACCTACTTCCCTCTTTTATCTTTTCCTCCTTTTCCTTCCCCTTCCTTTATCCTTCCTCCTCGACCTTTCCTTTTCTTCTATTTTTCGTCTAAGCTGGTTTGAAAACGTTCCGTCCCTTCATCGAATATTCTTTAATCGTCTCTCTTCATCCTCCTCAATACCTCTCTTCCTCCTCTTCACTCCCTCTCGCATCTCTACCCATATGGGGAATTGACTGAGTAAGCTTATAGATCAATCCTTTAGGTGCTATTCTGGCACCCTATTGGACCAGAGGCACGTACTATTCCTTTCTGATTGTTTGACTAATCCACTAGCTTCTTTCAATATCTCCCCGGCGGGCGATAGTGTCACCAAGAAACGGTTACTGACTCACTCCCGCCTTTCCTCATATATTTCGTGTCTTCAACTTTTTAACCACGTATGGAGTTCAAACGGCATGAGATTTACGAGGTCATTACTTTAGGAACCTCTACGGACCGGGGTGACACAGTACTCTCTTATAATTAGAAAATGATATATATTAAAATGAATGAATAGATAGATAGATAGATAGATAGATAGGAATAATGATGATCATTTTCTAATTCTGCTAACTAGTATTTCTAATGCCCTTATCATATCTATAACTCCATCTCTATCGGTTGTTTTAAGAAACGGTTACACAACTTTATGGATGGGAATAACACATGGTCATGGACATGGAACTGCCTAGTGTAGGCCTTATGGTCTCTTGCAGTCTCCTTCATTCTTATGTTCTTATGTTCTTATGTTCTTCGACGTGGTTTTGTCCCTAAGGATAGAGCTTCTACTTATGACCAATAAGATAACTCAAATTTTTTTCAGTATTCTTTCTTCCTTCTGGGCGCTGTCACTCCTCTTCCTTTCTCTATCCCTTTCCCCTCCCTCCCTCCCTCCACTCCATCTTCTTTCCTCCACCCTAATCCCTCCCTACCCCTACCTCCCTCACCCACTCCCTCCATTCCTCCCGACTCTGTGGTCTCGTTCGCTCTTCTTGGAACTTCTCCTCCTCCACCCCACAATTCCCTACTTCCTGTGCTGCCCTCCCTCCCTCCCTCCCTCCTTCCCTCCCTCCTTCCCTCCCTCCTTCCCTCCCTCCCTCCTTCCGTCCCTTCCTCCTTCCCTCCCTCCTTCCCTCCCTCTTTCCCTCCTTCCCTCCCTCCTTCCTTCCCTCCTCCTATCCTCCCTCCCTCCTTCCCTCCCTCCTTCCCTCCCTCCCTCCTTCCTTCCTATCCATGGCTCCCTCCTTCCCTCCCTCCTTCCCTCCCTCCTTCCTTCCTCCCCTCCATCCTTCCCTCCCTCCTTCCCTCCTCCCCTCCATCCTTCCCTCTCTCTTTCCCTCCCTCCTCCCTTTCCTCCTTTCCTTTCTTTCATTTGTTCGCCTCAAGCCATCCCTCTGGCTTCCTTCCCAATCTTATTCCCTCTTTACCTCCCTCTCTCTCTCTTCGTCCCTCTCTCTAACTCAGGTCCCTATCTTTATCACCCTCTCTTCCTACCCCCTCTTTCCTCCCCTTCCTCTCTCCCCACTTCTACCTCTCTTTTCCCTCCCGCTCTCTCTTTTCGTCATTAATTTTCCCTAAAGAAAAACAACAGCAACAGTGACCAAAAAAACAAGTAAATTTACGATGAGAAGGACGTAGTGGAAAAAAAAGGAGAAAGAGAAGAATGAGGGAGGACAGGAAAGTGGAAGAAAAAGAGAAAGATAAAAACAAGGAAGAGAGGAAGAGTAGAACTCCCCCCCCAAAAAAAAAAAAAAAAAAAGATATCTTTGGCATCTCGTACATCCTTTCCCAAGTCAATGATACACATCTCAAAGTCACATCGCCCTTGGTCATGTGTGATCTCGATGCCGAGGACAGAGGGCCTAGGAACAGAAGACAAGACTCAAAACAGGGAACGGAGAAATATACAGGCAACAAGGAGATTAAGAGTAAAGCCGCGTCCACACTTGTTGCATTCCCACGAATCGTATCATCGTTGCGTTGCAGCGTGGACGGGAAAGCGTTGCATCGTGAGGTATACAGTTCTACATGTATGGTACTCATATAGCCTGTATTCAAACTAATAACTAACAATATGCAACGGTGCAACGGTTTCCCGTCCACACTGCTACGCAACGATGATACGATACGTGGAAATGCAACAAGTGTGGACGCGGCTTAAGACTAAGGGCCGTGCTTTTAAACCCTTTCGCCAGCCCAGGTTATCACTGTCTACCATTAGAAAGAAGAATTCTATTAACTTTGTTGATTATAGTTAAGAAAAATATTGGTAGGATTTGTAGACAAGCTGATAAGCCAAATACACTTAACTAGAACATCAGGTATAACTCCATCTTCTAATGCTAAAATAGCATTCGCCAGTGTTCAATAAGGGGAAAGGAAATGTTTGAGAAATTTAATAAATGTTTTGGAGGAGAATGGTGAAAAGTCAACGCCAGGAGGCGCTGAATGGCTGCTTCTGAAGACGTCACCTTTGCCCTGTTATGCGCTTGGGACTAAGTACCAGTCACTGCTGGAAATCGAAGTGCGGGACTCGAACCTCCAACCATGCGAATGCTACCAGCCACCTTCCTGATTTCAAAGATGGCGATAGTTACCATCGAGACGTTTTGTAAATGTATTTTCCTTTTTTTTTTTTTTTTTTTTGAGCAACAAATATTTTCTTCAAGGGCTCAAGACGCAACGTAATGGCTTCACCGCATTCGTCCCTTCCGTAATGGGTGATACCTTTCCGTTCAATTTTGCTGGCGTAAGGAGGTTTTATTCGTTTCCGTGGCGACGCCTCTGTGCCGTGTGGCGCATTTTATTTCAAAATCACCACTACCTTGATCACCGTTCCCTTTCCCTATCCATACCAAAGGAGTTAGGGAGGAATGTGTATAAGTAGGAGAACTTTACATGTACATGTCTACTAGAGGTGCCATCCTTGTAAATCCAGTTTCCTTTGACGAAAACCGTGCCACGCCGCCAGGGACTTTACCAGTCCAGTCTAGGCACTCCCATTTCGAGAAGAGGATCCTGCGGTCACACAATGGGATAGCAATCCTATTTCTTCAAGAAATCGAAAATGCTTTTTAATTTTTCTGAGTGGGGTAGGGGAAGACAGAGCCATGGGAGACGAGACGGAAAAGGGTAAGGTAAGGGAATGGCGGATCATGGAGGACACGCTGGGAGAAAGGGAAAAGGAGAGGGACTACTTCAATATACATATATATATATATATATATATGTATGTATATATATATATATATACATATGTATTATATATATATATATATATATATATGTATATATATATATATATATGTATATATATATATATATATATATATATACATGTATATATATATATATATATATATATATATATATGTGAAAGGTGGAGGGGGAAAACACAGGTCTTTATCTGATTATCGATTTTATTCCTGACCGGTTTCGCTTACAATAGCTTCTTCAGAGGAAGCTATTGTAAGCGAAACCGGTCAGGAATAAACTCGATACTCAGATAAAGACCGGTGTTTCCCCCCTCCACCTTTCCCATAATTTGTCCCAATGTCTCTACATATATATGTATGTATACAGTGTATATAATTTAAGGGAGAGGAGTTATGAAGAAGCCCAGCAAGACTTAATGTCCTCTTTAAAGATTGTGTTAAACATTGTGTTCTACCTAGCCCCAAGCGGTTTCATTCAGCTTAGAGATAACCCCATGGAATCTAAAGACTTATGTTAGCTGTCACTATGTTTAAGGGTAATGAGTTTCCATAGAAACAACAAATTAAATTAAAAACTATCTTTGGGGCTTTTTTTTTGTACTTTGTAGGTGAGGGTTTGTAGCCTGGGTGGTGGTGGTGGTGGTGGTGGTAGTGGTGGTGGTGGTGGTGGTGGTGGTGGTGGTAGTGGTGGTGGTGGTGGTGGTGGTGGTGGTGGTGGTGGTGGTAGCGGTGGTGGTGGTGGTGATGGTGCTGACGATGGTGGTGGTGATGGTGACAATGGTGGTGGTGATGGTGGTGCTGGTGTTGATGGTGACAATGGTGGTGGTGACGGTGATGGTGATGGTTGTAATGGTGACAATGGTGGTGGTGGTGGTGGTGGTGGTGGTGGTGGTGGTGGTGGTGGTGGTGGTGGTGGTGGTGGTGGTGGTGATGGTGATGATGGTGGTGGTGGTGGTGGTGGTGGTGGTGGTGGTGGTGGTGGTGGTGATGGTGGTGGTGATGATGGTGGTGGTGATGGTGATGATGGTGGTGGTGATGGTGGTGGTGGTGGTGGTGATGGTGGTGTTGGTGGTGGTGGTGGTGGTGTTGGTGGTGGTGGTGGTGGTGGTGGTGGTGGTGGTGGTGGTGGTGGTGGTGGTGGTGGTGGTGGTGGTGGTGGTGGTGGTGGTGGTGGTGGTGGTGCTAAGGAAGAGGTGAGGTTTGAGGGTTGCTCCTTCCTGGAGCCAGGGTGGTTATTTAAAGGGCCGAAAGGTTTCATTTCCAAACCTCAGGCGCTATTTGGGCTACGATTGTGGTCCAAGCTGAAGTTTAGGATAAAGTTGTCAATCGTGGTTGTGGTTGTGTTGTGGTTCTGGTTGTGATTGTGGTGATCGTAGTTATTGTTGTTGTTGTTGCTGTTGTTGTTATTGTTGTTGTTCTTGTTGTTCTTGTTCTTGTTCTTGTCCTTGTTCCTGTTCCTGTTCTTGTTCTTGTTCTTCTTATTCTTGTCCTTGTTCTTGTTCCTGTTCCTGTTCCTGTTGTTGTTCTTGTTCTTGTTGTTCTTGTTCTTGTCCTTGTTCTTGTTCCTGTTCCTGTTCCTGTTCTTGTTCTTGTGGTTGTGGTTGTGGTTGCGGTTGTGGTTGTGGTTGTGGACCATAGTGAATAGAGAACGGGATAGGTTGAGATCATAACAGGAAGGAATAAGAAAAAATAAATAAATGAAGAAATAAAAAATAATAAGAAGAGGTCATTACGGAGAAATAGATAAAGAATAAATGAATAGAGGAAGAAGAGGAGATAGGGAAAGAAAGAAAGAAGGCGAAAATGAATATAAAACGAAGGCGAGAAGTAAGAGAGGAAGCAAGGACTAAAGAGGAGGAGGAGGAGGTGAAGAGAGGAGGCGAAAATGAACAGGAAGAGAGGACACGAAAGCAGGAAAGAAGAGAGCAAGCAAAGACTAAAGAGGAGGGGGAGGTGAAGAGAGGAGGCGAAAATGAACAGGAAGAGAGACAACGAAGGCGAGAAAGAAGAGAGCAAGCAAGGACTAAAGAGGAGGAGGAGGTGAAGAGAAGAGGCGAAAATGAACAGGAAGAGAGAAAACCAGCGAGAAAGAAGAGAGCAAGCAAGGACTAAAGAGGAGGAGGAGGTGAGGAGAGGAGGCGAAAAT
>NC_134777.1:10092423-10097423 GCF_046742065.1 Oratosquilla oratoria
AAAGAGGGTGGAGGTGGACGAGGGCAAGGAAGACGTGAAGGAGGAGGAGGAGGAGAAGAAGGAGGGAAGAAGAGGAGGATGAAGAGAAGGAGGATTGGCTGGTTATTGGGGGTTTACGACGGCGCAACAGACGAGTTATTGCCAGCGGAGGAAGGGAAGGACAAACAGAAGAAGTGGAGGAGGAGGAGCGGAGGAGGAGGAGGGGGAGGAGGAGGAGGAGGAGGAGGAGGAGGAGAAGGGGGAGGATGGGACGAGGAGGAGGAGGTGATGGATATGGTATAAGGTAAGGAGGAGAAATAGGCGAAGGAATAGGAAGAAAGAGAAGAGGAGGAGGAGGAGAAGGAGAAGGACGGGACGAGGAGGAGGAGGTGGAGCTGGAAGAGGAGAACGAGGAGGAGTGAGGAGTAAATGAGATGGAGGAAAAGGAGGAAAGGGGAAGGAGGAGGAGGAGGGGAGGGAGGTGGAAGAGGAGGAGGAGGAGGAGGAGGAAAAGGAGGAGGAGGAGGAAGAGTAGTAGGAGAGTTGGAAGGAGAATCAGGAGAAATAAAGAGGAGAAGGAGGAGGAGGAGGAGGAGGAAGGAGGAGGAAGAGTAGTAGAAGAGTTGGAAGGAAAATCAGGAGAAATAAAGAGGAGGAGGAGGAGGAGGAGGAGGAAGATGAGTGGTGAAGGGAAGAGGAAAGATGAGGAAGGAAGGAGTAAGAGGAGGAACGGGAGGAAGATGGGGAGAAGGAGGAGTAGAAATAGAAGTAGAAGAAGGAGGTTCACAAGGAGAAGGAAGAAGAGGAGGGGAAGGGAGAAGAGGAGGAGAAGGAAGAAGAGGAGGTGAAGGAAGAGAGGAGAGAGTAATAGCAGGGAAAGATGAGGAAAGGAATGAACAAGAGTAAGAAGAGGAGGAAGAGGAGGACAAGAAGAGAGAGAGGATTATAAGAAAGGTCAGATTGAAATAGACGGACTTTGTGGTGATTTAGCGAGGGAGTGAGGGAGTGAGGGAGGAAGGGAAGAAGTGTGGGAGTTGTGAGGAAAAGTTGTTTTTTGGGGGGATGGGGGAAGAAGTAGTAAAGGGAGGAAGAGGAGGGAAAGGTTATCTCGCTTTCAGCTTTCGGCAGAAAAATAATCAGGAAGGTTCGAAGGTTTGCTGCTGGAGGGGCAGAAGGAGGGACGGAAGTAACAATAGGAGTAAGGTCGGGAGAATTAGAAGACCAGAAGAACATTTTAGGGGCCCAAGTAATGGGGAAGGAAGAGTACGTACTTTGTATAGTAAGCAGGAAAGGGAAGGAGGGCTCTCAAGGCCTGAAGAACATTTTAGGAGACTGAAGAACATTTTAGGAGCCTGAAGAACATTTTAGGAGCCTGAAGAACATTTTAGGGTCCCAAGTAATGGAGAAGAAAGAGTACGTGCTTTGTATAGTAAGCAGGAAAGGGAAGGAGGACATGTGAAAAGAGAAATGGGACGAGGAAAGGAGGGCTCTCAAGGCCTGAAGAACATTTTAGGAGCCTGAAGAACATTTTAGGCTCCCAAGTAATGGGGAAGGAAGGGTACGTATTTTGTATAGTAAGCAGGAAAGGGAAGGAGGACATGTGAAGGGAGAGATGGGACGAGGGAAGGAGTGCTCTCAAGGCCTGAAGAACATTTTAGGAGCCTGAAGAACATTTTAGGGGCCCAAGTAATGGGGAAGGAAGAGTACGTACTTTGTATAGTAAGCAGGAAAGGGAAGGAGGACATGTGAAAGGATAGATGTAACGAGGGAAGGAGGGCTCTTCATGAATTCTTCCAACACTCTGACGCTCTCTCTGGCAGCTGAGAGGGTTCGGACTTCGGAATTCGAACACTGAACGGGATAATATCGTCTCCTGCGCTTGGCCAGAACAAAATCTATAGAGTGTGCCATCGTGGGGAATGTGTTATGAAAAGGGTTAGGATGAGAGCGAGTAGGTCGGTAGAAGGTAATGCAAGGGGAGGAAAGGGAAAGAAGGGAAGGAAAATGGAGAGAGAGGATGGGAAGGAAAGGGGAAAGGAAGGGAAGGAAATGGAGGAGAGAGGATGGGAAGGAAAGGGAAAGGAAGGGAAGGAAAAGGAGGAGAGAGGATGGGAAAGAAAGGGAAAGGAAGGGAAGGAAAATGGAGAGAGAGGATGGGAAGGAAAGGGAAAGGAAGGGAAGAAAAATGGAGAGAGAGGATGGGATGGGAAGGGAAAGGAAGGGAAGGAAAAGGAGGAGAGAGGATGGGAAAGAAAGGGAAAGGAAGGGAAGGAAAATGGAGAGAGAGGATGGGAAGGAAAGGGAAAGGAAGGGAAGAAAAATGGAGAGAGAGGATGGGATGGGAAGGAAATGGAAAAGAAGGGAAGGAAAATGGAGAGAGAGGATGGGAAGGAATAAAGAGGGAAAATAAGGGAAAACAAAAAAAGAAAAAAAAAAAAGGGAAAAGAGAAATATAACTGAGATTTAGCGCCGGAAATAAGGGACAAGAAGGACAATCCAAAAGGAAATTTTGTTTGAGGAGGTAAAGCAGAAAGTATCTGGGGAGGTGGGGGGGAGGAGATGGAGGGAATTGAGTTTAAAGAGGGCAATAAAGGGAGAGGGGGGGAGAGGGGATGTATGTGAGAGTAGGAGGCAAAAGTAATATGGGGGGTAGAAGAAAGACGACGGGGTGGCTAGCAGGAAATGACACGCGTGCTTTACCCCCCCTCCCCCCATTCCCTCCTTCCTCCCCTCCCACCCTCTTCCCTCACTCCTCCTTCTCCCCCCCTCCCCTCCCCTCCCCTCCCCTGAAGCCTCACTCTTTCTTGCGCAGTTTTACCGGCCCAGAAACAACCTCGACCTCCAACCCTCCCCCCTCCCCCCTCCCCCCGGCCCTCGGCTCACCCCCATATCCCCCCACACACATCCTTCACTTTCCTCCCACTCTCTCAACCTCACCCTGCTCCAGGTACCTCCCCCCGTTTTAGGACACTTCGTCCCTTGTCTTTGACAGGATCAGCGTCTCCCAGTGTTTACATGGAGGCATATATACAAAAGAAAGAGTTGAGTAGGCGAAACTATGTATTTCGATTGCTGAAGAGGATCGCAGTTAGCAAACGAAATATATAGTTTCGCTTACTCAGCTCTTTCTTTCGTCCGACTGTGGTGTTAGTTATGATTTACAAATGTGTTACTACGCTTTTCACCAGTGATATATACAAAAAATACATAAATCACTTATATGCATATACGTATCAATTTATCAATACGTCACATATGTGTATGTACATTATGTATATTTCCTATATGAATATGATTTTTTTTTCCTTTCTAGAAAGATTAGATTCAAAATACAAAAGTTTGTTGACTTTGCTTATGCCCTCAATCCTGTTGTAAGTTAGCGCAAATCCGCTACATGCTTACATAAATATATACACGTTTATATTGATAAATATTTTAGACAAGTGATTTGGACGATGGAGAACATAAACACAAGGGAAGGTACGGAACCATAAACACTTACGAACGAAACGTAAGAGTGTTTAGGGTTCCGTGCTTTCCCCTGTGTTTATGTTCTCCATCATCCAAAACACGTTTATATGTACATTCTAGTTATTAATTATACATACACAGGTTCCCATAACAAATATATACCAAGTTCGACAAAGATCGAGTAACAATCACAAGTTTACAATTGAAGATTTACTCAAGTTTATAAGAAATATAATAATACTATCTCATAATGTTCATAAAACAACATCTACAGATATTATTTCTTTCTTAGAATAAAAAAAATCAGAGAAGTGGAGGATGAACTTGATAACATTGATGTCGACTACGTTAATTAGATTTGTAATGCTAATCAACGTGATTAAAACTTGCAACAAGGTAATATCATTCAGCTTGTCTGAAAATCTGTATCCATGTCTTTTTCATTTAACAGAACCAAAGGAAAGAGCAAAGTAACGTAAAAATAGAAATTTCTGGAAATTTAGACTTAATCATGTGTGTCTGTGTGTGTGTGTGTGTGTGTGTGTGTGTGTGTGTGTGTGTGTGTGTGTGTGTGTGTGTGTGTGTGTGTGTGTGTGTGTGTGTGTGTGTGTGTGTGTGTGTGTGTGTGTGTGTGTGTGTGTGTGTGTGTGTGTGTGTGTGTGTGTGTGTGTGTGTGTGTGTGTGTGCGTGTATGTGTGTATGTGTGTGTGAGTATACATATAGATATACCTTATATGATAACAAATAAAACCCACTTTTTCATAAAAAGAAAAGAAAAATCTCAGACAGTATACCCTGAGATGCTGTTGCAAGCTCTCTTTGTGACCCGCTGGCTTAGTGGTGGGGCCCCCCCGATCTCCCTCTCCATTGCGCATGCCCAAACCGCGCCATCACCCAGCACGCGTAGAGGGTGAACCACTATGCGCTGTAATATCGAAGTAAGCGGCAACCCCCTTCTATCACCACTTCCAGATCACGTCTAATATACCATGAACACCAACCCTAAACTGAACATGAGAAGAAGAAAAAAATCTGTATAGGAAAAAATGAATAAATAAGAACAAAAGAACACAGAAACTACAGCCATTTCGGACGGTTAAATGAGGATGACTGAGATCGGGAAGTGGCTGAATTCTCCCCCACGACGCGTCTTTGGTGAAATTCCCGGCGGCCAGCAGCGGGGAGCTCCACCCGGAATTCCAAACCTCATAGTCCTCCAGAAAAAGACACTTACACTTTCTAGGATACGTCATAAGAAAACAACAATTAGAACATACGTGCCCCACGGGAAAAATAGAAGGAAAGAGGGCAAGAGGAAGTCCACGCAGGAAATATGTAGACGGGCTATGGACGTCTGTAGAAGAAGAAATAACAAATGCAATCTTGTTAAGAAGAAGAGCCATGTGCACACAGGAACGGAGCTCCATGGTGGCCAACGTCCAAGTTGATACGGCACCTCGGTAAGGTAAGGTAAGGTAATAGTCCCCGGTTCGATTCCTTTACGGGGTAGGCAATAATTACATTTTGAAATAAGTGACTTATATTGGTTG
>NC_134777.1:10107423-10109923 GCF_046742065.1 Oratosquilla oratoria
CCATCCAATACAAATACATTGCAAACATATGAAAAGGATTAGTGATACAAACCTTGCTTTGCTTTCTCATGGTGAATATGCAGTACCATTGCACTGGGGCTATCATGTCTCGTACCCCCACCCACCCCCCAGGATAAGAACCACTGGTCTCGCTGTTTCCAGGCCACTTCACATAGCTTCTTAGCAGCCCTTTCGTAGAGGAAAGGAAGATGTAGAAAGAGAGGAAATAAGAGGGGTAATTCTTCCAAAAGCGCGCGCAAGCACTTGTGTGTGTGTGTGTGTGTGTGTGTGTGTGTGTGTGTGTGTGTGTGTGTGTGTGTGTGTGTGTGTGTGTGTGTGTGTGTGTGTGTGTGTGTGTGTGTGTGTGTGTGTGTGTGTGTGTGTGTGTGTGTGTGTGTGTGTGTGTGTGTGTCTGTGTGTGTGTGTCTGTGTGTGTGTGTGTGTGTGTGTGTGTGTGTGTGTGTGTGTGTGTGTGTGTGTGTGTGTGTCTGTGTCTGTGTGTGTGCGTATGCCTGTGTACACACATATATTCGCACAAGTGCGTGTGAATTCCTGAACGTATATATCGCCAGTACTTTAAAGAAACAAAAAACAAAAAAAAACATACTTCTCAGGAGGCAAAAACAACCCTGAAAAGCCACATCATTACACGTCATGTTTGCCAGTTTAGGAATGGATGAGCCAATCCAGTAAAAACACAAAAATTCTGAATGATGGATCAATTACGGGGAAATACTCGCGGCGGATTCAGAAGTGTTCCCTGAACAAATAAAACATAAGCATCAACATATATATTCAAGTTCGTCTGAACGATTCGTTGATCTCCGTCACTTGACGCAAGATGTTCTTTGACATCCACCGATAGTTACCACTTGTTCTAAGCGGGCTATCCATGTAAAGGAGGCACAGGTAGAGGCTTGAGCCACGGCCAAGTGCCTACTAGAAAGCGTTTCTCATAATTCATAATACTCCTTTCCTATACACTGTAATTAGGTAAACACATACACACACACACACACACACACACACACACACAGAATTTAAGAACAAACTAGATGCTGAGATATACAAAGACGGGACTCTACGAGCATAGCTCCCTTCCCCGTATGATACAACTATGTAAATGCAACTAGGTAAACTAGGTAAATACATACAAACACACACACCCGCAACAATGACAGATGAAAACAGTGGCCAGACGATAACGACTGCGAGTGGAGTGATTGGAGGAAATCGTGGAGCCCGTTACGTTACGAAAAAGAAAGTGAAACATGAAGAATGTTGAAAGAGAAACGTGGAACGTGTGTAAAGAGGCCATAGCAGCTGTCAAGAATGTCGTAAAACAACAGGGCAGGACTCGCAGTAATGGGTATAAACTGGACAAATTTAGATTTAAAAAGGAAATAGGCAAGAATTGGTTTACTAATAGGGTGGTCGATGAATGGAATAAACTTAGTAACCATGTAGTAAGCGCTGAAACTATCAGTTGTTTTAAAAAACGATTAGACAACTTTATGGATGGAGATGACAGGTGGTGATGGATACGGAGCTGCCTAGTGTAGGCCTTATGGTCTCTTGCAGTCTCCTTTATTCTTATGTTCTCTTCTTATGTTCTTATGTGTCTGTGCAGACGCTGAACACGAAAATGACTATATTGACAGAGTAAAACTTGATCAGCCAAGAACAGGAGTAGATACGATGAATGGAATAAACTTCCTGCAGAAGCTGTGCAACGTAGTTCAGTTCGAAGCTTTAAGATTCGTTTAGATAAACACCTAAGCAAGATGCTGTAATGCCTGCCATTTGTTTTTGTTTTTTTCATTTATTTATTTGTTTGTTATTATTTGTTAGCTTGTTTATTATCATTTGCTTGATTATTATTTATTACTAGTTATCTGTAAATTTATTATCATTTATTATTTGTTGCCAGTTTGTTTACCTATCTATGTATTTTATTTATTATTATTTATATCATTATATTTTTATTTATTTATCTATTTATTTATTTATTTATCTATCTACTTATATATTTATATATTTATTCATCATTATTATAATTGTTTCGCATCCGACCTAGTTATGGACCAAAAGGTCTCCTGTCGGCATGCTTCTCCTTTGTAATCCTTTGTAATCTTGAATAAAGTACTAATAACAATAGTAGACGATATGAAGAAAAAAAAGTTGTGCGTGTGTACTTGACAAGCAAATATTTGTATCCTGAGGGCCGCAACAAAGGAAAAAAGAGAGAGAAGAAGAAGTGGGTGCATATGAAGATGAGATCGTGATTTCGAAGAAAGGATTCAGAGAGAAAAAGAAATGTAATAAATTAAAAAAGATCGGAAGTTGTGTACAGCCACGAACGAAAGTTTTGTGTTAGCCAGAGTTTGTCGTGATACAAAATTCAGATTCTTAGTCTGACTTTTTTTTTTATCTGTTCAAGTAAAAATTACCTAACTGCAAGATAAATACTGCATAGGAAAATATATCACATACTCGACAA
>NC_134777.1:10112423-10117423 GCF_046742065.1 Oratosquilla oratoria
GTGCACACACAGGCACACACACACACACACACACACACACACACACACACACACACACACACACACACACACACACACACACACACACACACACACACACAAGACATTCTCCCAAAACAGAGCACAATTTGTTTGTTCATATGTGTGCTGAATGACACTCGCCTTCGTCTGCAAAGGCTTGCTTTTACATTTTCCACGTCCGGATGTGTGAGACGCCTTCTGAAGAGAATCTTCGAGAAGGTCGTTTCAGCGCACCTGTCTCATAAGACTTTGTTCCGTAGACACAAAACGCTTGTCTTCAATGCCCCCCGGTTTCTTAGGCGCTTGTTGAAGGTGTTTTCCCGAGTGTTTACTCAAAGTTCCGCATTTGAAAGATACTCTGCCTGGGCCACGCGGCTGACTCGGCCGGCTTTTGCAATGCGCGAACAGAGTCTTCTGTGTGACGGGTTTCCATGAACCAAGGAAGGAAGACAAGGTTGCCGGTTGCTCGAATACTGTACACATGTTGCAATATGTAGCCTCGCCACAGTACTCCGCCTCTGCCGCGCATGCGTTCCGAGAAACCCAAACGATAAGCAACCTAACCGCGTGTCGTAACGAGACTCGTCCCCTTTCTGGCACTCCTCGAGTTCCCGCCCTCTCCCCTGCGCATGATGCGCGTGCCTCTCGATACACATCCATGCATCCTGACGCCAGGATATTCTATCCAGAAACTGGGAGACTCCTGTCTTCCCCCGGATAAAACATGGCTACGTGTGGTCTTTGTCGTCGTTTGGACGACCTTGAGGAGTCCTACATCCGATTGGCCTTCGAAAGAAAGATCTAAAGTGGTATTCTTTAAAAAAAATCTTTCCTTACATAAATACTTTCTTATATAACTCTTATATAAATCCTTGGAAGGGATTCTTTAAAGAATACCACCGTAAGAATCTTATGGTCGCATTCTTAAAAAATGAACTTTTTCCTTATATAAATCTTATATAAATCCTTGGAAGGAAAAGATTTTTTTACAATACCACTGTAAGACTCTTACGGTGGTATTCCTAAAAAATTCTTTCCTTACATAAACCTTTCCTTACATAAATCTTATATGAATCCTTGGAAGGGAAAGAACGTAAGAATCTTACGGTGGTATTCTTAGAAAAAAAATATTTCCTTATGTAAATCTTATATAAACCCTTGGAAGGGAAAGAATTTTTTTAAGAATATCACCGCTAGTTCCTGCTGAAGACAATCTCTTCTACTACGATCAGAGTCAGGAACTTCGAGTCTCAACACCGAGGTCAGTTCCGTGTCGGGGAAGAGAAGATACCTTAAGTGACTAATTGGCCACTTCGACAAGACTCCCGGCTCTCGAAGTCTTGCGAAGTCGCGTGGAGGAGAATCTCCTGTGGAGCTTTGGCATAGCTTCCGCGCTGGCGGACCCTTTCCCCTCAACGGTGCCCAGACTCTCTGTGTTGTCAGTCCTTCAGTCCCATTCGTCCTAGCAATAAGACTCTCAACTTGGCTACTCAACTCCTGTCAACCCTCAACTTGGTTACTCAACTCCATCCTCTTTCGCTCCTACTCTTTCAAGACCCTCCCGCCCCTGACCTCACTCTTACCCAAATCCCTCCAAAGTCTAATCTTCATATTAGGTTGTTGTTTAACTATTCATATTTTGTTCGGGGTAATACCACACAGTTTCATTCAGCTGGGAGTGGAATTTCGTACTCTAAGGTATGGGCCATATAAACTATATAAACTATATAAACATATAAACTATGTGTGTGTGTGTGTATGTGTGTGTGTGTGTGTGTGTGTGTGTGTGTGTGTGTGTGTGTGTGTGTGTGTGTGTGTGCGCGTGTATGTGTGTGTGCATATATGTATGTATGTAAGTATGTATGTATGTATGTATGTATGTATGTATGTATGTATATATGTATGTGTGTATGTGTGTGTGTATGTATGTATGTATGTATGTATGTATGTATGTATGTATATATGTATATATGTATATGTGTATATGTGTATATGTGTATATGTGTATATGTGTATATGTGTATGTGTGTATGTGTGTATGTGTGTATGTGTGTATGTGTGTATGTGTGTGTGTGTGTGTGTGTGTATGTGTGTGTGTGTGTGTGTGTGTGTGTGTGTGTGTGTGTGTGTGTGTGTGTGTGTGTGTGTGTGTGTGTGTGTGTGTATGTATGTGTGTGTGTGTATGTATGTATGTATGTATGTATGTATGTATGTATGTATGTATGTATGTATGTATGTATGTACGTATGTACGTATGTATGTATGTATGTATGTATGTATGTATGTATGTATGTATGTATGTATGTATGTATGTATGTATGTATGTATGTATGCATGTGTGTGTGTACAGGCATATGTACATAAGGAGCTCTCAATAGACAGCATTCCTGCTTCGAACGAAAGAGACAGCGTTTGTTCCATTACGGGGAAATGGTGGCCAACTGTCGAAGAATCGTACTTTCATTGTTTCCCAATCTTCCTCTGGAATGGGGAACACTGAAGGTGCAGTATACCAGTGCTACAATTCTGTGCAGAGACCTTATCGAGATCCTAACAGGATCGAGGTCGTTACACTGATGTCAGGCCGCGTTCACAAACCCAGATAATCCAACGCTACATATCACATGTAACTCAGCACCATCTACTGTATACATTCTTGCTTGAGTCAAGTCAACTTGATGAGAGACAGAAGCTGTATCGTCCCTCTTGTGATAGGTCGGTATATGACAGTGGAATTATCAATTCTGAACAAGTAGATGTGTATGTGTGTGTGTGTGTGTGTGTGTGTGTGTGTGTGTGTGTGTGTGTGTGTGTGTGTGTGTGTGTGTGTGTGTGTGTGTGTGTGTGTGTGTGTGTGCACGCGCGCGCGTGTGTGAACTGTACTCTTGTGACCAGTCAGCCCAGAGCTGGTGACACTCTCGACAAGCTTGATTCAAGAAGTGGTCACATCCTCTGCTCAGACTCTTGTGCGTTTTAAGCTCATTTTTCCGGATGTTTTCCTGGAAGGCCTTTGCAAACTTGTTGTGTTTGCATGTGTCCACGAGCAGGTGACGTCATGCCGCCAGAATTTGCTCTAAGATGTCCCAGACTTTGAGCTCTCAAAGATCCGTGTTGCGTCGACCAGAAATAAGATTATTTTACTTTTTCGTCTTGGTTTGATAAAGATTCTTTTTTTATCTAAAGTAAATTATGTTAAGTGTGGGGATGATCATTCTTTTCAGTCGCTGACGTCTTGGTTTGATAAAGATTAATTTGTTTTATCCAAAGTAAATTATGTTAAATGTGGGACTGTTCGTTCTTTTTAATCGCTGACGTCTTGGTTTGATAAAGATCAATTTGTTTTATCCAAAGTAAATTATGTTAAGTGTGGAGCTGTTCGTTCTTTTCAGACGCTGACGTCTTGGTTTGAGAAAGATCAATTTGCTGAAGAGGATCACAGTTAGTGATCGAAATATACAGAACTTTCGACATTAGTGTCTTTTTTTTCCGACGGTGGGATAAAAGTTTATTTTGCTAATGTACTACGACATTACTTTACTATGAAAATATATTATATTAAGTGTGGGGTTGTTCGTTCTTTTCAGACACTGACGACACATGAACCGAACAAAATCGAGGTACTTCCAGCCGTCTCACGTCAATGACACTTACCTCTACAACAGAATAAAAATCATCTGGGATCGAGAGCACCAAACCACATAAACAGTATCACTTTTTATATAAAAATCTCAGGCATTACAGCCAAATTATGCATGAGGACACTGATCTTTACTGATAAAATCAAAATATCTCTTAGCCTTTTGAGGGCCCAAAGGTCCTATTAGGGGTGGATAAAATCGCCAGAAGAAATTGATCAAAGAGGCCACTAGACTTTAAGGTTAACCCCCTTTCTACCCAAAGAATCATACAAGATGACATGAATATTGTATACCAGCTGATGCCGGATGATTTTATTCGGCCTAAAGTAAACTCCTGTGAAATACAATTTTTTTTTTTTTTTTTTTTTTTTTTTTTTTTTTTAAGGACTATCGACCCATAAGGGGATCATTAAGCCTGTTGTGAAGTTGTTCATTCTCTACGTCTTTTATGTTTTTTTTTTTTTTGCAGTCTCGGGGTACAGGGTTAGTGGTAATGTGCTACTACAGTACTCTACTGAGGACACTCGAAGTTGACCCACGACATGGAACACAGTCATGCAAAGGTATATTGCCTTTTTGCTGCATTGATACAGCTGCCTGCAGAAAATCACCTTAACTAAAGGGGAATGGCTGTACAAAGAAATATGAAAGATACTCAACATTGAGAAATATAGTTGTATGGCTTCGATACATCATGGGTGAGTGAGCTTCAAATATGTGTTTAGTCTAATACCAGATGATTTCGTTCGGCTGGGAATCGGAATTTGGTCAGAAAGAGGTCCTCGTTGGTCAAGACTTTGTTGTGGACTAAGTCCAAGTTTCAGGTGATTCGGATCATTTTGATTTTCCTAACTATTTTTTTCTTTTGTCGTTTCTTTATTTTTTCTAACCTAACCTAACCTAGTCTAACCTAACCTAACCTAATCTAACCTAACCTAAGCTAACCTATCGTAACCTAACCCAGCCTAACCTAACTTAACCTAACTTAACCTAACCTAACCTAACCTAACCTGACCTAACCTAACCTAACCTATCTAAACCTAACCTAACTTAACCTAACCTGACCTGACCTAACCTAACCTAACCTGACTTAACCTAACATTATCGAACAAAACCTAGCTTAACATAATCTAACCCAACATGACCTAACCTAACCTAACCAGACTGACCTAACCTAACTTAACCTAACCTAACCTAACCTGACCTAACCTGACCTAACCTAACCTAACCTAACCTGACCTAACCTAACCTTACCTTACCTAACCTCGTCAACTACTTTGGGTATGCCTGTCTCACAGCCATGTAGTTTGGTTGCTGACAGCAAAAATCCTCTTGGTATCA
>NC_134777.1:10122423-10129923 GCF_046742065.1 Oratosquilla oratoria
CACACACACTTCAACGAATGGACGGCTTAGAAGACGTTCTGAAGAAAAGTGAAGTCTGTGGATCC
Organism: Oratosquilla oratoria; assembly: GCF_046742065.1. Taxonomy (NCBI): domain Eukaryota; kingdom Metazoa; phylum Arthropoda; class Malacostraca; order Stomatopoda; family Squillidae; genus Oratosquilla; species Oratosquilla oratoria. The sequence goes on from NC_134777.1 coordinate 10,122,489, forward strand.
CAACGCAAAGAGAAGTGCCTAGTGTTTTTGCAGGGTGGGGGGAAATTGCTCGTGGAGTAGTGGGAAAGTAGGGAAAGAGGAAAAGGGGAGGGATTACTGAGGGAAATGGAAGGAAATGAGGAGGGAGTAGACTTTGCCCAGCCAGACAAGCGGAAGGTAAACAAAAGACTTAGCGAGGATCAAATGTCTAATAAAAATGTAAAGATTAGAAGTATAGAGAGGAGCAATACAGAAGAAAGTGACGAGAATATGTTCCAGGGATTTAAAGAGGGTGGGGGGGACACAACCCCCCCCCCCGACGGAGAAGACGGGCGGAGAGGGTTGATAAGGTGGTGGAGGACCTGGAACGTAAGTTAGGTAATGTAGACTCCATTTTCCAGAGAATTGAAAGGTTGGAACAACTAGAGAAGGCTAACAGAAACTTAACTGAAGAAATAGAGGACCTAAAAAGACAGTTAGGAAATGTAAAGGAGGAGAATGAGAAATTGAAGAAGAATAGTAATGAAAATAGAGAGAAAATAGCTACAGAAGTTAAAAATTGGAGAATAACTCAAGAAGGGAATAAGGTTTCATTCACTGACATAGTCAAACAGCAATTGAAAGAACATAATGAAGACTCAGTTATTAAAGTGATGAGACAGAAGGAGAATATAGTAAGAGAATTAGCTGACAAAAAGAAATGTATAATTATATTAGGAATGGAAGAGAAACATAACCCAGATAGAACCGCAAGAATCAAGGAGGAAAATGAAAGAGTAAGCAGTTTATTAAAATTAGTCCAGGAAGTTGAACCAGAAATTATAAAGGAAATTGAGGAAAAATTCAGACTAGGAAAATATAGTACAGATAAGACCAGACCAATTAAGATTAAATTCAGGTCACAAACAACGGCAGAGAAAATTCTATCCAAGACAGGGAAACTAGCAACAAATGATCAATATAAAAAGGTATGGATAAAAAGAGAAATGAATAAGGAGGAAAGAGAGGAAGAAAAGAAGAAAAGAATTGAAGCTAAGGCAAAAAACGAGGAAAGAACGGAGTCAGAGAAAGAGAGATTCTATTGGAGAGTAGTGAACATGAAAATAAAGCAGTTCGACATACTAAAGAAAAACATAAGGGAAACAGAGAACACAATGGAAGTGGCAGAAAACTAAGAGTGTCTTACACAAATATAGATGGATTGATAACAGGATTGAATGAACTGAATGATTATTTGAAAGAAAAAGAACCGGACATAATGGGAATTGTAGAAACAAAATTAAAAGGCCCACTACCACCCAACAGTGTAGGACATGATACATACAATTATTGGATTAGAAACAGAGAGAAAAAACAAGGGGGTGGAGTTATGTTCCTGACTAAGAAGGATATAAACGTGAAAGGTGTCATATATGGAAAGAATACAGTAGAGATGATTATGATAGAAGTGGAAGACCGAGATAAGAAGAGCAGAAAATTTGTGATCAATTATGTGCCTCCGAAAACAGCCTCATGGGAGGAGAGTGAACATAAAAGTATGTTAGAGGACACAAAGATAGCATTAACTAAAATAATGGAAGACGGAGGAAGAATAGTTATGATGGGCGACTTTAATTGCAAAGAAATCTGCTGGGAAGAAATGACAGTAAAGAGTGGTGATGACTCATGGGGAAATGCTCTACTTGAGATGATTACTGACCATTCAATGACACAATGGATACAAGAGAACACTAGGTATAGAAATGAAGAAGAACCATCGAGGCTAGACTTAATAATTACATCTGAACCTAGAATAGTGGACAAGATTGAATATAAAACACCAATAGGTAAAAGTGACCACATATTGATTGAACTGGAACTTAATGAAGAAAAATATATGAAAAGAAATGAACAATATAGAAAAGGAAGAATGATGTATGAAAAAACAAACTTTGATAAAATAAGAGAATTCTTCCAACAAGAAAACTGGGAAGAAATATACAAAGAAGAAACATCAGTGGAAGAGAAATGGAATATCTTGACAAAAATTTACAAAAAAGGAGTGGAAAAGTATGTCCCAAGACAAAAACAAGAAAAAGAATATGTAAAATGCTGGTACAACAAAAGTTGTAGGGAGTTAAAAGACAAAAGAGACAAAGCCTGGACCAGATGGAAAAAAGACAGAAGACCTGAAAAATGGAAAATATATACTGGTTATAGAAATGAATATGTACAAAAGTGCAGAGAGGAAAAAAGAAAATATGAAAAAGATGTTATAGAAAAGTGTAAAGATCAACCAAAACTATTCTACAGATTTGTAAACAATAAACTGAAAAACAAACAAGACTTGGAGAAATTAAGACAAGGAGGAGTTGAATACACTGAGGAAATGGAAATGGCAGAAATTATGAACAAACATTTTAAATCAGTGTTTACAAGGGAAAATATACAACCTGAAGAGATTGAGTGGAAGGAAAAAGTCCCCCCTATGGAAGAAATAGAAGTAACAAAGAATGAAATATTGACACACTTGGGTAATTTTGATGTCAGAAAATCGCATGGGCCAGATGAAATAGCAAACTGGATTCTGAAAGAATGCAGGAATGAACTGGCAGACAAAATACATAGCATAATAAGCAGTTCCTTAAAAGAAGGAAAAGTTCCAGAAGATTGGAAAAAAGCAAATATAGTACCTATATATAAAGGAGGAAATAAAGAAGAACCTACCAACTATAGACCAGTCTCTCTAACAAGTACAATAGCAAAAATTTGTGAAAGAATTATCAAAAGTAGATGGGTAAAATACTTGGAAAAAAACAACGTACTAAATCCAAGGCAATTTGGATTCAGACAAGGGCGATCATGCGTCACCAATTTAATATGTTTCTATTCAAGGCTAATAGATATAATACAAGAAAGAGATGGATGGGCTGATTGTGCATTTCTAGACCTAAAAAAAGCTTTTGACAAAGTACCACATAAGAAGCTGCTTAAGAAATTAGAATATGAAGGAGGAATACAAGGTAAATTGCTAAATTGGATGGAAGACTTTTTGCAAGACAGAAAAATGAGAGTAGTGATAAGAGATCAGCACTCAAAATGGAATGAAGTAATAAGCGGTGTCCCGCAGGGAACAGTTCTGGCCCCAATAATGTTTGCTATATATATTAATGATATGGATGAAGGAATTGAAAGCTATATGAGCTTCTTTGCAGATGATGCAAAACTACTGAAAAGAATGAAAACTGAAGAAGATTGTGAATCACTACAGAGAGATCTAAATAAAGTACAGGAATGGAGTAGGAAGTGGGAGATGGAGTTCAATACAAAAAAGTGTAGTATAATGGAATTTGGAAAAAGCAAAAACAGAATAACAGGATCATATAATTTGGGAGAAGAAGGAATAAAAAGAGTAGAAAACGAGAAGGACCTGGGAGTCATTATTATGAATAATATGTCACCTGAGAAACATATAAATAAGATTTTTGGAGAAACCTATAATTTAATAAGAACAATCAAAGTGGCATTTACATACCTGGATGAAGAAATGGTGAGGAAAATCCTAATCACCCTGATAAGACCAAGATTGGAATATGCAGCAACGATATGGTCACCAAGTACAAAAAAATGTATAAAAAAACTTGAAAGAATACAAAGAGCAATTACAAAATTGGCACCAACACTCTCAAAACTATCATATGAAGAGAGACTACAAAAACTTAAACTACAGACACTAGAGCAAAGAAGAGAGAGAGGAGATTTGGTAACTATTTACAGAATCATGAAAGGCATAGAAATTACTGATAGAGAGAATCTGATAAAATGGGATGACAGAAATACAAGAGGACACGGAAAGAAAATAAAAAAAGACAGCTATAGAAGAGATTTGAAAAAGAACAGCTTTCCTCACAGAGCAATAGACAGTTGGAACAAGTTAGATGAGAAAGTGGTGTGTGCAAAAACAATACACGAATTTAAAAATAGTTTAGATAAAATGAGATATGAAGACGGGACCCCACGAGCATAGCTCCCCTTCCCGTAAAATACAACTAGGTACAACTAGGTAAATACACATACACACACACACACATACACAGACACACACACACACACATACACAGACACGCACATAAACACACACACACATACACAAACACACACACACACACACACACACATACACACATACATACACACACACACACACACACGACTCGGTGGCGTGGTTGATAGAGTACTGGACTGCCAGTACGGAGGTGCGGCAGTACCTGGGTTGTTACTCCGACTCTGGTGGGCGGGGTGTGTGTGTGTGTGTGTGTGTGTGTGTGTGTGTGTGTGTGTGTGTGTGTGTGTGTGTATGTATGTGTGTGTGTGTGTGTGTGTGTGTGTGTGTGTGTGTGTGTGTGTGTGTGTGTGTGTGTGTGTGTGTGTGTGTGTGTGTGTGTGTGTAAGGTCATAGCATTACTCATAGATCGGTCATACGAAATATCAAGGTGAATACACACACACACACACACACACACACACACACACACACACACACGCACACACATACACGCACGCACACGCACGCACGCACACACACATGCATATACACAAATATCTTGCTCAAGGTAGACAGTAACGAGCTGCAATGTTAATGAAGCTTTCAAAACTGAAGCGGAGCACGATATTTCGGACTTCCCACGTGTGTGTGTGTGTGTGTGTGTGTGTGTGTGTGTGTGTGTGTGTGTGTGTGTGTGTGTGTGTGTGTGTGTGTGTGTGTGTGTGTGTGTGTGTGTGTGTGTGTGTGTGTGTGTGTGTGTGCGTGCGCGCGCGCGTTTACGTACACATCCGCCCCTAACGTAATACATTTCCCCCTTGTTATGCCACATCCTCAACTGGCCCCGAATCCGGTGTCCTTTCGTGTCTAAAGTTCGAATCTTTCCCTCACCTCCCGTTCCTCCTTTTCCTCTCCCTAGACTCTCAGAATCGAGAGACCAGCCACTCGATTTTTCCCCTATCACTCTTCCATATATCATTCCCATATCCTCAACTTCCTCTAAACGCCAACCCTTTGTAGCAGGAGTTTCCAAACTGTGGGTCGCGACCCCACAAAAGGGCCATGACCCTTGCATCTGATGGGTCATGTTGGGTCCAACTGTACATACAAATCAGCCACACAGACCCGCGTATTGATTTGCTTGTATCAAAAGAACAAATACACCCTTCTCATTAAAATATATTATCATATAAATCCTTCATTGGTAAACAATAATACGCACTTTTTGTTATTTCTCTTTCTCTACTGTGATTAATAAAGTTTAATGTGTCTGCGATGTTAAGAATTAGTACGTTTTCAGAAGACTTAAAAAGATGTTGGGGGTTATGGTAGGTTTGGTATTACTGAAAGGGGCAACGTATTGGAAAAGTCTGTGAAACACTGGTCTAATGTCTCGACTTTTCATTGTGCCTTTCACTCAGAGCTGGGCGCGTTCCTTGGTGCGTTCCTAGTTGCGTTCCTCGTTGACTACCTCCCACAGAAAAGAAATTAACCTCAATTCTTTCGCTGGGAATAATTGAGGTCACTGCATTCAGTTTGTGGACACTCAAAGACAGATGACTTCTGCGGGATGTCGACGGAATCTTAAACGAATTCGGAATTCCAATGAAAAACAGAGCGTCAGTCGAGTTAGTTTAAGTCGAAGATCTCACAAGGAGATTAGCCAATCAAACAATGCAGTTCAGTTCGAAGTTTTAAGATTCGTTTAGATAAACATAAGAACATAAGAATGAAGGAGACTGCAAGAGACCATAAGGCCTACACAAGGCAGCTCCGTATCCATCACCACCTGTCATCCCCATCCATAAAGTTGTCTAATCGTTTCTTAAAACAACTGATAGTTTCAGCGCTTACTACATGGCTACTAAGTCTATTCCATTCGTCGACCACCCTATTAGTAAACCAATTCTTGCCTATTTCCTTCTTAAATCTAAATTTGTCTAATTCAAATCCATTACTGCGAGTCCTGCCTGTTGTTTTAATATGATGACCTTACTTGCATCTCCCTTGTTAAAGCCTAAGCAAAATGCTGTAATGCCTGCCATTTATTCTATATTATTTATTTATTTGTTTGTATTTATTTGTCTGTTTGTTTATTATTATTATTTGTCTGTTTGTTTATTCTTATTTGCTTGATTTTAATTTATTATCCTTTATCTGTCATTGTATTATTATCTACTATTTTCTTGTTTATCATTTAGCTATACCTATGTATTTATCTGTTTTGTTTATCATTATTTATGTTGTTATGATTTTCATTTGTTTATTCATTTATTTATCATGATTATTATCTTTTCGCATCCGACCTATTTATGGACCAAAAGGTCTCCTGTCGGCATGCTCCTCCTTTGTAATTTTGTAATCCTTTGTAATCCTTTGTAAGCCGGAAATAACCCCCACCCACCCCCATCCAGCTGAATCCGACCGCTGGACGTTAGCTTAAACAAAATCACAAAAGGACACCATAGACGCAAAAGGGTTGAAGCGAAGCGAAGACAAGCGAAAAAGCGAAGACAAGTGAAAGATACTTTGAATCGGTTGAGCAGTTCAACGCGGATCTGGTGTTGACTCTATTTATCTATCTATCTACCTACCTATCTATCTATCTATCTATCTATCTATCCATCTATCTATCTTTCTATCTATCCATCTATCTATCCATGTCTCCCCCTCTCCCTCCCTCTCTCTCTCTCTCTCTCTCTCTCTCTCTCTCTCTCTCTCTCTCTCTCTCTCTCTCTCTCTCTCTCTCTCTCTCTCTCTCTCTCTCTCTCTCTTTTGTTTTTTGGGGGGAAAGAAGGATCCTTAGCTAAAAAAATAAGTAATAGACAGATAAATAAATCAATAGATAATATATACACATAAGATTAGATGAATGAATGAATGAATCAATCAATCAATCAATATGTAAATCAATAGATGAATTGATAAATGAATGAATAAACAGATAAGCAATTTTCTGTCCATCTTATCTCATTCTCCGACAGTGGGTCGATAAGTCTCATTTTACAAATGTGCTCCTACATTATACCTTCCTAATACAGAAATAGATAAAAAATAGAGTAAAATCTATAAAGTACGACAGGGCTACCGAAGGAGGTAAGAAAAGAAGACAAGAGAAGAGGGAGGAGGGAGACGAGGAGGAGGAGGAGAAGAATGAGTACCCGGGAAGAGTCACGTATGAGTGAGTGAAGCCGCCATCTTTGTCCTATCCGTAGCACCACTCACAACCAAGCTGACGATCTGTTTCCGACCACCTCCTTCGACTGTGGCACTTTTGTTTCCCTCGTGGTTAGCGTCAGGTGGCTATTTCATCTTCATCTTCGTCACGGGGAACGAGATGCATTCCAATTGCAGCATTGTCTTGAATTATCTTTATAAACAGAAGGGAATTTCATATTCATCTTCGTGACGGGGAACGAGATGCATTCCAATTGC
>NC_134777.1:10149923-10167423 GCF_046742065.1 Oratosquilla oratoria
TATAGATAGATATGAATATACATAAGTATAAATAAAAGTAAAGAAATAAATATATTAGTACGATAATGAAGGGTTAATGAAATTCATATAAACAAATCAACAAATGAATAATTAGATGAATAGATGAATATAGATGAATATAAATAAAAGTAAAAAATAAATACATTAACACATGGTTAATGAAATTCATATAGATAAACCAACAAATGAATTATTAAATGAATACAAGAATATAGATAAATATAGATGAATATAAATAAAAGTAAAGAAATATATACATTAGTACGATAATGAAATGTTAATGAAATTTATATGAATAAACCAACAAATGAATAATTACATGAATAGATGAATGAATAAAGGATTGAATAAATTAATAAATTAATCGTCGCCTCGGGTGTCCGAGTTCCGTGAATCTGACCGACAGCATGAAAGGGGAGGGAGGGAGCGAGAGAGCGACGAAGGGAACGCCTAACGGGTATTCACCGTACGCACAACCCAATTATGCAGAGATCATCATAAAAACATCCCGACCACCACCACCCGCGGGTGGGGGGAGGGTGTGGGGGAGGGGGTAGAGATGAAGGGCTTTTCGACATCCGCCTACAACGCCCGCTGGCCGCCCGCGACCCCGAACCAATTTATCGACCCACAAGGGCACAATGGTGGGTAATTTGCGGCCCGGGAGAACGAATTTCGGGGAACTCAGGTGTTCGGGCCGACGGCTTCCTGTCACAAAATGGCGCCAGTGGATCAATAGCATCGAGACAGTCCCCCTCTACCCACCCACCCACCCCTCCTCCTCCCTCCAAAGACAGAGCAAAAGAAGATTGGCGCCAAAACGGAAGGATATGGCATCTTCGTCTTGTCGCGTCGTTACAGTCAGAGTACCTCGGACTATGGGTACCACGAGCCGACGTTGAGCCACCAACTTCATTTTGAACTCAAGCCTTTTTCTTTCGTGTAGTTATCGTCACTTTTATTGATATTGTTGTCATTGCTGATATTATTATTATTACTGTTATTATTACTATCATTATTATTGTTGTTGTTATTATTACTGTTATTATTACTATCATTATTATTGTTGTTGTTATCATTATCATAATTATTATTATTATTATTATTATTATTATTATTATTATTACTATTATTATTATTATTATCATTATTATTATATTATCATTATCGTTTTTTTTACTGCCGCTATTATTATTAGCATTATAGTTACACACTGAATGGCTACTAAAAATATATAAGTAATAAATAAGTAAATAAACAAATAAATAAGTAAATGAATAAATGAATAAATAAATAAATAAATAGATAAATTAATTAATTAATAAATAGATAAATAGATAAATAAGAAAATAGATGAATAAATAAATAAATAAATAAATAGAAAAAAAGAATAAATAAATAAATGAATAGATAATTAAATAGATAAATAAATAAATGAATAAATATATAAATAAATAAATAAATAAATAAATAAATAAAAAAAAGACTCAGAATTATTCCCTTTTGGTCTTCTCCCACCTTCCGTACCTTCTTTCTTACTCTATCATTCTCTTTTATATATATATATATATATATATATATATATATATATATATATATATATATATATATATATATATATATATATATATATATATATATATAGACTTCCTCTCTTCCGTATTTGATATAGAGTTTATTTAGAAATTTGTAAAAATAATATATTCCGAGTATTCGAAACGGATACGCTTTTCAGAAATATAAAATAAAATAAATACAAATACTCCTTCCATCAGACGTTACTTATACCCTTGAACTTTTCTTTCTAGACCTCATGGAATTTGTAACTTTAAGATTTTCCTAAAACTGTGTACAGTCACAAATAAAGGTTTTATCCTCTTATTTAAGTGTTTCATGATACAAAATTGAAATTCTTTATCTGACAACTATTTCAAACCTTTCTATTCAAGAAAATGAGCTAATTCTAAGATCATGTCTACATAGCAAAAACATATCACGTACTCAACAACAACCAAAAAAAGGAAAAAATTGACCTTGATAGAGATGTAGCCTAACAGGAAAAATAGAAGGAAAGAAGGCAAGAGGAAGAACTACGTAGGAAACATGTAGACGGATTAAGGACGTCTGTAGAAGAAGAAGAAATAACAAATGTCGTCTTTTTTAAGAAGAGCCATGTGCAGACAGAAACGGAGATCCATGGTGGCCAACGTCCAAGTCGATACGGCACTAAGGTAAGGTAAGGTAAGGTAAGGTAAGGTAAGGTGAGGTAAGGTAAGGTTAGGTAAGGCAAGGTAAGGTAAGGTAAGGTAAGGTAAGGTAAGGTAAGGTAAGGTATGGTAAGGTAAGGTAGGGCAGGGCAAGGTAAGGGAAGGTAAGGTAAGGTGAGGTAAGGTAAGGTAAGGTAAGGTAAGGTGAGGTAAGGTAAGGTAAGGTAAGGTAAGGTAAGGTAAGGTAAGGTAAGGTAAGGTAAGGTAAGGTAAGGTAAGGTAAGGTAAGGTAAGGTAAGGTATGATAAGGTAAGGTAAGGAAAGAAAAGGTAAGGTAAGGTAAGGCAAGGTAAGGTAAGGCAAGGTAAGGTAAGGTAAGGGAAGGTAGGGTAAGGTAAGGTAAGGTAAGTGAAGGTATGGTAAGGTAAGGTAAGGTAAGGTAAGGTAAGGTAAGGTAAGGTAAGGTAACGAAAGGTAAGGTAAGGTAAGGTAAGGTAAGGTAAGGTAAGGAAAGGTAAGGTAAGGTAAGGTAAGGAAAGGTAAGGTAAGGTAAGGTAAGGTAAGAGATGTAGCGTAGGTCAAACATTTTCTCGTAACTGTACATGTTTACACCTGGGGAAAAACAGATAAAGATGCGGTTCATCTAAGAAAATTTTACCTTTCTATGGCATTTCCAGGACTATTCCGTCAGCAACCGTCGCTTTTTCCTCACTTCAGTATTATACAACTTTCTTATTGTTTTTCCTTACCATCTCTCTCGTCTCCCCCCTCTCTCTCTCTCTCTCCCTCTCTCTCTCTCTCTCTCTATTTTTTATCTATCATCTATCTCTATCTATCTATCTATCTATCTATCTATCTATCTATCTATCTATCTCTATCTCTCTCTCTCTTTCTCTCTCTTTCTCTTTCTATCTATCTATTTATCTATCTCTATCTATCTATCTCTCTTTCTCTCTATCTCTCTTTCTCTCTATCTATCTATCTATCTATCTTTTTCTCTCACTTTCTCTCCCTTTCTCTTCCTCTCCCTCCATCCCCCTCCTCTCTCTCTCTCTCTCTCTCTCTCTCTCTCTCTCTCTCTCTCTCTCTCTCTCTCTCTCTCTCTCTCTCTTTCCTTAATGCCCACCCTATGATACAGCTAACCAGTGATTACTTTGTCGAAAGCCTTATTGACCTCAGGCGTTACATCTGACATGACTCAGACGTCTGTGCCTCAGCCTCTTCGACCACCACGCTCCTCTCCATATATAGTAGTATACACCCAGGAAAACAATTGCTCATTATCTAATCCATCCTCTTGTTAGTTAGCGCTAGGAGCCATGTTTTTGTAGCCTTGCGTATCGGCTGCCTTTGACAGCCACTTTCACGCTACCTTCGACTAATTGATAATCATTATCGGCTGAGGGGACAATGAACGCTGTTGTTGTCATTTCATTTCATTAGTTAGAATTCCGATGAATCCATACAATGTCACCAATCTTAGACATTGACTGGGAATTATATATAGGTGTTGTATGCACATATGTAAATACATATACATATACATATACATTTACATATATACATATACATATACATATACATATACATATACATATACATATACAAATACATTTATATATACATATACATATACATATGCATATACATATACATGTACATATACATACAGTATACATATACATATACATATACATATGCGAATATATACATATACTTGTACATACACACATCCATATGTATACCCATATAAACATCCAAATACACATACACATCAATTTGAACATCTAAATCCATATACATATCCGCATAATCATCTAAATACATATACATACACTTGTAACTGTATACACACTGGCAATTAGCCGAAGGTGGGGTGTAAGTGGTTGTTAGTCTTAGATGGTATGGAAACCTCCAATCAGATATCCTCCGTCACTAACGAGGAGATGGATTTAACGACGGGCAATTACCGACAACTCAAATGTGTGTCACAGACGGACAGAGACCAAATGTAACACCTTTCAACATACCTACAATTAGCCATTTCCGGCCAAATAGTGAGCTTAATAATGTTGGTCTGGCTCTAGAGAAAGCAATTGACTGCATACATGTCAATTCAAAGTTGAGTTAAATGAAATGTTCTTTACTGGAGACTAGAAATAACGCCTATTCCAGTTTCCATATACCTTCCTTCCTAACTCTCTAACGCTTTAGTTAATTGCAGCACAAGTGTTACGTGCAAATAATTTGGTCTGGATGGTGGTAGATGACGGAAATATTTAATAAGTCGGTAGACACAGGATTCGTGCCTATTTCTTGTGGGAATAGGCAAACGTTGTTCCTGTTTTCGAAAATGGTGGTACATCGCCTGTGCACAACTACAGTCTTATCAGTTTGACGCCGATTATGGGTAAAATGCTAGAATCAATAATGGCTAATAGAATCAGAGATCGCATTGAGAGACATAATTTGATTCGTGACTCACAGCATAGGTTCACCAAGGGTTCATGTGTAACTAATCTTCTATCTTTTTTACACTAATGCCTACAAGGCGTCAGATAACAATGATAGTTACGATGTTATTTACCCTGACTTTAGCAAAGCACTCGACAAGATGCCCCACCAGAGGCTACTAAATAAAGTCAAAGCCTATGGCATAGAACAAAAAGTATTTGAAAGAATTAGAGCTTGAATCAGTGACAGAAAACAGCGGGTCACTATTAACAGTGTAAAATCCAAATGGGCGAGTGTTACTAGTGGAGTTCCCCAGGTATCGGTTTTGGGCCCATGATTTTTCATTGTGTATATAAACGACTTGGGCAATGGGATTAATAGCGATGTTAGTAAATCTGCAGACGACACTATAAAAGGACGCTAAATTAGGTCAGAAGAAGATGTCGGGATACTGCAGGAAGATCTTAACAAATTGTTCACATGGTCGGTGAAATGGCAAATGGACTTCAATATCTTAAAGTACAGTGTATCAAACGTGGGTTTACACAATCCAGAAAGTAGATATCGCTTAGACAAGACCTCTATAGAGAAAACTGAGTGCGAGAGAGGCTTAGGAGTGCTAGTGAGTCCTGATCTTAAATCTAGGAAACAGTGCATTAACACCAGGAATAGAGCTAACAGAGCATCAAATGTCATTGCTAAGATGGTTACGAATAAAAGTTCAGATGTAGTTATCAAATTCTTTCTGGCACTAGTTAGACCTATCCTTAACTATGCGGTACAGTCTTGGTCTCCGTCCTATGGAATGCATATTAATTCATTAGAATCGGTAGAGAAGAGAATGACGAAAGTGATACATGGCCTCAGAAATTTACCTTACAAAGAGGATTAGACACCTTATTTATATTATGGAAGAAGGTAGAATGTAGAATGACCTAATAGAGGTGTTCAAGTGGACCATGGGCTTTAACAAGGGTAATGCAGACAAGGTCATCATATTAAGACAACAAGGCAGGACTCACAATGATGGATTTAAATATGACAAGTTTAGACTTAAGACGTAATTAGACAAGAACTAGTTTACTAATAGAGTGGTCAACTAATGGAATAGACTTAGTAACTATGTAGAGCCCTGAAACTATCGGTTGTTCTAAGAGAAGGTTAGATAATGTACAGATGGGGATGATAGGTGGTAATGTACACGGAACTGCATATTGTAGGCCTTATGGTCTCTTGAAGTCTCCTTCATTCTTATGTTCTTATGACGTCTATTGAGATGAGGAGGAACCTCTGGACCCTAGAAGGCCTTCTGTCATATTTATCTATTCATTTCTATTGTTATTATCATTACTGTTAATATAATTTTTGCCTAAAGACAGACGATTTCATTCATGCTAGGATTGGGACCTCTGGGCGCTTGCAACGAGACTTCCCAGATTTTTTTTTTTTTTTTTTTTTTTTTTTTTAGAAAGAGGATTACAACAACCAATGTAGTATCAACTTTGGCGAAAGACACATCACAAGGAAAAAAGTCTTTCTTTCACGAAACAGACCATCAGGCGATACTGAGAGAGACAAATCTCCGGCAGATTAAGATAAACGGAGCTTAGTGATAAGGTCACACCCTTAGTAGTCAGAGACCGCTCTGAATTGAATCAATTCGCCTGGCGTCAACCAGAATAAAATATCTAAAGGGAGGTTCTGGCCAGGGTTCTTGAGTTCAACTACTCCGAGACCTGAGCTCCGTTCTCCGGTCTCAAGCATGATTCCAAAGGATCATCCGCAATCCTTTGCAGCACCATTTTTTTTTTTTTTTTTTCACAAAACATTCAGGCGAAACCGTTACAAAGCTGCCTCCCAGGAGGTGCTCGGCCATTCCTCGAAACACCAAAGAAGTTTCTCATCAGCCTGAAACGATTATTTCTTGGTATTTCATCGGACAAGAAGAAAAAAAAAATTGCAGTTTGGCTTTTGTATGATACCTCTTGGAAACGCTCACAATGGACACGTCTTTTAAAACCCCACGTGGGGCTTGACTACACGAGTTGTATACATTTGATATTCTAGGGATTCATTTGACACCCCTACGGACCAGAGGAACACAGACTAAGCTTCCTTAAAAAATCATCATGGGCATTTTTTAATTCTACTTTATGTTGACCTCTTTAAATTCTCATTTACGCCCCTACGGACCAGAGGAACGCAGACTAATCTTCCTTCAAAATTTATTCTGAGCAATTTACAATTTCTAGGGTTCCAGATCTTTAGCACCATGTCAGTCTCAAATGATAGAAGCGATGGTTATTGGCGATCAGGTACGAATACATACCTTTTAAAAGTCAAACCTTTAGTGCGTGTTCTTCTTCTTTTTCTTCTTCTTCTTCTTCTTCTTCTTCTTCATCTTCTTCTTCTTCTTCTTCTTCTTCTTTTTCTTCTTCTTCGTCTTCTTCTTTTTCTTCGTTTTCTTCTTCTTCTTCTTCTTCTTCTTCTTCTTCTTCTTCTTCTTCTTCTTCGTCTTCCTCTTCTTCCTTCTTCTTCTTCTTCTTCTTCTTCTTCCTCTACTTCTTCTTCTTCTTCTTCGTCTTCTTCTTCTTCTTCTTCTTCTTCTTCTTCTTCTTCTTCTTCTTCTTCTTCTTCTTCATCATCTTCCTCTTCTTCTTTTTCCTCTTCTTCGTCTTCTTCTTCGTCTTCTTCTTCGTCTTCTTCTTTTTCTTCGTTTTCCTCTCCTTCTTCTTCTACTTCTCCTTTTACTTCTTCTTCCTCTTCTTCTTCTTCTTCTTCTTCTTCTTCTTCTCCTTCTTCTTCTTCTTCTTTCGTTTTTTCTGTCTCATCTCTAGGACGTGGAAGTCTCATGCAGTATCTCTTTCAATACAGTGATGAACTTTTATCAGCAAATTTTTCAATTCGGCTGCAGATTGGCCCTTTGGCAAAATGGAGTCTCAAATGATGGACATTCTGTTCCATACAAGAGCGACCTCCACAGCTGAAGAAATCGTCTGGCATTACAACAACAACAACAACAAAATGAAATAAATAAATAAAAATAAAAATAAAAATAAAAAATCACCGTATTGAATGATTACTACAAAAAAAAAAAATATCACAAAGGATTACAAAGGCGGAGCATACCGGCAGGAGACCTTTTGGTCCATATCTAGGTCGGATGCGAAAAAAATCATAATAATGATAAATAAGTAAATAGATAAATCAATGAATAAATAAAAACTATAATAATATAGATAATAAATAATAGATAAAATACATGAATAAATTCCTTACTTTGATGTCATCCTTTATGAATCCCATTTAGGCTTTCGTCAAGTAAGTATCAACTTCAGGAGGGAAGGGAGTTTATGGGGGGGGGGGGAAGGCTTATCGGAGAAGGACAGGGTATGGGAGTTGGGTCAATCCGCTGTCAAGCGATTTTATTCAGCTACGAGAACCCATCCTGCCAGAATAGAAATCAAAACGCCACAGGGTATGAAAGCCGCTACGTGTTGTCGGCAAAAGGTAAAAGTGAAAATTTCTTAAAGAAAATGAGTCTTTGAGTTCTGGCTTCTGGGCACGAAAGCCATCAAGGTTCTTTGTTGACATGATATGATTACGTTGCCCGAGAGGGGAAACAAAAGCTGTGGTGCTCCTCGAATGAAAACATCATTATTCTGGAGACCTCACTCTCACCCTCGAGCTGAGGACGACCGCCCTCGGCAGAGTCTAGGGTTCCCCGCTTTAAGTTCGACTTTTTTTTCACTAAAGGATTTTACTCGCCTCATGGCTGGCACCCGTACTAAAGATGACGTATTTTGTTCATTTCAATCTGGCTAATGAGAAGAAGAAGAAGAAGAAGAAGAAGAAGAAGGAGAAGAAGAAGAGGAGGAGGAGGAGGAGGAGAAGAAGAAGAAGAAGAAGAAGAAGAAGAAGAAGAAGAAGGAGAAGAAGAAAGAGAAGAAGAAGAAGAAGAAGAAGAAGAAGAAGAAGAAGAAGAAGAAGAAGAAGAAGAAGAAGAAGAAGAAGAAGAAGAAGAAGAAGAAGGAGTAAAAGAAGAAGATGAAGAAGGAGAGGAAGAAGTAGAAGAAGAAGGAGTAAAAAAAGAAGGATGAAGAAGAAGAAGACGAAGAAAAAGAAGAAGAAGAAGAAGAAGAAGAAAAAGAAGAAGAAAAAGAGAAAGAAGAAGAAGAAGAAGAAGAAGAAGAAGAAAAAGAGAAAGAAGAAGAAGAAAAAGAAGAAGAAGAAGAAGAAGAAGAATGTATTCGGCTCAAGGAGGAACGCCGGTAGGAATGGGTTGATACAATTTTGATAAGTCCATTTAACCCCGTGACACATTATATCATTCTACCTGACGCCAGACCCAGCTTATAGGTGATGAGGAACCTTGGGCACAAAATGGTAAAGATAGGAAGACCTTCTCGTGTGAGGAAGGATGCCAGTGGTTCTGTGGGTTTCAAGCCGTCGAGAGACAGTCCCTGTCCGAATCCGTCACGTGTTAGAAAGAAACAAAGCACAAAAAGTGCAACATTAATACCCTTTTGTTTGCAAAAGCTAATTTTCAATATAAGAGGACTATTGTACTAGACAATCGACAAGGAATGAAGTATTGTGGGTCAGGTTCGAAGGATCGAGTGTCCGAAATTGTTCGTCACCGCATCTAAGGAGTTTTTTTTTTTTTTTTTATGTGCAGTGTCTTGCGACACTGCTTCTGACCCAGGACAGTGGACAAGATGCAGGGATGACCCGTCATCCAGGAGGTGCCAAGATAAGAGAGAGGGAAGAGGGTGGAGGGGTGTGGTGTGTGATAGGGATGGAATGGGTGGGAATGGTTTTTATGCCTAATTTTTTTTTGGCTACCTCCCTTATAAGGGGGGAAAAAGCCTTTGGTATATGTATGTTCGTTTTGTTTTGTTTTGTTTTTTGTTTTATTTTGTTTTGTTTTGTTTTGTTTTGTTTTTGTTTTATTTTGTTTTCTTTTCTTTTCTTTTCTTTTCTTTTGTTTTTGTTTTGTTTTGTTTTTTCCACTAGTCCCAGATATACTCTCCATCCGAAGAAGATGCAAACCGAAATAGGGTCTGATTGGTCAATACTCCATTTTATCCAAACCATGAAGCCCTTACGTCAGTGGTTCCCAAACTGGGGGTGGGTAAATTACCCCCCTGGGGGGGATTTAACCAATTTTCGGGGGTAATGGAGGGGTGACAAAAAATAATAATAATAATTCTGAAAATCAAGAAGCCAAGAATTGCTCAACTAGCTTCAAAGCATGCAACTCCATCCATCCATCCCACTGATGTTCTGTACATTTTTAGAAGTAGTCATTAGAGATGCACAAAGTTCAAATACAATAAGTAAACGAAAATATCTCTAGTGTCTTAATTTAGTCATATATATATGTACATATATATATATATATATATGTGTGTGTGTGTGTGTGTGTGTGTGTGTGTGTGTGTGTGTGTGTGTGTGTGTGTGTGTGTGTGTGTGTGTGTGTGTGTGTGTGTGTGTGTGTGTGTCTGTGTGTGAGTGTGTGTGTGTATTCACTTGGTCTTTGGATCACGTGTTGGACTCGTCATCGACAGCTATTTCCCTCCTGGAAGAAAGCTCAGAGCTCGTAGGTCCGATCTATGGGTAATGCTATGACCTTGCACACACACACACACACCCAACTCCCCGCCCACGAGAGTTGGAGTAACACCCCTCAGCGCTGCGATACTGATATTATTTCAGCCCCGGGCGAGGGTCGAACCCGGACCTCCGTAGTGGCAGGCCAGAGCTCTAACCACAGCGCCATGAGAGGTGTGTGTGTGTGTGTGTGTGTGTGTGTGTGTGTGTGTGTGTGTGTGTGTGTGTGTGTGTGTGTGTGTGTGTGTGTGTGTATTTATATGTATATATATATATATATATATATATATATATATATGTATATATATATATATGTATGGCTACCTCCCTTGGAAGGGGGAAAAAGCCTTGGTATATGTATGTATGTATGTACATATATATGTTGACTACATTTTGTGAAAGGGGTAACATGCTTAATGTAGCATGTTGAATTGGGTAACAAACTGAATACGTTTGGGAACCACTGCCTTACGTGAATAGATTCGCCTGGATAAAATCAATAAAGGAACGTCAACTGGAGTAAAGGTATTTGAACCCCAGAGGCGTCATATTGAACCCCAGTGACACCAGATGTAACAGATGACCTGACTTCAGCCATAACAGTCTTCCGAGTAATACTTGTATGGAGAAATGTTAAACCTTAATTCAATTGACCTTTTCTTTTAACAGACTACACTTTTTCTTATTATTATTTTTCTTACAGTCCCTCGATTAGGAAGAAGGTAATATGTGTGATAAGAATTGTGGGAGTATATTTGTAACAGAAGGTCTAGAAAAAAAAAGAGAGAAATGCATCTGTGTTTAACTTTCTTCACGCACACACCCGCCCCTCCCCCCCCCCCACGTTCGCCCAGATGAATTCTTAAAGACGCTCCTTTGAGGAGGTCGGAACGCGACAAAGGAGGGGAAGACGAGGAACCCTGAAGGCCCATCTTGAAAGAGATTACTTTATCAGTTAAGCAAACTTGCACAGCCTCAACCTTCGCTCGAAAGACACTCGGTTCAGATGTTTGCTCTAACCACGTGAAGGCAATTGCCCCCAATAAGATTGGCCGGCGTGATTTCTGCCACATAAGCACCGGAACAAGTCAGGAAATGGACTGGAAAAGGAAAAGTTGGCACACCAGAGTCGATTTCGCGTCGAGGTTTCTATAAAAGAACGGAATGCAAAGTGCCGAAGGGCTCGCATAGTGTAAAAGGTCGTTGAGGTCGTCACGTACAAGCGCATGCGCGCGCGCACACACACACACACACACACAAACTCGTGGCGCAGTGGTTAGAGTTCCCGGTTGACACTACAGCGGTCCGGGTTTGAATCCCGCCCAGGGCTGAAATAATTTCAGTATCGCTGAGCTGCGAGTTGCTATTCCAACTCTCTTGGGCGGGGTGTTGGGTGTATGTGTGCGTGTAAAGGTTACATCATTACCCATAGATCTGTCATATATGAGTTCTGAGCTCTCTTCCGGAAGGGAAATAACTGTCGATCACCAGTCCAACAAGTGATCCAAGACTCATTATGAATCACGCACGCACACACACAAACGCACACACACACACACACACACACACACACACACACACGCACACACACACACACTCACACAGACACAGAGTTCCAATCAAACTAAAAGATGTAATGGAATCGGATGACTTTGAGGTCAGCTTCCCTTTGCAAGACTAAAAAAGTAATTACTCTTAAATAAATGTACACGCAAACACATAAACACGCATACACACACAAAAACACGTCTTTGCAGCTGGACGCATCAATATTTTCCACAAGATACTACTGTAGATTTATCAGTCAATATATTTACTTTTATTGTAATTTTGACTCAGTGTAAAATATGCTGTACTATTTTTTCAATTTGTTTTGTTTTTTCTTCCTGATGATGACATGAAACAAGATAAAATAATATAAAATAAAATAGCCTAAAACAAAACAAAGTAAAATTAGATCAAACAAAATAAAACAAAATAAAATACTGTAAAATAAAATAGACTAAAATAAAACAAAGTAAGATTAGACCAAACAAAATAAAACAAAATAGAATATAACAGAGACACAAGATATTCTCGCATCAGTGACGTTAGTCAGAGCAGATGGAATGCTGAAGGCTGAAATGTCTGAAAGCTCGATAAAGTTGTGGCAACACGCCATTTCTGCAGTGTCCCCTTAACGCATACAACATCTTTATAATATGAAATTACTAATCGTAGTCAATCTATTATATGTGTACGTGGTAATGAAATTGTATATTATAAATATTGCTGTCACATACAAGGATGGCCCTTATATTATGAATAGTGTCTATATGTAACATATTTGCATACTTGTACAAAACATTAAAATATTCATTGCATGTATTTTATGTGATGGCGGACGAGAAATTCGATAACAAATCCTGAAGAGATTTTAATTTCTTTTATTAATTCTTCACTTTAGGACGATACCCACTTGCCATGATGAGGTAACTAAACACATCAAAGCACATGAGGAACAGAATAAGTCTACGGACAGAAAGTTCCAAAACACAACAAGGGAAGAGACGAAGGTTGTGGTGTTCCTAACTACGCCACATGAGCTTCTATGCGATATTTTGGTTTATAGTATCCTCGTTGGAGCACATGAGTGGACAAGGAATGTACATTTTGTATAGAAATAACTGGCCTTCGGGCCTCATATAACTAGTGTGTAGATTAGGTCTATATTACACTTGTTCTACAGACATTTGAAGTGTGGTTCTCTTTCTCCACTCCGTTGTCGTCTCTGTGTGCCGTCTTTCTTCTATGCTTTTACTTTTATATTTTCCTTTTACCATTTTCTTTGTTACGTGTGTTTAGTCACTCACTATTTTCATCTGTAGAAAGGCCCTGTGCTTCCGATAATCCGACTTAAAAAATAACGAGGAGGGAGAAGAGGAGAAAGACGAAAACTGTCTCATCTATCGAATAACATAGTTTGGTCAATAACAACTTTATACGATAACGCAATTCCATTCCCGTTAGGGTCAAGTACATTAAGCAAAGATTATCGTGGAAGTACTCAGTGTCGACGACTAATTCCGAGATGAAACGTTAGCCTTTGTGTGTTGCTCGCCACTGTAGGTTTATCTAGCACTGAAATTATCTTCTTCAATTTCCATGAAAAGAGTAATCTGTATTATCGCTCTGCTATAAACGTGAATAATTACGCTTCTAATCCACAGATACTTGGAAGGCTAAATCCCTCACTTTATCAACTACATCATTTTATGTTCATACACATTCCCATAGGGAATAAGTAAAGATGGAAGTATTGTGAAAAGATACATTCCTATTCATCTTTTTACATCATCATCACCATCATCATTATCATCATCATCATCATCATCATCATCATCGTCATCATCATCATCATCATCGTCGTCGTCGTCGTCGTCGTCGTCGTCGTCGTCATCATCAACGACGTCTTCGTTATCGTTACTATGATTACAATGTATCTTTCTTTTCTATCTTTACTTTTTCTTTCTTACGCATGTGTTTGAGTATGGTTGTGTATGTATGTTATTGGCCTGGATTATGTCTTTATCAAACTTGATCCACATATCTACATGATAACCTGTACTTCCTAATACCATTTACATAATCTTACTTTTTTTTTCTTTGCAGTGACCTCTTACTAATCTTTCATACCATACCAGTAAGTCCTCTCTATCCATTTTTCTATGTTTTTTGTATATAAATATCCTTACCATATCACCTCTCATTTTGCTCCTTGTTCTCTCTCTCTCTCTCTCTTTCTCTCTCTCTCTCTCTCTCTCTCTCTCTCTCTCTCTCTCTCTCTCTATCTCTTTCTCTTAAAGTGTGGTGTGGACACCCTGGATGTATATTCTAGTCTGAGATGAACCAGACTTTCAGTTATTTTTCATCATCCCCTCATTCATGTGACGAAACGCTTCTCTTATATTCATCAGGAACTTATAAATCTCTCCTGCCATTATTTCTAAATGACTTTCGAGCGACAGCTCGTCGCTGACTAAAGGGGCATTTAGACGGCCAAACGGTTTGACAAACCCGGTTTGTCAAACAAGTGTTTGAAGTGATGTTTGATCGTGTGAATAAGATATTTGGTTGTCAAACACGTTCGACAAACGTGTTTGACGACCAAATACCCCCATTCACACGGTCAAACATCACTTCAAACACTTGTCTGACAAACCGGGTTTGTCAAACTGTTCGACCGTGTAAACGGCCCTTAAGGGTCCAGTCACACCAAACTTACGACCGGTTTCCGACCACCGGCGGCGACCAGGCTGATTTGTGTTGTTCCTCTGTTTATTATGAAAATAATTCAAGACAATGCTGCAATTGGGATGAATCTCTTTCCCAGTCATGAAGACGAATTTGAAAAAGACAGCTGGCGCTAACCACGAGGGAAACAGGCGCCACCGTCCAAGGTGGTAGTCGGAAACGGGTCGTAAGTTTGCTTGTGACCGGGTACCCAAATACCTAAATCCCTTTTTCTTCTTTCCATTCACTTTTCATTTATCCCCCATGTTATGAATTCTGCTTGGTCTTCTTCATTTTAATTCAAATCCATTTATTTTTTACTACTAGGGGTGATCAGAAAGTAATGACAGTCGGACTCGTAGCTGAGAGACTATAAGTGTTGGGGGGGCGGGGAGCAAGGGGCAGCAAGTGTTGCCTGTTGTTACATGTTTGAGCTTGTCACTGTTTGTCTAGCTTACATTTTATCGTTGCGCTGTGCGAACTCGTAAAATTCGTCTTCTACTCCTTGCTCTACTCACAAACCTGATACAGAGCTTCCTGTAAAAATTCACAATCTTCCCCCCATATTATAAAATCTGCTTGATCTTCTTCAATTTAATTCAAATCCATTTATTTTTTTACTAAAATTCGTCTTCTACTCCTTGCTCTACTCACAAACCTGATCCAGATCTTCCTGTAACAATTCACAATCCTCTTCAACTTTTATGTTTTTGTGACCATAATTCTAAACAGTTCTAGATTACATATAAGATTATAGTTTAGCTTGTTTTCCAAACTAGGATTTTTAAAGCCGCTAGTTTCCTCTACATTGTTTTCCACTTTCATATCAATTAGATCGAGTCAATTTCTAACCTATGTACCTTTCGCTCTAAATCTAAGCCTTCGTGAATACTAGAACCAGGTTGAGCGTGTGTGTGATTCACCATGGTCTTGGATCACGTGTTGGACTCGTAATTGACAGATATTTCCCTCCCGGAAGAGAGCTCAGAGCTCATATGACCGATCTATGGGTAATGCTGTGACCTTACGCGCACACATACCCCCAACTCCCCGCCACGAGAGCTGGAGTTACAACCCGCAGCGCAGCGATACTGAAATGATTTATCTATTTATTTATTTACTTATTTATTGTTTATTTACTTATTTATTCATTGTTTATTTATCCATTTATTTATTTATTTATTCATTTATTTATTTATTTATTTATTTGTTTGTTTATTTATTTAATTATTTATTGTTTATTTACTTATTTATTTATTGTTTATTTATTCATTTCTTTATCTATCTATCTGTTTGTTTGTTTATTTGTTTATTTATTGTTATTTATTCATTTATTCTTTATTTTTTTCTTTCATTCATTTTTATATATACCCATAAAATTAACTCCATGTTCTCCCGGTAATGACGTCATCGTCCAACCCAGTATTTCACGGAACATGGCTAAAAGCTGGATACCTCAAGGCAGGACATGCTCCTGAAAGCAACGCGCTTAGAAAATAGATAAATAGAAATAATGATAATAAGAAAGAGGAATCATCATTTTTGGGCTTGAGTTACAAAGGAGTATCCAAAGGAAAGGATGAAAAAAAGAAATAGAATAGAGAAATCCGCAGGCCAAACACCCCCGGCGTAGCCAGGACGGCGAAACCGGTGCTTGACTAATTAAAAAAAAAGTATAAACAGAATAGAAAATACCTGAGGAATTACGAAAATCAATTGAAGAAGACTTGAAAGTGACAATCTGTTAATTATATAACGAGCACGCCGTAGGCCAAGCACCCCCGGCGTAGCCAGGACGGCGAAACCGGTGCTTGACTAATTAAAAAAAAGTATAAATAAAATGGAAAATACCTGAGGAATAACGAAAATCAATTGGAGAAGACTTGAAAGTGACAATCTGTTAATTATATAACAAGCACGCCGTAGGCCAAGCACCCCTGGCGTAGCCAGAAGCCGGTGCTTGATCTAATTAAAAAAGTATAAATAGGATAGAAAATACCTGACGAATTACGAAAATAATTAGAGGAGAAGACTTGAAAGTGACAATCTGTTAATTATATAACGAGCACACCGTAGGCCAAGCACCCCTGACGTAGCCAGAAGCCGGTGCTTGACTAATTAAAAAAGTATAAATAGGATAGAAAATAACTGACGAATTACGAAAATAATTAGAGAAGAAGACTTGAAAGTGACGACCTGTTAATTCTATAAACGCCTCAGGAGTCAGGACATACAGCTTCTTGCTTTCAAAAACAATTGGGTGTATGATGAGACTTTTGATTCTGCGCCAGTGTGTGTGTGTGTGTGTGTGTGTGTGTGTGTGTGTGTGTGTGTGTGTGTGTGTGTGTGTGTGTGTGTGTGTGTGTGTGTGTGTGTGTGTGTGTGCGTGTGTGTGTGTATGAATATTGACACGGGGGATGCAAGGAAAACTGCTAGTGTGAAACTGAATAGTGTTGACAACATTGCTGTGAAAAATGTCCTACGTCTGGCACCGAAGATAATGATCTGTAACGTCAACAAAATTGAGGATAAAGATATGTTATTGGATACGTTGGTTGAGAGGAATGTCTTCTTAAAATCGGTGGATCATGTCAAGGACAAGATGAAGGTAGTGTTTTCGAAGAAGGCGGCTGGAGATACGTGCCACTACATCATAAGGTGCGAACCAGAAGTAAGGTCAGTCATTCGTGATAACAAGGATAAGATGCGACTTCAGTGGTATGATGTTCGCGATCGTTACCATGCTATGATGTGTTTTTATTGTTTAAATTTCGGCCACAGAGTAGATAGATGTGCTATTAAGCAGAGAGGTAAGAATGCGACATGCTATAAATGTGCGGGTAGCCATTAGGGAAGAGGGTGCAATTCCTTCTCTCTCAAGTGTGCGAATTGTGCAAAGGCAAAGAGGCCCAGTGAGCATTATGCTACTAGTT
>NC_134777.1:10174923-10177423 GCF_046742065.1 Oratosquilla oratoria
ATTGCACTACCTGTGCAGGAAGTTTATTCCATTCATTAACTACACGGTTGGCAAAGTTGTTTCTACCTACTTCCAAATTGAATCTATTTCCGGACAGTTTGAGACCATTGTTTCTTGTCTGATTCTCATTCAGTGTGAAAATTTGGTCACTTTTGATGTTGTCAATTCCCTTTAAAATCTTAAAGACCCGTATCAAGTCACCTCTGAGTCTACGCTTTTTTAGGGAAAACAGATTCATGTGCTTCAGTCGATTTTCGTATGATTTATTTTTGATATTTGGAATCAGTTTTGTGGCTCGCCGTTGTACTTTTTCCAGTCTGTCAATGTCTTTAATGAGATTCGGTGACCATACGGAAACAGCATATTCCAAATGTGGACGAACTAACGATTTATATAGCTTGTTAATGAGTGATGGACTTTTGAAATCAAAAGATCGCGCAATCAATCCCAGAATCTTATTTGCTTTCTCAGAGGCTGAAATACACTGCTTGGATGATTTGAGGTCGTTACTGATAATTACGCCGAGATCTTTTTCACTATCCACTTTTGTTAACGAATTTCCAAATAACTTGTAATCGTACTTACTGTTATTTTTACCTATGTGCATTACCTTGCATTTACTTGTGTTAAATTTCATTAGCCACTTTTCAGACCATTGCTGTAATTGATCTAAATCTTCTTGAATATCTAATTGGTTTGAGTGATCATTTGCCACTCCGCACAGTTTTGTATCATCAGCAAATTTGGAAACAGTAGATTTTAGTCCATTGTCTATATCATTTATATATACTATGAATAGAAGTGGCCCAAGAACGGAACCCTGAGGAACTCCACTTGCAACATTTTTCCATCCAGAAGTTTTTCCATTTAAAACAACTCTCTGTTTTCGACCTTTCAACCAATTACTAGTCCAACCTAATAGGCTACCACTTATTCCATGCAAAGCTAATTTAGTAAGTAGTCTTTCGTGTGGGACGGTATCAAAAGCTTTTGCAAAGTCTAGATATATTAAATCTATATTGTTTCTTTTGTCATAATTCGAGATAACTGTGTTGTAGAATTCGAGTAAGTTAGTCACACAAGAACGTTTCCGTCTGAAACCATGCTGGCTATCATTTATCAAACGGTTACTTTCTAAATGATATTCGATATCATCTCTGATGATAGTTTCCATTATTTTTCCTACGATCGAAGTCAAACTTATAGGCCTATAGTTATTTGGTTTCTTTTTGTCACCTTTTTTGAATATGGAAATAACGTTAGCTAGCTTCCATTCTCTTGGGACATCTCCGGATATGATGGATTTCTTGAAAATAATTTCTAATGGAACAACAATCTCATTTTTCATTTCCTTTAAGATTCTTGGATGCCAACCGTCAGGCCCTGGTATTTTATTAACTTTGAGTTTGTCTATACACCTTTTAATTTTTTCTTTTGTTATATTTACCGTAGTGAGTAAGTTTACCCTAGACTTTTCACAGGTTTCAGTTTGGAGTTCACCTTGAGGTGTTTCGTTTACTAATACCGAGCTAAAATAATTGTTTAAAACATTACACATTCCTTCATTTGAATATTCAAGTTGATAGTCAGCAGATGATAGTGTACTGTAACTATAGAATTCTTTGGGATTCTCTTTGGATTTATAAGCGATATTCATTTCGTATTGCCGTTTTCTTTTTCTTATCGTCTTTTTTAAATCTCTCTGTATTGATACATAACTTTCATAGTCATTAGATGCACCCGAGCACTTATATTTCTTATAAGCCTGTCTCTTTTTAGCAATACTTTTTTCAGTTTCTTTGTCGAGCCACTTTGGGCGAGCCTGATTTGGGGGACGTCTGTCCTTAAAAGGAATGTAAGTTTGAATCATCTTAGTGAGCGTATTTTGAAATATTTCCCACATCTGATCTACAGGCCTTTCGTTTAATTTTGCCTCCCAATCTGTAAGCTGAAGCTCCTGACGTAGTCCTATGAACTGAGCTTTACTGAAATCGGGTATTTTAGAAGCACAAGTATCTATTCTAAAATTGTTTAGGAGTTTGAATCTGACTCACACATATATATATATATATATATTATATATATATATATATATATATATATATATATATATATATATATATATATGCAGACAAACCACTGGGAAAATGAAAGAGTGGTTTGTCTGCATACTAGTATCACGCGTTCAAGTGATTTCTTCTGCGATATATATATATATATATATATATATATATATATATATATATATGTAAATATATATATACATATATATATATATATATATATATATATATATAATGATGAATAAAAAATAAATAAATGAAATATTAATCAAATAAAGATTATAATAATATAAATAATGATAATTCAAATAAAGAAATGCGCAGGTATAGTTAAATGATAAACAAACAGGTAAATAGTAGATAATAATGAATTGACAGATAAATAATAATAAATGGAAATCAAGCTATTCTATCTATACATATGTATTCACCAAAGG
>NC_134777.1:10192423-10207423 GCF_046742065.1 Oratosquilla oratoria
GAGATTAGATCTTCAATGTTACGTGAAGCGTGGTCGGGGACTAGTACAGTCCTTTTGTACCATCACCGTAGCATAGTTGCTAACGTCTTGGCCCCGTGATTTTCGACGCACGGGTCAGGGTTCGTATCCCACGGCGGAGCTTGTTAATCTAAAAATGTTCAATCTGTCTTAAGAAACATACACAACTTGTCGGAAGGCTCGCCTAATACGGGATTAGATGAAATTGAGATTAGATCTTCAATGTTACGTGAAGCGTGGTCGGGGACTAGTACAGTCCTTTTGTACCATCACCGTAGCATAGTTGCTAACGTCTTGGCCCCGTGATTTTCGACGCACGGGTCAGGGTTCGTATCCCACGGCGGAGCTTCTAAAAATGTTCAATCTGTCTTAAGAAACATACACAACTTGTCGGAAGGCTCGCCTAATACGGGATTAGATGAAATTGAGATTAGATCTTCAATGTTACGTGAACCATCACCGTAGCATAGTTGCTAACGTCTTGGCCCCGTGATTTTCGACGCACGGGTCAGGGTTCGTATCCCACGGCGGAGCTTCTAAAAATGTTCAATCTGTCTTAAGAAACATACACAACTTGTCGGAAGGCTCGCCTAATACGGGATTAGATGAAATTGAGATTAGATCTTCAATGTTAAGTGAAGCGTGGTCGGGGACTAGTACAGTCCTTTTGTACCATCACCGTAGCATAGTTGCTAACGTCTTGGCCCCGTGATTTTCGACGCACGGGTCAGGGTTCGTATCCCACGGCGGAGCTTCTAAAAATGTTCATATATATATATATATATGTACAACACTGAATGGGTCCCGGTGATTAAAGATACATTTATCAACCACAATGCACTTTAATTCTAAGGCATCAAAGGCCGATATCTCTCTTGATAGCCTAGTTGGTAAGTCACTGTCGCACTTGTCATGTGGATGCCTGGTTCGCGTCCTTGGCAGTACCACATTTCAATTTCTGCATGTCGGCCTTTGATGGCTTAGAATTAAAGTGCATTGTGGTTGTTAAATGTACATATAGTATATTATATATATATATATATTATATATATATATATATAAATATATTATATGATATATATATATATATATATATATATATATAAACATAAGAATGAAGGAAACTACAAGAGACCATGAGGCCTACACTAAGCAGTTCCATGGCCATTACCACTTGTTATCCCCACCCATAATGTTGTCTAACCATTTCTTAAAACAACCGATAATTTCAGCGCTCACTACATGGTTACTAAGTCTGTTCCATTCGTTGACAACCCTGTTAGTAAACAAATTCTTGCTTATTTCCTTCTTAAATCTAAAATTGTCCAATCTAAACCCATTACTGCGAGTCCTGCCCTGTTGTCTTAATATGATGACCTTGTTTACGTCACCCTTGTTAAAGCCTTTAATCCACTTAAACACCTCCATTAGATCACTCCGCACTCTGCGTCTTTCCAGAGAGTGTAAGTTAAGGTGTCTAAGCCCCTCCTTGTAAGGTGAATTTCTGAGTCCATGTATCATTTTGGTCATTCTCCTCTGTAATTATTCTAGTGAATTCATGTCCATTTTCTAAGACGGAGACCAGAACTGTACCGCATAGTCAAGGATGGGCCTAACTAACGCTAGATAGAATTTGATAATCACCTCTGCACCGTCCTAGCAATAAAACCTAATGCTCTGTTTCCTGGATTTAAGGTCAGGACTCACTAGAACTCCCAAGTCTCTCTCTCTCTCTCTCTCTCTCTCTCTATATATATATATATATATATATATATATATATATATATATATATATATATGTAAATACATATATATATATATGTGTGTGTGTGTGTGTGTGTGTGTGTGTGTGTGTGTGTGTGTGTGTGTGTGTGTGTGTGTGTGTGTGTGTGTGTGTGTGTGTGTGTGTGTGTGTGTGTTTGTGTATATTATATATATATATATATATATATATATATATATATATATATATATATATATATATATATATATATATATATATATATACATATATATATAAATAGATAACCATATTAAAGAAGATTTTTTTTCCAACAAACGGACTTAAATCACCACAACTACCGCCAGCTAAAAGATTGACATAGTTTTGTGTTACAGTTTAAGTGGAGAGCTATTACATTTATTTCAGAAACCAAAACTTCCTGCCTCGTGAACTTTAGAATCGTTCCTGAACTTCAGAGGTTATTCAGTCTATTCCTGAAACAAGTAATCCAGGGATATCAGCCTGAGGGCTGAGGCACTCAATGCGTTTAAGGAAAAATACTTAATGTAAGTCACATCAACCTGTTGCATTCCCCGTAAAGAGTAATACGCGTGATTACGCGTTTCTGTGAAAGACAATATGGCTAATAACCTAACGTAGAATCCCTCCTATGTCCTTGTTAATCCCTACCGCAGTAGATATTTCTTTTCCCTTTAGTCTTCTTGACTTCAGGTTTCTGTGTTCATCTATGGAAGCCCTATGGATGAATATGATCTCTATGAAATCCTTCCATGTCGCGTCGTTCTTTCCTTCTATGTCACGGTTTCCAATGGTAGAGTTAGTCATTCCATTTGTCGAAATTTCAGACAATTGTAAGATATGTTTCCTAAGTAAAAGACTTAGCAAGATTAAGAGTTGACGTCGAGAATGGTTAGGATAAGTTACAGACCATTCCTTTTGGTGCGCCCTGCATAGTACAATGGTAGCGTCGTTGTCTGAGTAAAAGACTCAGCAAGATTAAGAGTTGACGTCGGGGAATGGTTAGGATAAGTTACAGACCATTCCTTTTGGTACGCCCTGCATAGTACAATGGTAGCGTCGTTGCCTGAGTAAAAAACTCAGCAAAATTAAGAGTTGACGTCGGGGAATGGTTAGGATAAGTTACAGACCATTCCTTTTGGTGCGCCCTGCATAGTACAATGGTAGCGTCGTTGTCTGAGCAAAATTAAGAGTTGACGTCGGGGAGCGGCGAGGACAAGTTCATAGGACAAGTTCATGGCCTTTTTTATTTTATTTATTTATTTATTTATTTATTTATTTATTTATTTATTTTTTTTTTTTTTTTTTATTTTTTTTTTTTTTTTTGTACGTCCTGCATAGTACAATGGTAGCGTCGTTGTCTGAGCAAAATTAAGAGTTGACGTCGGGAAGCGGCAAGGACAAGTTCATGGCCTTTTTTATTTTATTTATTTATTTATTTATTTAATTAATTTATTATTTATTTATTTTATTTTTTTTTTTTTTTTTGTACGTCCTGCATAGTACAATGGTAGCGTCGTTGTCTGAGCAAAATTAAGAGTTGACGTCGGGAAGCGGCAAGGACAAGTTCATGGCCATTTCTTTTGGTACGTCCTGCATAATACAATGGTAGAGTCCTTGCCTTGTGGTAACCATTGGCACAGCCTAGGGTTCGAGTCCCAGTGGCAGAACTTAATCTTCGTAGGACCACACGAGTGCCTTAGGAATTCAGCCCACACAATAGCTGCATATTTCCTACAACTCTTGTTTATTCAATTATGATTTTATACATAAATGGATAGAGTGTAGCAGGTTCCCATAAGGAAAAAATAAAGAAATAAGAAAAAAGGGTTAAATGAAAAAAAATCCAAAGATTTTAGCTCTCATCTCAGCCTAGTCGTCTTAGATTGCAGATTTCATTTGTTTCACTCCGAATTTTTCCCTCCAGATGATATGAAGACATTTAATCCCATTGACGGAAGAAGGCGGAATTACATTTTCTGTTTAAAGCAAATAGATCTTGATACGTATAATAAACACAATTGTTTACTTAAGTAGCGCGTATACAACCACTTAAACAAATTCATTTTAGGACAATCTTCTTCAAGAAAACGTAGAAGAAACTATACATTCACATGAACTGCTTAGCTCTAATGAAGCTGTTCTTAACCCTCAGTGTCCTTAGTACCCCTTGATATTTCAGGAGAAAATTCTCGTACCGATATCCAATACGAATATAATACAAACATATGGAGAGGATTAGTGATACAAACCTTGCTTTGCTTTCTCATGGTGAATATACAGTGCCATTGCACTGGAGCTATCATGTCTCGTAGCCCCATCCAATACAAATACAATGCAAACATATAAAAAGGATTAGTGATGCAAACATTGCTTAGCTTTCTCGTTGTAAACGTACAGTGCCATTGCACTGGAGCTATCATGTCTCGTACCCTCACCCAATACAAATACAATGTAAACATATGAAAGGATTAGAGACACAAACCTTACTCTACTTTCTCATGGTGAATATACAGTGCCATTGCACTAGCTACCATGTCTCGTACCCCACCAGGGGTTCAAACTTTCGTACCCATTAGGGGTTACAGGTACCTCCAGGCTAAGAACCACTGATCTTATGTGATAACATGTCTCGCCAGTAAGCTACATCTTACATTTCATGGTGATTACAAGTCGTGACGTATGAGAATTTTGTGAAGGGAGACGGGCGGGGGGAAGGTGGGTGTCTATGTGCCTTAGGCATCCCAACCCTGCTTCTCTCAGCGTCGAATTTTACTTCATATCCTGATCACGTTTATCTGCTGTTAAAGGAGTTCCTTGTGTGTTAGCTGTCGTAAGACTATAATAGCTTGCCGTTCAGAGAAGGACATTGCACACACACACACACACACACACACACACACACACACACACACACATACTCGGTGGCGCGGTTGGTAGAGTCCCAGACTGTCAGTATGGCGGTACCGGCGGTACCTGGTTCGAATCCTGCCCAGGGCTGAAATTATTTCAGTATCACTGCGCTGCGAGTCGTTACTCCAGCTCTCGTGGGTGGGGAGTTCGGTGTGTGTGTGTGCGTGTAAGGTCATAGCATTACCCATTGATCGGTCATACGAGCTCTGAGCTCTCCTCCGGGAGGGAAATAGCTGTCGATCACAAGTCCAACACATGATCCAAAGACCAAAGTTAATCACACACACACACACTCACACACACAGGTACACATGCACACACACGCAGATCTCATAATCGAGAGTCACCATAGAATCTGATTTTTTTTTTCGTTAAATGTTTGCCAAACTACCCACGAGTCTGTATGAAAAGCATCATCAAACCAAACAATCCATCGTATTACCTAATATATACATTTTCCAGTAAGTAATTCTGGGAACATAGTTGAAAACCATGTCTGTGTAAATATACATCTCGTCCAAGTTGATAAAGAGTCATTTAGTGTAATTGATTAATTATCGTATTGGTAATATTCATTTCGTTATTGTGTCCTGTTCATAGAATTCTTCCCTGATGTAAGAGATTTTCATTAGAAGAGTAATATGGATAAGCTTGGCAGTTGCATTGATCTTGTGTCAACTGCCCATGCCTTATCACCCAATTGGATTATGTCAATAGCCACAATCACACACACACACACACACACACACACACCTCATCGCGCTGTGGTTAGAGCTCTGGCCAGCCACTACTGAGGTTCGGGTTCGTTCCTCGCCCGGGGCTGAAATAATATCAGTATCGCAGCGCTGAGGGGTGTTACTCCAACTCTCGTGGGCGGGGAGTTGGGGGGTGTGTGTGTGTGCAAGGTCATAGCATTACCCATAGATCGGACCTACGAGCTCTGAGCTCTCTTCCAGGAGGGAAATAGCTGTCGATCACGAGTCCAACACGTGATCCAAAGACCAAGTGAATACACACACACACACACACACACGCACACACACACATACACACGCACACTTGTGGCGCAGTGGTAGAGCTCCGGGCCGCCACTACGGCAGTCCGGGTTCGAATCCCCCCTCCCAGGGCTGAAATAATTTCAGTATCGCTGTACTGCCAGTTGTTACTCCAACTCTTGTGGGCGGGGAGTTGGGGGCGTGTTTGGGTGTAATGTCACAGCATTACCCATTGATTGGTCATATATGAGCTCTGAGCTCTCTTCCAGTAGGGAAATAGCTGTCGATCACAAATCGAACACGTGATCCAAGACCACTGTGAATCACACACACACACACACGCACGCACACACACACACACCCACACACACACACACACACACATACACACGCACACACACACACACACACACACGCACAACCACATGCACACACACACACGCACAACCACATGCACACACACACACGCACAACCACATGCACACACACACATACACACACACACGCGCGCGCGCGCGCGCACAACCACATGCACGCACGCACACAGACACACGCACACACGTACACATATGCATACACATCACGCCTACTTTCAACTACATACCGCTGGCCGAGATTACTTTACTGAAGGAGGGTTGGGGAATTTGGTAGGTCAGTTACATAAATCAGGTCAGATGAGGTCAGTTCAGGTCAGGTCAGGTAACATTCGCTCAGCCAGAAACCGCTCGAAACGTTTTTTTTTTGTTTGTTTTTCTTGTTTTTTTTCTTTTTTTAGGTAGTCTTTTGTTAACTAATTACAAATGTAAACAATATTCATGTTCCGAGGATTTTCCTCCTACAAATGACACGTGTCGATACGTTATCAGTGACAAACAAAGACTGTGATAAAAGATGGTGAAATCACTTGTTACCCCATATTCCCAGCTTTATCAGTCCCGAGTGATTTGACAGCATGACGAAACACTCGAGGTCTTCGAGAAACGCTTCTCTGACTGTGTTTTCCATCGTAATATGGAATTTCCGCTCAACTTCTAGAACAACATGAAAGCTGTGTGAGAATTTTTTTTTTTTTTTTTTTTTTTTTTTTCTCTGTCACCCAATTACTTTATCTCACTAGGGGGGAGGGCATCATCGTAATCAAAATATTTCTTTAATGACTTTGTTCAATTTCACGCCAGTCAATCGAAATCACCAAGGCTGTCACCTTATTGAGAAGGTAGATCGGGACTATAACAGGGTGGAAATATATCAGACTTTTATTATATATTTTTTCTAACCAAATGTATGGATCAGTAGCTTGTGTAGATCATGTAGCGAGTTGGTTACACACACACACATACACACACACACACACACACACACACACACACACACACACACACACACACACACACACACACACACACACACACACACACACACACACACACACATATATATATATGTATATATATATATGTATATATTTGTATATATATATATATATATATATATATATATATATATATATACACATATGCATATATTATGTCGATTGATGTAGAAGCAAATCCAATGTTTTTTTTTTCCATCGGTTCTGTTTATTACTTTCATCTCTTGTGCCTAATTCCCTCTCCAAAGAGATTACAATAAGAGGTTTTGATCAACTTAATACCATGAAAGCTTTGGCTAAGCCAAGAGAAGTGCGGGGCTGGTGACAATAGTATCAAGCCTATTGTGTCGATATACTGCGTATTCATTTGAATGCCTCTTTAATGTTGTTATTCTTCAATTAACAGGCTTCTCACTTACCAGGTACTGAGGTGAGGCGAGCAATCATCTTAACTAGCGCACACACAGTGTGAACATTTTTCAAAACAGTTCAGTCACTATGGAGGGAATGTATTTATTTGTCATGATTTTTTTTTATTATCAATATCCTTTTTCTAGTGGTGAGGATACACACACACACATACACACACACACACATACACACACACACACAAACACACACACACACACACACACACACAGAGGCTCAGACTCTCAGCACGGTGGTACCAGGGGTACTGGTTTCGAATCCTGCCCAGGGCTGAAATTAATTCAGTAACGCTGCGCTACTCCAGCTCTCGTGGGCGGGGAGTTGGGTGTGTGTGTGAGTGTAAGGTCATAGCATTACCCATAGATCGGTCATACGAGCTCTGAGCTCTCTTCCGAGAGGGAAATAGCTGTCGATCACGAGTCCAACACGTGATCCAAAGACCAAGGTGAATACACACACACACACATACACACACACACACACACACACACACACACACACACACACACACACACACACACACACACACACATACACACACACATATGGAAGAGGACATGAATGATAAAGAAGATTACTGAAAGTGTTATTTGTCCCCAATAGGATGTGGTCACCACAACTAAAGAAAAAAGATAAAAGAAAATTGAGAGAATACAAATGACCAAAGCCAAGATGATCCGAGCGACAAGACAAATGAGTATAGACTGAGAAACCGGAGTTTTCCCACGTTGGTTGAGAGAGAAGAGAGAGGCGTTATGAAAATGATATTCAGATCATAGAAAAGGCCAAAAGAAATTAACGGAGAGGATTTGCTGTTTTGGGTGAAATATAAACAAGTTCATTGTAGATACATACATACATATACCAAGGCTTTTTCCCCCTTACAAGGGAGGTAGTCAAATAGGAAAAGGCATAAGATCATTCCCACCCATTCCATCCCTGAATACACTCCACACCCCTCCACCCTCCCTCTCATCTTAGCACCTCCTGGATGACGGGTCATCCCTGCACCTTGTCCACTGCCCTGGGTCAGAAGCAGTGTCGCAAGACACAGCACATCCACAGCAAGGCCGCTTCATTAAATCGGCGAACCCCCCTCTCCGTCCCCCCATTGCATAAAAGGAGAAGACATTGTAAAGAAAATGAAAAGGCAAGCTTGTTTGAAATATGTTAGGACGTACAGCTTTCCACATAAATATACGGATTTATGGAACAAATTGGATGAAAATGTGATACAGGCTAAGAACGTGAATGAATATGAGACAAAGTTTTATGAGTGGAATCAGAAATGGGACCACACGAGTACATATCCAATTACGTATACTACAACTTGGTTAATATAGTTATGCACACACACACACACACACACACACACATACAGACACACACATATACAAATCGTGGCGCAGCGGTTAGAGTTCTCGTCTGCCACTACGGAGATCCGTGTTGAAATTCCATCCAGGGCTGAAATAATTTCAGTATCGCTGCGCTGCGGGTTGTTACTCCAACTCTCGTGGGCGGGAAGGTGGGTGGGCGTGTACGTTTAAGGTCACAGCATTACCCATAGATCGGTCATATATGAGCTCTGAGCTCTCATGCGGGAGGTTGATAACTGTATATCACGAGTCGAGCACGTGATCCAAGACCATGGTGAATCACACACATGCACCCACATACACACACACACACACACGCACACACACACACACACACACACGTGTGTGAGTAAAGTATTAGAAAAGGGCAATAGATGAAAAGAAAATTAACTAAAATCCCTGAGAAGCAAACACTTCACAAAGGCAAAAATGGAAAAAATTTGGAGGTGTTCATGAAAGCCAACCTGTCACCTGAGCGACTCATCAAGTAAGATTGTGGAAGAGAGGCATGTATTG
Organism: Oratosquilla oratoria; assembly: GCF_046742065.1. Classification (NCBI taxonomy): domain Eukaryota; kingdom Metazoa; phylum Arthropoda; class Malacostraca; order Stomatopoda; family Squillidae; genus Oratosquilla; species Oratosquilla oratoria. The sequence continues at coordinate 10,201,805 of NC_134777.1, forward strand.
CTGTGTAACAGGTGGTTTTCGACAATATGGATGAAGAAAAGATAAAACAAATGAATAAAAATCATGAAAACCCTAACCCATACATGTCAGTGTTATGGTCTTCACGCGGAGCGAAGGATACAAACAAAATCGAGAAGACACAAAGGGTAACAAACAAAACGGTTCTCACTCCGATATCTAAGCCATAAGGCCATACAAGAAGTGGCTGAAACATTTACTTCTGGAAGATAGATTGAAGAGAGAATTGTGACTTGATAACTGTGTTCAAGTCGCTAATGGAAGTAACCTACATTGTTACCTTAACTTACACTCACTGGGAAGACGTAGAGTGCGGGGTGATCTAATGGAGGTGTTCAAGTGGATCAGAGGTTTTAACAAGGGTGACGCAAACAAGGCCATCGTATTAAGACAACAGGGCAGAATTCGCAGGAATGAATCTAAATCGGACAAATTTAGATTTAAGAAGTAAATAGGAAAGAATTGGTTTACTAATAGGGTGGTCAACGAATGGAATAAACTTAGAAACCATGTAGTGAGCGCTGAAACTATTGGTTGTTTTAAGAAACGGTTCGACAACCTTATGGATGGGGGATGACAGGTGGTAATGGATATGGAACTGCTTAGTGTAGGCCTTATGGTCCCTTGCAGTCTCCTTCATTCTTATGTTCTTATGTCTCTCTCCTTCTCTCCATACTCCTGATAGACCGTGTGATCAAGAGTGAGACATGCAACTTGCAAAGGCAGGGAGACACGGATAAGTTCGCCTACGCAGACGATGTTGTCATTGTAGAATTTGCTTCGGTATCGTTTGAGGTAACCTTTGAGCTATGAAATGGATTATTGCAAGATCATGGACTCAAACTCAATCAGCAGAAGACGGAAGTTATGGTAGTCTCCTAAGAAAACGAACGCCTTCAGGTAGAAGTTGATGGAAACGTCTTGAAGCAGACTGCAGCATACCTGGGAGTGATCTACAATGACAAAGGAATTCACGACGGGGCAGTGCAAAACAGAATCCAGAAGTACACGACAAGTGTCAGCTTCTTGTACCATCTGTTGAAGGACAAGAACGTACCGACGAAAGTCTAGACCAGTCATTCTCAACGGGGGCGATTTTTGAGCTGAGGGGGGCGAAAAACGTCACAGGTATTGCTTCTAACTGACAAATTTTAAGCCTAATATAAAAGATCTAGCAGCGAAGCACCAGCCGGGCCCAAGAATCTCATTAAAACTCAACGCGAGTAAAACATTTTAAATCAGTTGTTTATCATTGTTGCAATATGGCTAAAAAGGTTGAGAAACCGTGGTCTAGACGATCATCTATAAGACCATCCTCCGACCCATAATGACGTACGGTTGTGAGGAGACGGACGTTGACGACCAAGACACCATCCGGATTGCATACGGCGAAGAGGCGAGTTCGGCGCATCATCCGTGGAGTTACAAGAAAGGACAGGTTGGGGAATGAGGACACCAGGAGAGAGCTAGATGAGGAAAGCATAATCAATTACGTTCAAAGGTTCAAGCTGAGGTGGTACAGTCACATGAAGAGGATGAAGTATCGTAGGACGCTGAGAAGATGGTGCCTCTGTTTGACCAATACAAGATGGTCCTCAGGAAAACCGATGATTATCCCTTTCAATAAAAGATCTGACAGCCCGGCATTTAATTGTAATTGGATAGGATAGTGGTAGCAGTAGTGTTAGTTCATCTTCTATCGCCTAGTTACCCTGTTTTCTTAAGTGTAGCGTGGTATAGTAAACACAAACAGCCTCGTTAGGGCCAGTAGACCTGTTGCTGTTCGTTCTTCCTTTGTGTTCCTTTGAGATGAGACCAAAAAGTCGAAGAAGCTCTCGGAAAGCGGGAAGTTATCGCTCAGTAACGTCCATATGTCCAGGAGAGGCTCCTTGACTGGGAGGATTAGAGGAAGCTGGTCGTCGACTGGCCATACGAATTACCGGGAGATGGGAAGGAGAGTAAAATAACGGGAATATGGATGGAAAATAGAATCCTCACTGGGGGAAAAATGTGGAGATGATTTTCTCTCTGACATTCGGATATTGTATATCAAGGAACAAAAAGCAAAATTGATCTCATACGGTATAGCATTTTTCCATTAGGAAACGTTAAGCCTTAGCTGGATGAGGAAAATTACGAAATATTTTCGGGTAGGACAGGTACAAGAAAGATACTGAATCCATTAGGCAAATGCAGTTTTGAGGAAAAGTTGTGATTATTATTTAATGCTTTCGTCGAATTCCTATTTTCTACATCCTTCTCTTTATCGTCATCATTTTTTTCCCCAATATTTCATTTACCTGAATTTTTTTCAGTTTATTTCTATTTCAGTTATTTTCTTAATACAGTTATTGCTATCACTGTTATTATCATTATCTTTATCATTACTACTAGCACTATTATTATCATAACTATTATTATCTTTATTATTATCATCATTATTTTTATTACTATTGTTATTATTATTATTTTTATTATTATCATTATTATTATCATTATTATTATTATTATTATTATTATTATTATTATTATTATTATTATTATCATTATCATTATCATTATCATTATCATTATCATTATTATTATTGTTATTATCATTGTCATTGTATTATTATTATCATTATCATTATCATCATTATTATTATTATTATTATTATCAATATTGATATTATTATTATTATTATTATTATTATCATTATTATCATCATTATCATCATTATCATCATTATCATTATTATTATTATTATCATTATTATTATTATTATTATTATTATCATTATTATTATTATTATTATTACTATCATTATTATTATTATTATTATTATTATTATTATTATCATCATTATCATTGTTATCATTACTACTTTCGTTTTTATTATCATCATTATTAAGGGCATATGTAGTCGGTAATTTTTTTCTAGGTATATATGGTTGAATGTGGTTTTTCATTTCGCATTACAAAGCCTCTTAACGATGTTTCCTAATCTTCTTATGATCTTATCACTTTCCTGGAATCTAGTAATAACTGTTCCACATGTGGCCATTTTATACGGGGATCGACATAGCTAATGGAATCAGCATCATATAAAGGAAATTCAAGGAAAAAAAATATTGTCAGCTACCTGCCACAAGGCTTACAGCAGTGTTTCCCAACCTTGTTTGGCAGCGACCCTAAATCCACTCTTAGCCTGGAGTCGCGACCCTAATTGTAATAATAAATTCAACCATTTCATGTTATATTTCTACGTACTTGCATAATGTTTATAAACTTTCGTTTTTATAGTTCAGTTTATATTTACTAGCACAATGAATTTAAATACATTTGAAACTTGAATGAAAAAAAAAAGTTAAAAAAGACCCTCTGGCGACCATCAAAAACACCCTCGCGACCCTAGTTTGGGTCGCGACCCTGGGATTGGGAACCACTGGCTTACAGGATCCTCATAAACATAACTAGACTCGTTAATGAACGGAGCCGTACCAATAACATCCAAGCCAAAGACTTACAAGCTCTATCGAGTATAAAGCAGCCAACAACCAATCAGAATGGGTAGGAGCCTCAACCAAGGCACCTAATCTGAATTGAGTTCTTTTTTATCTTCACTGATGCCTCCCCTACACTGCCCCCCCCCCACCTATTTTGAAGCTACAAGAAAGATGTGGAGAAACGAGATACCATAGCTTCTTCGGGATTCCACCGGATATACGGGATTCCACCGGATATACAGGACTCCACCAGATATACAGGACACCACCTCATCTACAGGACTCCACCGGATATACGGGACTCCACCGGATATACAGGACACCACCGGATATACAGGACTCCACCAGATCTACAGGACACCACCGGATATACAGGACATCACCGGATATACAGGACTCCACATGATCTACAGGACTCCACTGGATATACGGGACTCCATCGGATCTACGGGACTCCACCGGATATACGGGACTCCACCGGATATACAGGACACCACCGGATATACAGGACACCACCTGATCTACAGGACTCCACCGGATATACGGGACTCCACCGGATCTACGGGATTCCACCTGATCTACAATACTCCACCGGATCTACGGGATTCCACTTGATCTACAGGACTCCACCGGATATACGGGACTCCACCGGATCTACGAGATTCCACCTGGTCTACAGGACTCCGCCGGGTATACGGGACTCTACCGGATCTACGCGATTCTACCTGGTCTACAGAACTCCACCGGATCTACAGGACTCCACCACTATTGACAAAATGTCTCAATTTGCTTATTAAAAAAATTAAATGTAACATTTTATATATACTAAGCTAATTATTATTATCATCATTATTATTATTATTATTATTGTCATTATTATTACTAGTATTAATAGTCGTTGTAACAGCAATACTATTATTGTTCCTAGTTTGTAACATTTATTATTTAGCTTATTTATCTATACATATATAATTTCTATTATTGCTTTACATATCTTTTACAGTCGACCTAGATATCACTCACAGGCAAGATCCAGCACAGATTTACTCCCCTTTGTCAGCTTTATTATTATTATCTAACAAACATAAAATTAGCCTCTAAACTACATACGTTGTCAATTACCTTACCTTACCGTCGTGCCATATCCTCTTGGACTTCGGCAACCATGGAGCGCCACGGTCCCTAGTTACTTGTAACATCTGTGCTGCTTTGAGTTGTTTTCCCGTCGCCCTCATCAGCCCGTCCATATACTTCTCCCTCTGCTTTCCTCTTGCTCTCCTTCCCTCCACCATTCCCGTCATCACCACCTCTTCCAACCCTTAATTACAAACAGCATAGGCTGTAACTGACAGCCGACATGGCCTTCTGGATCCATTACATTGTTTATATCACAGCATTTGCGTGATTGGTAGTGCTGAACACATTTGATCCGCGTTTTAGAAAAAGCGTTGGAGAATTATTCCACCTTTCTTTGTCGTCCTGACCACCACATAGGAATGGCATGTGGATGAATGAAATAGCCTGGCGGCAACCAAGGTGAAAGTACCAACAGGTACGCAAGGGATTAAAAGCGATCTACGACAACTCCTAATATGGTGAACAAAACAGCTGTTGAAACAGAAAGTCAATAAATAAATGCACATGATACAAGGCGGTTCCTGATCTAGCTAGGGTGGTTCTTAAGGAGAATCATTGCAACACACGCTTTGTTTGTGAATATATGTGTGTGTGTGTGTGTGTGTGTGTGTGTGTGTGTGTGTGTGTGTGTGTGTGTGTGTGTGTGTGTGTGTGTGTGTGTGTGTGTGTGTGTGTGTGTGTGTGTGTGTGTGTGATTCACCATGGGGATTCACCACGGTCTTGGATCGTGTGTTGGACTTCGATCTGTGGGCAATGTTGTGACCCTACATGTACACACTACCAACTCCCCGCCCACGAGAGTTGGAGTAACGGCTTCCAGCGCAGCGATACTGAAATTATTTCAGCCCTGGGCGGGATTCGAACCTGGACCGCCGTAGTGGCGGCCAGGAACTCTACCATTGCGCCATCAAGCCGTGTGTGTGTGTGTGTGTGTGTGTGTGTGTGTGTGTGTGTGTGTGTGTGTGTGTGTGTGTGTGT
>NC_134777.1:10212423-10234923 GCF_046742065.1 Oratosquilla oratoria
CCAGCACGGCTATACCTTTCATCTTTTCTTCCTCTGAAACGACTTACGTGGGCACACGTCGGTAAAAAGGTCAAAGGGAAAGACGATTTTGCACCATGAGTCGTTTCCTCTCCTTTGTACAATCCACGTGGCGTGAAGCACACGTTGTCTCGCCCACGCGTCTACACCTGACGCGCCAGCCACACACATTTCCCTATGACAGTGCAACCCTACTTGACCCAACCTAACCTAATCCAGTGCAGTTATGTAATTACGCACTGCGGGTAACTACCCGTGTGGTGTACATACATATATATATATATATATATATATATATATATATATATATACATATATATATATATGTATATACATATATATATGTATATGTATATATATATATATATATATATATATATCTATATAAACTCCTGGCCGCATGTAAAATCAGTTCAGTTATACCTTAATAATAAAGGAGACGAACCCACGAACATTTTTCATTTCACCGTAGCTCACAACGGGTACAGATTCGTATGATCGAATTACCACTTGATTCAATCCAGGTCCTTGAGATGCTAAGCAAGACCAAAACCAACTCACCACAACGAGCATCTATCCAAGCATGGCATAATTCTAAATCCTCTCTCCGACGATGGAAGACCATGATTTGATTACCCACGGTCACCGGTAACTGCCACTTGCTCCAGCTGCTAACCGAGCACTCGTGGCAAAGGTGGTGGTTCCGGCCGCATGTAAACATTTCCTGGCATCTACTTATCATTTCAGCTGAGAGTCCATTCTATATAACCAAGCAATCCTGAACTAATCCATGTTTTTCATAATGTTTATACATATCAAATATTTCCGACAATTGCCCCCGGACTCGAACCGAGACTTGCGCGGAGGCATGCCGTCGGTCTACCGACTGAGCTACTGAGTCTATAAAAGTCACCAACCTCGGGGTTAATCTAACTCCCGCAGGATTTGAATCGATTGCTAACTACCGTCCTAATCTCGGTTTTACGGAGAACCAAGCCCACTTGTAGCTCGTGGTTAAGCTGGTACGTATCCTTGAGAGACTTTCGTCGTTGTAATACCTGGATAGAATCGCCAATGACAACGATGTCAATCAAATAATTCCAATTGTCGGAATTATTTGATTGACATCGTCGTCATTGGCGATTATTCAGGTTTATACATATCTTTTCCTGTGCATTTTATACGAGTATATTCCTTTGTACAAGACAATGTCTCAGACTTTGAAGTAAATGTCAGTGTAAGTACAATATACAGTCGACACACGCGCATAGAAGCGAGGCTTTATGAGTGACGTCACGTCGACTCTAACCCTTTTTTCAAAGAAATGGACAGACTCAAGCAAATACTCTGAACCAATTTCTACCAGACAGGGATCAATTACAAGCACCTACAAGCGGTAATCCTGAAAGATGGACGTCAGAGGGAATCATCTCCTTGCCAGAAGTCTTCAAATATCTTCAATAAACGGAAACGTATTAGAAACGAGCACAGTATCTCTCTATCAACTTCGATTGTATTTCCTCCTACCTTTGCACGTAGGGACATCTGACAACCGGCGAGTAGACTCAGTCCATCTCTCCTCCTTCTACTACAACTCGAAGACAAAAATAGATCCACACTAATACAATAGATCTATTAATTCTCTTCTTATCTGTTTTTCTAAGGGATCTATATGAAAGTTCGAGAATTATTGCCAGCCATTATTGGGCTGTGGGTTTCCAGTTAGTGAAAAACTATGCTACAGTTATTACTAACTACCAAGTACATAAGAATGAAGGAGACTGCAAGAAACCATAGGGCCTACACTAGGCAGTTCCATGTCCATTACCACCTGTCACCCTCATCCATAAAGTTGTCTAACCGTTATTGAAACAACCGATAGTCTCAGCGCTTACTACATGGTTACTAAGTCTATTTCATTCGTTGACCATCCTATTAGTAAACCGGTTCTTGCCTATTTCCTTCTCAAATCTAAATTTGTCCAATTTAAATCCATTACTGCGAGTTCTGCCCTATTGTTTTAATATGATGACCTTAGCGGTAAAATCATATTTGCACTGTATAACCTCCAATGTATTTCTTGACCTTGACAGCCAAATATACTACACAGTGGGGGACAAAGAGGACCAGATAATGTGATTTGATGTCTTGTTTTGTGTGTGTGTGTGTGTGTGTGTGTGTGTGTGTGTGTGTGTGTGTGTGTGTGTGTGTGTGTGTGTGTGTGTGTGTGTGTGTGTGTGTGTGTGTGTGTGTGTGTGTGTGTGTGTGTGTGTGTGTGTGTGTGTGTGTGTGTGTGTGTGTGTGTGTGTGTGTGTGTGTGTGTGTGTGTTATCAGTGTGTGCAAGAATCTAGTGCCGCAGAAAATGTATCTGCCTGAGTTGGCGAATGATATAGTGCACGCATTGATCTATTCAGTACCTCTTGACAATTCCTCCACTTGAATGACTACCAAGAACAGTTCCCAGAGGTTTCCCACAGCCAAACGAAGAATGAAATATAATTCCTGAATGTTCCTTCTGTCATTTGAAAAAAGGGACAAATAGATTTAATAGAAAATATAATCACCTCTGACATATTCCCAACGGCTATAGACAGACGACTGTCACAAAGTACATAATTCCTGAATGTTCCCTCCGTCATTTGAAAAAAAGGGACAAATAGATTTAACAGAATATAAAATCACCTCTGACATATTCCCAATGGGTATAGACAGACGACTGCCACAAAGTACATAAGGCAAAGGGGACGATTTGGACCCACAGCTATGTAGCTATTGGCGCGCATTCAGCAACTGTTGGCACAGCATCTCGCCCGATCTATTGTTACCTCATAAGCTCATTCTCGGTCGGGCAACCGTCTGCATACCATCGCAAACTCTCACCCACTTTCAACAGAAAACTAATTATATGCAACAAACGAGAGGCTATTAGGGATTGATTGGGACAAAATATCTTTCAAGTGACCAATTCTTTGCTGACAAGGCGATTCATGGAAATGTTAAAGTATGTAGGTGCTGAGTCATCACATCTATTCTTATTTATTAAAATGGATTACAAAGGAGGAGCATACCGACAGGAGACCTTTTGGTCCATAACTAGGTCGGATGCGAAAAAAATATAACAATGATAAGGAAATAAATAAATATCATAATAATATGAATGGTAATAAATAGGATAGATAAATAAATTCATAGGTATAGTTAAATGATAAACAAACAGGTAAATGGTAAATAATAATAAATTAATGGATAAATGATAATAAATGAAAATCAAGCAAATAATAAACAAACAGACTAATAATAACAAACAAACAAATAATATACTCTCTCTCTCTCTCTCTCTCTCTCTCTCTCTCTCTCTCTCTCTCTCTCTCTCTCTCTCTCTCTCTCTCTCTCTCTCTCTCTCTCTCTTTCTTATCTGTTGAGCTTAGGAGGGAAGAGAAGTATCTTCCTTGACTTACTACGAGTAGAGAAGTTACGATGGGTATCGATGTCCAGCCCTAGTGGGCGTGGTTGTGACTGATGCTGAGGTTAAACTGGGAATGGGGCTGGGGTTAAATTGGGTTTAGGGTTAAATTTCCAATTGCGGTTGGGGTTGGGGTTGAGGCTGGGGTTGGGGTTGGAGGTTGGGTTGGGTTGGGTTGGATTGGGTTGGGTTGGGTTGGAGTTGGGGTTGGGGTTGGGGTTGGGGCTGGAGTTGGGTTGGGTTGGGGTGGGTTGGGTTAGGTTGGGTTGAGTTGGGGTGGGTTGAGTTGGATTGGGTTGGGTTTGGGTTGGCTTGGGTTGAGGTTGGGGCTGGGATTGGGTTGGGTTGGTTGGGTTTGGGTTTGGGTTTGGGTTGGGTTTGGGTTGTTTGGGGTTGGGGTTGGGTTGGGTTGAGTTGGGTTGGGTTGGGTTGGGTTGGGTTGGAGTTGAGGTTGGGGTTGGGTTGTGTTGTGTTGTGTTGTGTTGTGTTGTGTTGTGTTGGGTTGTGTTGTGTGGTGTTGTGTTTGTTTTGTGTTGGGTTGGGTTGTGTTGTGTTGTGTTGTGTTGTGTTGGGTTGGGGTTAGGGTTAGGGTTGGAGGTTGGGATTGGGGTTGGGGTTAGTGTAGGGTTTGGGTAAGAGTCGAGGTAGGGATTGGCTTTTACGATCAAAAAAAGCCTGTGAGACCGTAAGTCTTACAGCCCGCAGGTATGCAAAAGCTGAATTTCCAAGAACCAGATTTTTTGGCTTGATATCAAGAAACTTATTCGGTCGCATTTTTAGATTTACGAACCTAGTCCAAGACACATTTTTAGACATTCTAGGTGACGCCAAGGTACCAGTAAGATCTAGATTTTTCTCTCTCTAGCCTCAAGATACTATTTCGCTTAAGCCCCAGTTACACCAATCTCACGACCTGTTTCCGACCACCTACGATCAAGCGATGGGTCGGCGACACAAAGCCTATGCAAGGAATTGAAATGGAAAAAGTTAATGTGCTTGATAAGATGAAGATCTATGTACTGGGGACTATTCAGTGTGTGTTGTAATATATCTATCTATCGATCTATCTATTTATCTATCTTATTACCGACTACCGGAGACTTCCAAAGACTACCTGCAACTGGTCACCGGTGGTCGGAAACAGGTTGGACCGTATTTCAACACACAATTCTTTCACCTCACCCCTTTTCCCTTTAAAAATTTTATTCTGCATGTTGTCAAATGGGTTTAGTTAACACAGAACACTCACTCAGTGAGAAATGAGCCAAATGAAAACTAAATTATATGGCGAAAAATTAATAAGAAATTAAACTGTTTTCCGAGTATATACAAAGTATAAATTATGTGGAGGAAGAAGGTTTTGGGGAAAGGAAAAAGATGACCACGGAAAGATAGGAATGTCAAAAGTAAACAGAGGACGTAAAATAATAATAATGATAAATTAAATTAATAAACAAGTATGAGATACGAATATAAGGGGTAAATGTACAAAAGAAACTAATAAATAATCTGTGCATGTAGAAAACGGGGTTGGAAGTAAATAATGTATGTGCGGATGTATGAAAAACAAACATATGTTTAAAGAGCAACTGACAAACGTAGTGTTACGTAAATATCTGTCTATTCGTAAAATTGTATTGAAATTTGCATCCACATAAGTAATCCTACAAATGATAATTGAAAAGGCTAAATTGAACTGAACATGTGAGTTTTCAACCAATCAAAGTTGCTTTACATATGTTAGATGTTATATGTAATATAAATTGTAAGGCATTGTGTTCAGAGTCGGTTCAGACTTGGCATATGAGGGTGATACACATATGCATTTGTACGTAGATTTAATAAACATTAGTATATCGGTACATATGAGTGGTAGTGTAGTGAGATAAACACAGAAAAGATGAAGTTTGTATTTCCTACCTGTACATATATGTATCAAATAAACAGTAAATAATCCAAATTAGAAGAAGCTTCAGAAACTTCAGTTTATTTAAGAAAAATATTGATGCGGTCTAATGTAGGAGAAAGGTGGAAATGGAAAGCCACGGGTCTGGATCTGATTCTTGAGTTTTATTCCTAACCGGTTTCGCTCTGAAGAAGCTAAGAGCGAAACCGGTCAAGAATAAAACTCTAGACTCAGATCCAGACCCGTGGCTTTCCCTTTCCACCTTCCTTTCTCAATCTGCCACAACATCTCAACAGTCTAATGTATGTATATGCTAAGAAACATTAGCATGTATGAAGTCCACTAAAAATCCAAAACGAGTTATTAAGCCGGGAAAGTAGAACGTCTTCGGAGGTATAACAACTTAAGGAATAGGAAGCAGACAATGGAATTGTTATAAAAAGAAAAAAGTATAGACAGGCAGTAAGTCTTCTAATAATGCTGTTTTCTGCATTGATAATTTTCTTGCAGATACTTTCTAAAGATCTCACTAATTGACGTGTTGCCGTTAAGTCTAAACTATAGAACTTGTGCGTAGGTGGATCGGAGATTATGTCCGCCTATGCACAAGTTCTACAGAGTTTAGGCCCTGCAACACGGCGATTAGTGAATTTTAGAAAGTACCCGTAAGAAAATTATCAATGCAGAAAACAGCAACACCTTCAACAAAAAGAAAAAAAAAAGATGTACCTGTCCTAAGCAAAGCGAGACGAAAGGTGGACACGTATGGGAACCGTGTTACAGGAACGGGAGTGGAGAGGAGGATGGAGAATGGAGAATGGAAGGGGCAGCAGTAGTGATAACGAGGGAGATAAGGGAGAGCGTATGGCTATGGAACCGAGAGGTCAGGAGCTGTATGATCAAGAGATATGATAGAAGATCAGTGACAATAGAAATCTATGCACCGAGGAATGATAAGAAACAATTCTGGGAGGGAAACGTGAAGAAGAACTCTTAAGAAAAGTAAATAAAGAACTGAAGAACCCGAGAAACAAGGTAAAACACTTATCAAGTTGGTTATGAGAGACCTGAAGTAGACAACGTAACCGATGCCTTTGGGTTGGTTGTACAGGATGTTGTGTTCAGAGAAACCTGATAGCTGGCAATACTAATACTGAAAAGAAACTGATACACAAATACACGAAGACAAGCAAGAGTTGAACAAACAGATCCCTGATTGTCTACGTTTCACCAGACAAAAAAGATGAAAGGAAAGCTGTTGCATGTTGATGTACACTGAGGGGAGTTGGAAGTGCAACACGAGACCTTGTTGCATGGAGGTACGTGGACAAACAAACAACAACAGACCTATTGGTCCTTACAAGGCTGTTCTGGTACTTAACCTTCTCTCTTTCTCTCTCTCTCTCTCTCTCTCTCTCTCTCTCTCTCTCACACTCTCACTATCTCACTCTCTCTCTCTCCCCTTCTTTTAATCTGTCTAGAAGCAAATACAGACCTTTTGGTCCTTACAAGGCTGTTCTGGTACTTAACCTTCTCTCTCTCTCTCTCTCTCTCTCTCTCTCTCTCTCTCTCTCTTTCTCTCTCACTCTCTCTCTTTCTCTCTCTCTCTCGCTCTCTCCTTTTTCTTTTTTAATCTGTCTAGAAATAGATAATTCTAGTCGGGGATTTGTAGCTAAGTAAGCATTTTTTGAATACCTCTACAGTAGAACAGCCGATGACGTTAGACAGTAGACCATTCCATGCACTGATGACGGACGAAAAATTGTGGTTTAAAAAGGGGATGAACAAGGAAACAAAGGCATTATACAAAGGTGGTACTAGTTTCACCCTTAGACAATATAGTACACCTTAGTAATCATGTTATAATCCGTATCAGACAATCACGACTAACCCTTCCTTTGCTATGATAAAGTTCGCGGTGTATTCTTCAGCCGGATCCACACTTGTTGCATTTCCACGTATCGTATCATCTTTGCGTACCACCTAGTGATACGATACGGTGCAACAGGGCATTGTACCCATTTGTTGCGTATCCGTATACAGCAGGCGGATACGCAACAAGTGGGTACAATACCCTGTTGCATCGTATCGTATCACTAGGCGGTACGCAAAGATGATACGATACTACTGATAACCCACTTTCGGAGAAGAATAAGCGAAAGTATAAAGATCTGTATATTTCGATCACTAACTGTGATCCTCTTCAGCAGATGTGAGAAGAAGATCACAGTTAGTGATCGAAATATACAGATCTTTATACTTTCGCTTATTCTTCTCCGAAAGTGGGTTATCAGTATTATTTTACTAATGTGCTACGACATAACTTTGTTATGATACGATACGTGGAAATGCAACAAGTGTGGACTCGGCTTTAGACTGAAAATGACAAAACAACCTCGGGGTCCTCGTCCCGGTGGTCTGATGTCCACGTAGACGTTCTCTCACAAATACCTAGTCATCCTGTTTAAGTGAGGAACGTTCCCTTGGCTTCAGGGAAGGATAACTTTGTTTCACCACGTTCTATACCTCATCCACTCATCCTCCACACTCCATTGACATCCGTCTCATAACACCTCACACCTCATCCTTCTACATCCATCCCCTCCCCCCCGCCCGGTTCCCTCCATCTCTACCCTCCTCCACACTCCATCTCTCTCCAAACGCCACATTTCCCATCACGCTTCTAAATACCAACCAGACAGCCTATTACGATGCAGTCGTCTGCTGCCTTCACGTCTTCCTCCCCCATCCTTCATACCCCACCCTCTATCCACCCACTCATTACCCCCCCACCCATCCCCCCATCCCCACTCCCCTCCCCCCACCCCCGTAACCATCTGTGACTTTATTTACATGTCTTTTCTCCTTGGCACGAGCGTCGAGGCGCGGAACTTCGTCTTCTTCTTCTTCTTCTTCTTCTCCTTCGGCTATATATATAAGACGTGGCACTGTGCCACCTCACCTGTTCTCGAAGAAGCGTCTAGGGCGAGCCTTTAGAGGAGGAGAATTCCTGGGCACTTCTGGGTCGGCAGGATGAAATGGCAAACGAGGATGCTTGTCAGGGAAAGGAACGAGGACAAAGGGTCGTATGCGCCGCTGAGTTCTTGTGTTATGTTCACACGAACACGAAACAGGTGACGCGTAAGTCGCGGACGCAAACGGACACGTAGGCAAATGTAGGCACATGTACACGTGCGCGTACACACACACGCACACACACACACACACACACACACACACACACACACACACACACACACACACACACACACACACACACACACACACACCAAGTATAGTGTTCATACTATTACAAAGGATTACAAAGGCGGAGCATGCCGACAGAAGACCTTTTGGCCCATAACTAGGTCGGATGCGAAAAAAATATATAATAATGCTAAATAAGATAAGATAAAATAAAATAATAAAATAGATGAAATAAAAATCATAATAATATAAATAATGATAAACAAAATAAATAAATGGATAGGTATAGTTAGATAATAAACAAACAGGTAAATAGTAAATAATGATAGATTGACAGATGAATAATAATAAATAAAAATCAAGCAAATAATGATAAACAAACAGACAAATAATTACAAACAAATAAACAAATAATATAAAATAAATTATAGTCATTACAGCATCTTGCTTAGGAGTTTATCTAAATGATTCTTAAAGCTTCGAACTGAACTACACTGCATTGCAACTGCAGGAAGTCTATTCCATTCATTAACTACACGGTTGGCGAAGTTGTTTCTACCCACTTCCAAATTAAATCTATTTCCTGACAATTTGAGACCATTATTTCTTGTCGGATTCTCATTCAGTGTAAAATTTTTGTCACTTTTGATGATGTCAATTCCCTTTTTAATCTTAAAGACCTGTATCAAGTCACCTCTGAGTCTACGCTTTTTTAGGGAAAACAGATTCATACGTTTTAGTCGATTTTGGTATGATTTATTTTTGATATTTGGAATCAGTTTTGTGGCTCGCTGTTGTACTTTTTCCAATCTGTCAATGTCTTTAATGAGATTCGGTGACCATACGGAAACAGCATATTCCAAATGTGGACGAACTAATGATTTATATAGCTTGTTAATGAGAGATGGACTTTTGAAGTCAAAGGATTGCGCAATCAGTCCTAGAATCTTATTTGCTTTCTCAGAGGCTGAAATACACTGCTTAGATGATTTGAGATCGTTACTGATAAATACCCCGAGATCCTTCTCACTATTCACTTTTGTTAACGAATTTCCAAATAACTTGTAATCGTACTCACTGTTATTTTACCTATATTTACCTTGCATTTACTCACGTTAAATTTCATTAGCCACTTTTCAGACCATTGCTGTAATTCATCTAAATCTTCTTGAATATCTGATTGATTTAAGTGATCATTTGCCATCCGCACAATTTTGTATCTATTTATCTATCTATCTATCTATTTATCTATCTATCTATCTATCTATCTATCTATCTATCTATCTATATATATATATATATATATATATATATATATATATATACATATTAATAGATTGCTTCACACGTAGAGTAAACTTAGGTAGAATCACACATACACACACACACACACACACACAGATACACACACATAAACACAAACACACACACACACACACACACACACACACACACACACTCGGTGGCGCAGTTGAACTGTAACGATAGTGGCCCGTAGTTCTTGGTTCGAATCCTGCCCAGGGCCGAAATTATTTCGGTACCGCTGCGCTTCGGGTCGTTACTCTGACTCTCGTGGGCGGGGAGTTGGGTGTGTGTGTGTGTGTGTAAGGTCATAGCATTACCCATAGATCGGACCTACGAGCTCTGAGCTCTCTTCCAGGAGGGAAATAGTTGTCGATCACGAGTCCAACACGTGATCCAAAGACCAAGTGAATACACACACACACACACACACACACACACATACACACCTTCGTGTTTTTTGCTCTACCTAGCGACAAACAGCTTTGACCTGCTGGGACAGACGGAGACCTTGACTTATTCAGATTCTTTTCCCCCCCAAATGCATCAAGTGGTCCAACGCTCCCCAGAATACGATAAAAAGGAAGTGTCACTCTGCGAGAAGGAGATTGAGCAAGATAGCCTGCGGCACCTCATTTCATTTTACGACGTTTCCGTGAGTACAGGTGCTGTAATGCCTGCCATTGATTCTATGATTATTTATTTATCTCTTTGTTATTATTTGTCTGTTTGTTTATTGTTATTTCCTTGATTATTATTTATTATCATTTATCTGTCAATTTACTATCATTTACTATTTACCTGTTTATTTATTATTTGTCTTTACATATTTATTTATTCATTTTTATTATTTATGTTATTATATATTTGATTTATTTATTGATTTTCTTATTCATCATTATTATAAAAAAATTCGTATCCGACCTAGTTATGGACCAAAAGGTCTCCTGTCGGCATATTCAGCCTTTGTGATCCTTTGTTAACGAACTCTCCTTCATTGCTACTGAACATCCAATCTTTCATTTTCTCTGGCTGCCAACAACCGATTATATTTGGTCAAAGAGATCTCGCTGAAGGGCGAGAACGTTAATCCCATCTTGATTAACCTTTCTCTAACTCTTGGCAGCTTCTATATTTGTCCAGGCAATTTCATTCGGCTGAGGGGAACAGCGAATAGGAAACTATTCTCTCCCGGTCATTACGCAAAAATTCTAAAGCAGCTCCGAGACCTAAGCCCTCAGTCACACCAAGCTTACAACCAGTTTCCAACCACCTTCGACCGAAAACCAAGCGATCGGTCGGCGACACGAAACCTATGCAAGGAACTGAAATGGGAAAAGTTAATTTGGTTGATAAGATGAAAATCTATTCACAGGGGACTATTCAGTGTGTGTTGTAACACATCTATCTATCGATCTATCGATCCATCTATTCATCTATCTTATTACCGACTACCAGCGACTTCCAAAGACTACCTGCAACTGGTCGGCGATCACCCGGTCGCCGATGGTCGGAAACCGGTCGTAAGCTTGGTGTGACTGGGGTCTTACCGACCAAGCACATGCCATTGTCACTACGCTGTGTGGTCTTCAAGGTCCAAATGAAGTGCAGTGAGTCATAGCATTCTGGCACCGGACATCAAAGCTCGTGAGGAGCTGACTTTAGGATTTAACTTTTTGTCAAAGACCACGCTCAGATTTCTCTCTCTCTATCTATCTCTCTCTCTCTTTCTCTCTCTCTCTCTCTCTATCTATCTATCTCTATCTATCTATCTATTTCTATCTATCTATCTATCTATCGCTATCTATCTATCTATCTCAATCTATCTATCTATCTATCCATCTATCTATATCTATATATACAAGGTACATCTATCCATCTCTCTCTCTCTCTATCTATCTATCTATCTATCTATCTATCTATCTGTCAATCTATCTGTCTATCTATATCTATATATACAAGGTATATCTATCCATCTCTCTCTCTCTCTCTTTCTCTCTCTCTCTCTCTCTTTCTCTGTCTATCTCCCTATCTACCTATCTCTCATTCCACTTGATATCCTCCCCTAGTAACTTGTACAGAGTAAATGTCCTTTAATCTCCCTCGACTCTGTTCTATTTGCAACGCACCTCTGAGTCTGGCGTCGAACTCCATTCGCCATTTCTGGCTCCGAGCAAAGAATTTGTTCCCGTCTCCACTTTGGGATTTCACAGAATCTCCGCTTCCATTCTGCCAGAACTTTAGCATCGTATTGAAGCATATATGTCTGCCTGTTTGCTCGTCTGTCTGACTATATATCTATATATATATATATATATATATATGTACAACACTAAATGGGTCCCAGCTAATAGCGATACATTTTTATCAACCACAATGCACTTTAATTCTAAGCCATCAACATCGGGAAACCCGATGCAGAAATTGAAACGCAGTACGGTCAAGGACTCGAACCCTGGCTAGCGCGTGACACATGCTAGGGACTTAACCAATTGCTCCATCAAGAGAGATAATATATATATATATATATATATATATATATATATATATATATATATATATATATGCAGCTGTTTGCCTATGTGTCTGTCAGCGTTAAGATGGCGGTACAATAGGCAAGCATGCTACTTGTTTTTCCTACTTCGTTTGAGTAGAAACGACTTCGGTTAAAACGTCCTCGCCTTCCGTAAGAGCATCTCAACAATGTGCCTAACATTCGTATTCTAGGTTCACACTATTCTTTGTTCGTCATTCATCTTCTCGCTACACGACGCAAGAGTAATTTGACATTCGGAAATTAAAAGAAAAAAAAAGTCGTAACCGAAGTTTTTTCTTCTCAAACGAAGTAGAAAAAAGTAAGCAACAAGCTAGTGAGAATTGCTTAGTGTGCGGCCACCTTTACCTTTCAATTCTGTCGAGTTATCATCATACATCGAGAATACGAGGGAGACACTGCACGTCACTCCCCCCCCTCTCTCTCTCTCTCTCTCTCTCTCTCTCTCTTTCTCTCTCTCTCTCTCTCTCTCTCTCTCTCTCTCTCCCCTTGCCGCGCAATTACCCCAGATTACAAACTGTTCCTCTTTGTTCCCCTTCCGGGAAATCCCTCATCCACTCAACCACGATGTCTTTGATAACTCCCTCATTTCCCAGTTTGGGCGACAGGTTTTTCATGTGGTCTTCAAATGCTCCCTTACAACCTTACAACAGTATACTTCCATAGAACCCATTCGTCTGTTAATGTATATGGTTTGTGTGAGTGTTTTGTGTGAGTGTGTGTGTGTGTGTGTGTGTGTGTGTGTGTGTGTGTGTGTGTGTGTGTGTGTGTGTGTGTGTGTGTGTGTGTGTGTGTGTGTGTGTGTGTGTGTGTGTAATAATAATAAATAAATAATGATAATAGGTTTATTGAAATAGCAGTGATACACTGACAATAATACAATAGAGTACTTTTATGAGTAATACGCCTAGTCTAAGTTTTACAGTGATACGCTAATAATAATGTGTGTGTGTGTGTGTGTGTGTGTGTGTGTGTGTGTGTGTGTGTGTGTGTGTGTGTGTGTGTGTGTGTGTGTGTGTGTGTGTGTGTGTGGTCTTTGGATCATATATGACCGATCTATGGCTAATGTTGTGATCTTACACGTAAACACACCCCAAACTCCCCGCCCACGAGAGTTGGAGTAACGACTCGAAGCGCAGTGATACTTAAATTATTTTCAGCCCTGGGCAGGATTCGAACCCGGACCGCCATAGTGACAGTCGGGGCCTCTACTTACCGTACCACCGTGTGTGTGTGTGTGTGTGTGTGTGTGTGTGTGTGTGTGTGTGTGTGTGTGTGTGTGTGTGTGTGTGTGTGTGTGTGTGTGTGTGTGTGTGTGTGTGTGTGCTCGCGCGCGCGTGTATGTGTGTTTATGTGCGTGTGTATATATACATGCATGTTACCTTTTATGCATTTCTACATGATCAATCCTTCTATCTCTTAAGGACTAATAGTAGGATTCAGCGTGAAGGAGCAAGAAGGATATGTCGTCTTCGATCACCTACCCAGAGCCCTCCTTTGAAGATCAAAGGGCGAGGTCAATAGGCTCACATCTTGTGTGTAGAATTAGTTCTCGGAAAGGCTTCAAGAGAGAAGATTACGTTTGCGTCGAGGGAATGAAAGCTTGAATTTTATTCATGTGAGAGGCGAGCCCGTGAATAGGGAAGATAGCCTACAAAAAGTTGAGTAAAGGTCCATGGTGAAAGGTCGTGTGTCTATAGTAAAACACTATAAATACTATAGAATATTATGAAAAGAATGTTTTCGTGGCAGGAATAAGCAATATGCTACAATCAAGTTAGAGTAAATATCCCCCAAGAAAGACACGGGAATTCGGTGTTATACTGCAAACATCTTGGACAACTTTATGGATGGGGAGGACAGGTGGTGAAGGATATGGAGCTGCCTAGTGTAGGCCTTATGGTCTCTTGTAGTCTCCTTCATTCTTATGTTCTTATGTATGTTCTTATGTCTCCGTATGCGGTCAATATTTTAGGAACCTTAATAACACCCACACCGACCAGAGTTACGTAGTATTAATTCAGAACTGAACGCTAATCTCTGCTCAAAGAAGAAGGAGGGTAACTTTTAACTTCCATCGTTGTTCCTCATTTCTGCCCCACCTCCATATTATTTACATTTTTTTTTAATAATAAAGTTTATACAAACCTAGGCTTAAACTCATATTATTCATATGATTTAAAAAAAATGAAAATAATATGGATTTAAGCTTAGGTTTCTATAAGTTAGATAACTTTATTATTAGTTTTTTTTTATATAATTCTTCTGGAATCGGATAACATTGGACCTTTCCCAGTTCTTTACCACTATGTACATATTACGACCTTTGGTCATTTTCTGTATTCTTTGTACCCTGATGATGTCTTGAATAGACAAAAACGTTCGGTATTCATTTCTTTTATTTTCCAAGTGGTTTCTGCAAGTATTGTTGTCACGTGTGCTTAGTGATTTGTTTTGCATATATATATATATATATATATATATATATATATATAAACTTTTTATCCCACAGTCGGAGAAAAGAAGACACTAATGTCGAACGTTCTGTATATTTCGATCACTAACTGTGACCCTCTTCAGCAGAATGAATACATAGTGGAAGGCATATTCTTATATACAATATAAGCATATGCCTTCCACATACATAGTGGAAGGCATATGCTTATATACAATATAAGCATATGCCTTCCACTATGTATTCATTCTGCTGAAGAGGGTCACAGTTAGTGATCGAAATATACAGAACGTTCGACATTAGTGTCTTCTTTTCTCCGACTGTGGGATAAAAAGTTTATCTTATCAATGTGCTACGACATTACTTTATAGTGGATATATATATATATATATATATATAATATATATATATATATATATATATATATATATAGATATATAGATATATAGATATATAGATATATATACACGTACAAATACACATACAAAAGCCTTAATGGATGAGTGGGTATAGCCCTACGTTGAACAAGAGTGTCCCGAGTTTTATCCCCGCTGGTTGCCGCAAGGGCAACCATTCAACTTCGCGCTTTCATGGCTTCCCGACGACCCTTCTCGGCATTAGTGTCGCCTTCCCGTGCCGATTACGCTGATTTTGGTCCCTATTCACATTCACAGCCATCCCAACACGCTCAACAACTTACCTGTCCTTCACGTCACTCGTTCAACCTTATTGAGACAGATTAAGCCGCTGTAGTCGTTGTGTTGTCCTCTAGGACCCGTGATCCTTCGTGGAACTGCGGCATCCGTTTCTGCCGTTCTTACATATTCACTAATCCACGCGGACCTTTTCACCATCCTGAATCAGGCTACCGTGGTGAGGTACACATATATATACACATATACACATACAAACATACATATATACATACATGCATATATATATATATATATATATATATATATATATACATACATATATACACACACATACACACACACACAGACACACACACACACACATATATATATATATATATATATATATATATATATATATACATATAGCCTATATATATATATATTTTTTTTTTGCTTCCTTATTTTCTTGTTCCCTTTCTTTCTTTCTTTTTGTTTTCTTTTGGAGTTCCCTCGAAATACAGTGTGGTAATAAACCCACCGATACCAAAAACATGGTCCCTTTCTCCTTCTGTGCTGATGTTATCTCCTGGATGTAGCTTAGTGTTTTGTTGTTTGGATTCGCACTACTTACCAGAGAGTACTTTTCGCACGGACTTGAAATCTGTGAAGACAGTCACACTCTTGGATGAGTTTTCCAGTTCCTCCAAGAAGATTCTGACGGTGGTATTCTTAAAAGAATCTTTCCTTACATAAATATTATATAAATCTTTGGAAGGGAAAGATTTATGCAAAGAAATATTTTTTTAAGAATAACACCGTAAGATTCTTACAGTGGTATTCTTAAAGGAACCTTTCCTTATATAAATCTTATATAAATCTTTGGAAGGGAAAGATTTATGCAAGGAAATATTTCTTTAAGAATAACATCGTAAGATTCTTACGGTGGTATTCTCAAAAACAATTTATGTAAGGAAATATTCTTAAAAACAATTTATGTATGGAAATATTTTTTTAAGAATAACACCGTAAGATTCTTAAGGTGGTATTCTTAAAAACAATTCTTTTCTTTTATCAATATTTTCCTTCCAAGGATTTATATTAGATTTAGATAAGAAAAGATTTTTTTTTAAGAATAATACCGTAAGAGTCTTACGGTGGTATTCTTAAATGATTTTTTTTACTTATATAAATCTTTCCCTTCCAAGGATTCATATAGAATTTATATAAGGAAAAAATATTAAGAATACCACCGTAAGATGGTATGTTTAAAAAAAAATCTTTCTTTATATAAATCTTTCCCCTCCAAGGTTTTACATAGGATTTACACAAGGAAATATTTTTTTAAGAATACCACCGTGAGATTCTTATGGTGGTATTCTTAAAAAAAAAATTCTAATGTAAATTCCTTCCAGGGATTTATATAAAAATTATATGAGTTTTTTTTTAATACCACCGTCACAAACTCGAAGAATGAGTCTTCCAGTTGCTCCAAGAACTTTGGTTTTGTAAAAAAAAAAGAAAAAAAAGAAGAAAAAAAAAAAAAAAAAGAAGAAGAAGAAGAAGAAGAAGAAGAAGAAGAAGAAGAAGAAGAAGAAGAAGAAGAAGAAGAAGAAGAAGAAGAAGAAGAAGAAGAAGAAGAAGAAGGCGGGGAGTTTGGTTGTATGTTGGAGGTTCTTGATGAGCCTATGATGACTCCTGTTCTGGGGTTACCTTCCTAAGTAAAAGCAGCAACGACTGCAACAGCACTGTAGGCGAGAGGCCAAACGCAGAGTATGGGATCCAATATATTTGACGTTTCGCCCAGCAGGGCTTCTTCTGAAGAAGCCTTGCTGGGCGAAACTTTAAATATATTGGATCCCATACTCTGCGTTTGCCCTCTCTCCTACAGTGCTGTTGCAATGGAGCCGTCTGTAGAGACATGACCGTCGTTTTACTGAGTCCGGCTAGAATAGCGTTTCCCAAACATTTCCACTACTTGACCCCTTTCAGTGTTACCAAACCTACCATGACCCCCACCTTTATGAGCCTTGTTGTGGGGCAGGAATTCAAACAAGGTCTTTTCGCACGAGTTTATATCTGAGTTTAACGCTCGTTACACATTTGGCGTTTTTTTACCGAGCGTTTTTTTACCACTGCCGCTCTAACACAATGTAGCGGGAAAAACTCTTGGCGTTTTTTTTCACCCACGCCACACATTTGATCACTGACCACCGTGCAAAACGTCGAATGTAGTGGCAGTGAGCGGCTGCATTGCTGCCGTCGGCGGTAAAAAAAAAAAACGCTCGTCCATTTTGCCGCTCAGTGTGTCCCTCGCAATAGCTTCCTACGCACCACTACTGGTACGGCGGCAGCGGTAAAAAAAAAAAAAACGCTCGGTAAAAAAACGCCAAGTGTGTAACGAGCTTTACAAGTGACCAGCGTCGACTGCCAGGCCGATCGTCAGCCAGAACCAGGCGAAGTTCGCCCTCTTGATGCGAACTTGGCGCGTGGTTCTTCACTGAAATTAATTTATTTAATTACAATTTAAATGAATTATTCACATATTTTAGGTACATATGCCTTCTATATACATGATTATTTAGGACAATAGTACAACAATAAAACATACCAACATTTTATATACATTGATCATATGCTATACATTCGTGACATGTGTGTTACGTGGTCGCGGTCACAGCCTTCTAAAAACATACTAATTCTTAGTATCGCTCATACATTATCTTAAAATTTAAAAGATAAATCACAGCAGAGAACAGTAACAAATATATTATTGTTTGTTAATGTTTATTAATGTTTATCAAAAATATTTATTTAATCATGTATTTCAATGAGAAGGATGCGTTTACATTTTTGCGGAGTTGGACGCGTTCCTCGGTGCGTTCCTATATGCGTTCCTTGGTGCGTTTCGATTTAGTTAGGCCGCAAAAAGAAAGACAAAAATAAATAAATAAATAAATAAATAAGTTAATTAATTAATTAATTAATTAATAAATAAATAAATTAATAAATAAAATAAGTAAATAAATAAGTAAATGAATAAATAAATGAATGAATGAATGAATTAATGAATGAATAGATAAATATATAAGAATAAATAAATATATAAATAAATGAATAAATAAATAAATAAATAAATAAGTTATTCCAAAGGAATGCTAATAAAGCATATCACGTTTTCTTGTGCGGATTTATTCCCAAGAAACCACCATGGTGAAAATTAACCATTGTCGACGGCAACCTTATCGAGAAGACGCCATTATGTCCTTCCACACCGCCACACAGTTAATGGCTGTCGTGAAAGCATCCACCACGTCGAGCTTCCCAATCCTACTGACGTACAATGAAAGTTAAAGATCCAGTTTTACATTTGTATAACGAACACGTGCAGTCGCTCAAAAAAGTATCGGTTGGTGGTTTTAAGTGTTCGTGGGAGACGAGTGAAACAACAGAATCGATGTTCCTGTACAGTTGGTACTCCTGACAGAGTTGCACCTTCAATGAATGCTGCTATAATGAAGACGCATATCTATAAACTACAAAACTATGAGAAACACTGGCACATTGATACACAGGCGTACCAACAGTTTCCAAGTCTTTTGAACAATGTGTCTGAATTTAGCGTTTACTTACGTCCATTTTCCGTGCGATTTCTTACCGATATTTTTCTTAGTGACTGTACATCTAACAAGGTTCTATGTATGTTACTAGAAATAATAACTTTGGAAGAGTTACTGTCGTAGAGCATTACAACAGGAAACCTTTCAAATGTCGACTGCAGAAAAAGAAAAAGAGTAAAGAAGTAAGCGAACATCCAACCACCTTAACAGATGAAGCAAAACAAATTAACCAACAGACAAATTTCACAGCATTTTGCAAAGCTGGACTACATTCAATCGCCTTATCGGAAAGTTCACTCCATTAAATGACTAGGCTGTTGTCAATATTGTTTCTACCTACCTCTTGGTTAAATCTCCATCTTTCAAATATAACTTAGGATATGCAGAGAAACAACGTCGCCAATTCCATCAAATCAACATAAATACGAGATGTCTCATTAGACTCAAGGTTGACAACTACCAGGATGTCGTACCAAGAACCCTTTCGCAATAATCGTGACTTGACTTTTGTCTTTCAATGTACACACCTAAGAAAAACAATACGCGTAATACCCAGTCCGGTGATGACATCCATCATTATGATGAGTGATGATGAGAGGCTGAATCAAGAAGGTGTGTCCCTTCCTAACCTATTCAACGCTGTGACGGACTTCGTATATTTCATCCTGGCTAAAAACCAAGCGATTTTATTCAGAATGTCAAGACGGGATCGAGATAAACGGAAACCCATTTCCGCCTCAAAATCGACCCTCTCGGTTGAAGAAACCCCACATTTACAAAACCTGAATAAAGTCTACGAAATCGGTCACCGTATCGATAGGGATCAACATCTGACTCACCGATATACTTGGACAACCTTCAAATGACTTCAATTCATTAACAATATCTACAGAGTAAGCATTCGTGTAAACTATGACCTTCACCTTTTGAAATCAGTATAAACATTATACGAGCGATACTAATTACAGTACTCACATTCTATCAAGGGCGGGAGCTATACTCGTTGACCTTATCATTACTGATGAGGCGCCAGAAGAGGAACACAATACCTAGGCGGCAGCCGGTGTAATAATAAAAAAAATTAAGGGATTAATTTGTTTGAAAAAGAAAAAAATCCCCATTCTTCGCTCTTTCGAGCTCTTTCAAATACTTGACAAAGGTCTAATAAGCCACGAGGACGAACAAATCCCCAGTCACACTAAGCTTCCGACCTGTTTCCGACCACCTTCGACCGAAAATCAAACGATCGGTCGGCGACACAAAACCTATGCAAGGAACTGAAATGGAAAAAGTTAACGTGGTTGATAAGATGAAAATCTACGTACTTGGGATTATTCAGTGTGTGTTGTAATATATCTATTGATCTATCTATTAATCTATCTTATTACCGACTACCATCGACTTCCAAAGACTACCTGCAACTGGTCGCCGGTGGTCGGAAACAGGTCGTAAGCTGAAGCCCTAGCCAGACGAGCGGGTTGGCCGCCGCGGGTGCAAAGCGGGTCAGCCGCCGCGGAACCGCTTTATATTGATTCCTATGTATAAACCTCTCGTCTGACATAGCCAGGCGGGCTGGCCGCGGCGGTTTCAAGTGGGGAAATGCGTCTCACCCGCCGCGGTCAGGCGGGTAGACCGCCCGTGTGACATCAGCCTTAGACTAGGCCCTATGATAGTCTGACGGCTACTCACATAAGATAGAAAACGGTGACCCGGTACGGAATGGCTCCAGCAAGTGGGGTCAAGAGAGGTCAGGACCACTTTGCCACCGAGGGTCATCGTTTGAGGTGAATAGAATCACCTGACGATAGCTAGGTCAAAGGGAAAAGTACCACCTGGTAGAGTAGTGGTTCATCGAGATGTGCTTCGAAATTAGAATAAAATGAACACAATAAAAACAATACACAAATCGGCTGAACGTTCACCTTAAATATCATTCACCACCAATTATTTTTTCGTCTATTTATTTAATTGTCTGTTTGTTGTTGTTGTTGTTGTTGTTTTCTTTCTCTCTCTCTCTCTCTCTCTCTCTCTCTCTCTCTCTCTCTCTCTCTCTCTCTCTCTCTCTCTCTCAATGCATATATCATACTAGTATTGTATCTTGGTGGTGCACCGTATAATTATGTAATTAAGTATTATCATAATTACATAAGGATTATATAAATAGTATATTGTATTGTATATGTGTTATGTATGTGCATGTATACTGTACATCGTATATATGTTTGACATGTGTACTATGTTTATCTACAAATATCTCTAACAGAATAATTTGGATTCATTCATGAGATTTCCATATCTTGGTGACTATTGATTTATTTAGATTCCACAATGTCCTGCGCGACATTCATCACTCTGTAACTGCTTCAGTTTGTAAATTGCTTGCCGCCATTAGGCGTAATAAATTTATCAAATCAAATCAAATCTCTCTCTCTCTCTATTTCTCTCTCTCTCTCTCTCTCTCTCTCTCTCTCTTTTCTGAGAGGTGTTCTTTGATTCATGAAAACAAAAACTCTTCAACGCAGATATCATAACTACCTGATGCTGTTCATGTCACCCATACGAGCTACAGAATGTACCAAAAAATCACATCCCACTGAATCACACACCCACTGTCGATCTGTCTATATTTAGCCTCAGCCATCCATCTAAAACGAGGAGAGAAGAGAGGGGAGGAGGGAGAGGGAGGGAGGAGGAGGAGGGGCTAATTTCCTCGCTCCTGTTTCAAGGAAACGAGGCAGCGGGAGAGGAGGAAAAGACAAATTTTAGGAAGATCACCGGAAAAGAAGAATAGTTGATGTTAAAAGTAGATCACCATTTCTCTCTCTCTCTCTTTTGAAGGAAAATTAATCTCCACTCATAAAGGAATGCAGCGTGACTCGGGGCCTTAGAGGTAACATGAAATTCATTCACTATTGAATGCATATAACTTAGAAAGTCATTACCCTCAAAATATGTATATGTATATGTATATGCGTATGTATATGTATATGTACATGTACATGTACATGTACATGGCTAGCGAAAGATGACTTGAACATTTAAATACGTAGGTGTGATATCACTGTACATTGTTATTAATGCCGAAGCTTTACTGATGAATAAAGACATTACAATTTCAACCATTCGATATTCATTGCAGCACCATAGTATGTTTAATTAGTTTTAATACATTTCTATTCTGTATTCTGTGTCAGGTTGATGGAGGTACGGGTCGATGGTCTGAGGACTCTCGGGGTGCGTAGAAAACGGGGGAAAACGGTTGGGAAGCTCTCTCCTAGACCCAGCATCACTCTCGCCATAAAGACACACTAAACATGAAAATAATCAGAGAAATAACAC
>NC_134777.1:10239923-10244923 GCF_046742065.1 Oratosquilla oratoria
GTGTGGAGTGTATTCAGGGATGGAATGGGTGGGAATGATTTTATGTCTTTTCCTTTTTGGCTACCTCCCTTGTAAGGGGGAAAAAGCCTTGGCATATGTATGTATGTATTTATTCATTTATTCATTCATTTGTGTGCTTATTCATAGACGTTTTTTTATTCATTTAGTAATTTAATAATTTATCAATTTATGTTTGTCTATATAGTTACTTATCTATCTATTGTTTTATTAATTTTTTCCTTTCTTTAATTATTTATTCACTAATTTATCTACTCGTTTATCTACCTATTTATTCATTTATCTGTTCAACTCTATTTATTTATTTATCTACACATTCAATTATTGTCTATTTGTATATATATTCTTTAATTACTCCAGTGTTTCTTAAACTGGGTTCGATCGAACCCCAGAGGTTCGATGAGTCAGTTTTCGGAGTTCGGCGGTTCGACGCATTTCTGAATTTGTCTCTGAGAGGCAAGAGCAAAAGTCCCATTGATTTGCTGTGAACATTCATTATGATTTTGTTTTATGTGAAATTCATGTTTTGTTGGTTTTGTTCTTTGAACACAGAAGTGATTTCGTGTGCAAATGATCCATGGTACAGTTTGTGCACTAATACAGTATATCGTTCCTATGTTTTGAATTTGAAGAAAAAAACACATTTTATTTTTTCCAACTACGAAGGGTTCGATGAATGCATGTATGAAACTTGCGGGGATTCAGTACCTCCAACAAGGTTAAGAACCACTGATTTAATCGAAGAAATCACAGTGCGTTCGCACACTGAAATTTCGAGGATACGAGGTATGTAGATGACATTCTCCTTGAAAGTGGCAGTTGCCGACAAGATTGACGAATTAAACACCATATGAGGACGGAGCCTTTATTTGTACGACGTTTCGCTTATTACAGCTTTTTCAAGTACAAGCATTTGTATCTCAACTTGTACTTGAAAAAGCTGTAATAAGCGAAACGTCGTACAAATAAAGGCTCCGTCCTCATATGGTGTTTAACTCGTCAGATGACACTCTCAATGAAATTACTCGAAAAAAAATTTGGTACACCTTCACTGTGACCAGATCCTTCCACCCCGCTCCCTTGGCGATCAACAACAATCTGAATGAAATCGACTGCCGGCAGACAGGACTAGACTGATCGTCCTGGACCCAAATGGCAGTGAAAGAATTAGTCAAAATGTGCTTATGATTTAGCATGGCGTTAGACTTTTTAGTCTTTATTCTTGCTGCTTCCAAACAATTTGTTGTCCTCGGCTTTGGGGTATTTTGATCTTGAGAGGGTTAAGTCTGCCCTCTTGCTCACCTTTCAACTGAACTAAAATAAAAAAGTTTTAGATTTAACTTTTATAAAAAGATAAATAGGTCTTACTGAGAGGGATAATCCAAGTAGGTTAGATTCTGAGAGCCAATTTGCTCCCCTCAGTTGAATAAAACATATCTGATGCAAAGGCGAACGAAAGGTGTGGTCTACGAAGAACGGCACAAGAATTGTCGCGATGAGGCCAAGAATCCCGGATGAGATTCAAATTCATCAAATTCGTTGAACAAACACAGTTTCTAATGTGTTATTTCGTTTCTTTTGTTTTATATGTCTTTCTCGGAATTTGATTTTGTTTGTTTTTTGGTTTGTTCTTTTCGTTTTTGTTTTTGTTTTTTGGTACGCAACCCCCCCCCCCACCTCTCTCTCTCTCTCTTGGGTCAAAACGTTGGCTGGAGTGAGGCAAATGTGGATGATGGACCTCTTTAGTTTAAGTCACGCTTGACACGACCTGCAACCTATAGCTGCTGGAAATAGATATTTTTCCTCTCTTTCTCTCGCTCTGTGTGTGTGTGTGTGTGTGTGTGTGTGTGTGTGTGTGTGTGTGTGTGTGTGTGTGTGTGTGTGTGTGTGTGTGTGTGTGTGTGTGTATATTCACTTGGTCTTTGTTTGGTCTTTGGATCACGTGTTGGACTCGTGATCGACAGCTATTTCCCTCCTGGAAGAGAGCTCAGAGCTCGTAGGTCCGATCTATGGGTAATGTGTGTGTGTGTGCACGTGCACATGCATACACACGAGCACGCACACACATATGCGCACATGTACACACAACTTTACACATGCACATATACATGTACACACACGTGCACACACACACATATACACACGCACATACACATGTAAACATACGCGCGCGCACACACACACACACACATACACACACACGCACACGCACACACACACGCACACGCACACACACACACACAAAAACACACGCACAAACACACACGCACACACACACACGCACACACGCACACACACACACACACTTTACACACACACACACACACACACACACACACACACACACACACACACACACATACACACACACACACACTTTTACACACGCACATACACATGTACACACGCGCGCGCACACACACACACACACATACACACACGCACACACCTTTGCACATGTACATACATATGTAAATAAACACACACACACATAGCATTAACCATAGATCGGACATACGAGCTCTGGGCTCTCTTCCGGGAGGGAAATAGCTGTCGATCACGAGTACAACACGTGATCCAAAGACCAAGGTGAATCACACCAAGGTGAATCACACACACACACACACACACACACACACACACACACACACACACACACGCACGCACACACGCATATACACATACACACGCACACATATACATATATACACACACACATACAAACACACACGCACGCGCACGCGCGTACGGCGCAAGGGCGTTGCCTATTTCTGAAATATTAATCTCATCCAACGAAGCTCGCAGACTTAATTAGTTTAATCTGGACATGATTAAGGTTACGCAGTGACTTATTATTTGTCAGGACGTTTCCCTGAACACACCTTGTCAACAGGGACTAACAAAGGCTCCGCCGCCATCACGGGAGAGGGCGTTGTTTGCACACTGAGGACATACTCTGATAATACGAACGCTGTCTGTGTGGAGAGTAGTCTTTGGATGAATTAAATCGCCTGGCGGCAGAAAGACTGTTGTTTTGTGGTTTGTTAGATGGAGGGTTAATTGGTCGGTTTCCTTCAGGTGAATGTTAATTCCTTACACGGGACTAACGATGGTATTCTTAAAAAAAATCTTTCCTTGTATGAATCTTATATAAATCCTTGGAAGGGAGAGATTTATACAAGGAAAGATTTTTTTTAAGAATACCACCGTAAGAATCTTACGGTGATATTGTTATAAAAATAATTTTTCCTTATATAAATTTTATATAAATCCTTGCATGGGAAAGATTTATATAAGAATAGATTTTTTTAAGAATTCCACCGTAGGAATCTTATATTCTTACGGTGGTGTTCTTAAAGGAGATTCTTTCCTAATATAAATATTTTCCTTCCAAGTATTTATATATATATTTATATAAGGAAAGAATTTTTTTAAGAATACCAACCACCGTAACATTCTTACAATTGTATTCTTAGAAAAATTCATTCCTCATATAAATCTTTCCCTTCCAAGGATTCATATAAGATTTATATAACGAAAGAAATTTTTTTTAGAATACCACCATAACATTCTTTGTGGTATTCTTAAAAAAGAATATTTCCATATATAAATCTTTGCCTTCCAAGGATTTATATAAGGAAAGAATTTTTTAAGAATACCACCGTAAAATTCCTACGGTTGTATTCTTAGAAAAATATTTCCTTATATAAATCTTTTCCTTACAAGGCTTTCTATGTATATTTATATAAGGAAAGTTTTTTTTTATGAATACCATGGTAACTTTTAAATGACATTAGTCACAGTCGAATTGAATCACCTGGCTGCATTCAAGTATAACAACACTGATCAGTCTAGTTAGGCAAGGACAATCGTATCAACTTGAAGCCTTTCGCAATCAAAGCCGGCAACTAGAATGAAAAGGTGAGTGTAGAAGATCCAGTCATCAAATTAAAATCAAATCCCTTTGGTGCAGCAAGAAAAGCTAGATTAAATTAAATCGGAGTTTGCGCCCCCTAGGCGACAGCTGATATAAAATCTCAAAAGTCTAATATGGGTACAAATGTGTTAATCCCAGAAGAAACACGGGACGGGGGGAGGGGGGGGAGGGGGGTAATATCAGTATTCCCCCTCTATTATCTCCCCGTCTTCTCCTTTTAAGCATTGGGGGGACGGAGAGGGGGGGTCGCCGATTTACTGAAGCGGCCTTGCTGTGGATGTGCTGTGTCTTGCGACACTGCTTCTGACCCAGGGCAGTGGAGAAGGTGCAGGGATGACCCGTCATCCAGGAGGTGCTAAGATAAGAGGGAGGGTGGAGGGGTGTGGAGTGTATTCAGGGATGAAATGGATGGGAATGATTTTATGCCTTTTCCTTTTTGGCTACCTCCCTTGTAAGTGGGAAAAAGCCTTGGTATATGTATGTGTGTATGTATTATCTCTTCTTTAATCTCTGCTCTTAGAGTCTTTTTAGGGTCTAGAGGCTTCTCGGAAACACCTTTCCTTTCTGTTTATAGATTCTTTCTAGAAGCGTGCAATGAACTCTCTTCAGATAACGCGCCAGTCCTGATTTGATCTCGGCGCCGACCAAAGACCGATCCATGACGTCAACACCACCATTTCCAGGAGTCCATAGACGACATCAACACCTGCATACGTCCCAGCACGCACACGAGAGGACCCCAATCCCCTACCAAGGGCCTTCGAAGGGGATGCGTAGACGATTTATCGCAGGAAATACGTTCCCAATACTCGGCATCCGCATCCTGGAAAAGACACACCGAGACGTATCAGAGATTAATACGGAATGAAAGGTTTGTGATACAGTTTATCTCGTATGGAGGCGAGTTGTGGACGACAAAACCGAGAGCCCGGTTCCCGGTAGGTTGGATTCAAGGAAGACCCGCGCGCTCTGCCGGGGCCGAGCGGGGGGGGTCGGCGCGACCCCGACCCCGACTGCCGTCCCCCTAAAGGGGGACGACGGCGAC
>NC_134777.1:10247423-10249923 GCF_046742065.1 Oratosquilla oratoria
GCCCACTGCCCTTGGTCAAAAACAATGCAGCAAGACACAGGACGTCCACAGCAAGGCCGCTTCATTTAATCCGTGACCCCCCATCTCCGTCCCCTCATGCAGAAAAAGAGGAGACAACGGGAAATTCCTTCGGGTTGCGTGAAAGTATCATTCACACATACTCTCTAGTCCCCTCCCCTACCTACTCCCTTCCATATATCACAGCATTATCCATACATAAACATACATAAACATTCCCCCCTCACCCCTATCTTCTGCCTTTTCCCCTCTTTCCTCTTCACCCCATCCATCCATCTCATCCTTGGTCGACCCTTCATGTTCACTCCTTCCACCTCTGCCTCTCACATTTGTTTTGTTTATTTTTCTTCACTCATTCTTTCTATGTGTTCAAACCACCCAATTATTTTTTTCATCAAACCTATCTCTCAACTCCCTTTCTACCCCAGCTCTCTTCCTCACTTTATCCAGCCTA
Organism: Oratosquilla oratoria; assembly: GCF_046742065.1. NCBI lineage: Eukaryota > Metazoa > Arthropoda > Malacostraca > Stomatopoda > Squillidae > Oratosquilla > Oratosquilla oratoria. Next base: position 10,247,896 of record NC_134777.1, read on the forward strand.
GAAACCCCTACCATACTTCTCAGACACATCATCTCAAATACATTCAAACTCCTCCTCTCTTCCTCTCTTATGTTCTATGTTTCTGCCCCATACAGTGCTGTCGGCACAATCATCCTTTCATATGATCTCCGCTTAGCATCCATTCCCAAGTGTCTATTTCTCATTACACTCTTTAATCCCCCAAGGCATTTACTCGCTTCTCTCAATCTACATTCTACCTCCGCCTCCACTCCTCCCTTTCCAGCCACATTCGCACCCAAGTATCTAAAGCTATCCACGTCCTGAGGTCTCTCTCCCTTAATACTCACTTCCAGTCTGCTGCCACTTTCTCCCCTTGTACACCTCATCACCTTAGTTTTACCCACACTTATCCTCAACTTCCTTCTTTCACACACCCTACCAAATTCTGCCACTAGCTTCCTCAACCCCTCCTCTGATCCTGCTACAAGCACAGTGTCGTCAGCAAACAACAACTGGCTTATCTCCCACTTTTCTCCATTTTCTTTAACCATCTCCAATCCCCTGCCCATTACCCTGGCATTTACCTCTCGCATCAACCCATCCATGTGTACATTGAACAACCATGGCGACATGACACATCCCCGGCAAAGTCCCACATTTACCTCAAACCACTCGCTCTCTCCATATCTAATTCTACCACAGGCTCTAATGCTCCCGTAAAAAAATCCTAACTACTCTTGACAACTTTCCTCCTACAGTGCCTTCCTGTCTACCCTGTCATAAGCCTTTTCTAAATCCTTAAAGGCCTAGAAAATACCCTTACCTTTATCTGAAGCTTTGTCACATATCTGTCTTACCAGAAGAATCTGATCCACGCAACCCCTACCTGTCTTAAACCCACACTGTTCCTCACCAATTACTCCCTCTGTTCTTCTCCTAATCCTTTCAATCAAAACCTTTCCATAAGCCTTTCCAACTATGCTCAATAAACTGATGTCTCTGAGACCACGAGTACTACACTCACGCTTGTTCCCTATTCCCTTCCACAGCGGAACTATACAGACACTCCCCCAGTCGTGCGACACTCTGCCCTCTTTTAGACAAACATTAAACAACCTCACCAGCTAGTCCACCACCACTGTATCTCCCTTCTTTAGATGCTTCACATGACACCCATCTAACCCAGGTGCCTTACCTGCTTTCATAATTTTAATAACTGCTTTCACCTCATCTTTTCTTATTTCTCCTCCATTTTCCTCATTTATCACTATAATTTTCTTAGCGCTTCCCACTGCAACTACCTTTCCCTCCCTATCCTCCTTCACATTTAGCAGCTCCCTAAAACAATCTGCCCATATTCTTCCTACTGCCATCTCTTCTATTATCATCTCTCCATCTGCACCTTTTACCTTTTCTTCTCTACTTGATTTGCCTCTTCTTCCTATCTTAATTTCCTTCCAAATACATCTTTTTCTTTCTTCTAAAAAAAATTCTCTCATACTTTTTTCCCATATCGCATGTCCTCTCCTTTTTACCTCTTTTATCTTATGCTTTATTTCTCTCTTTTTTTTTTTCTTTTGTACCTCTCATATGATTCTCTCGTCCTATTTTACAACAAATTTGCAAATGCTCGTTTCTTCTCTCCTACATTCTTCTTTGCTTCATCACCCCACCACTCGCTACCCTTCCTTCTATTTCCTCCAGTCCTCCTTGTTCCACACACCATCTTTGCACCATCCTTGAAGCATCCCCATTCCTCCTCCACTCCTAGTTCTACTCTATCCTTCACTCCCTCCCACTCTTCTCTCAGCTTCTACTTTTACTCCTCCTCTTCTTTCTCATTTAAGCACCTTCCCTACCTTCTGTCCTTTTCCTCTTTCTCCATCTATCCTCCACTCTCAACTTACCTTCCAACAAAAAATGGTCTGATATTCCTCCGCTCTCTCCACTATGAACATGAATATCCAAAAATCTTCCTACTCTTCTCCCGGTTACCAATAATACACATATTACCATTACACACATACACACACACACACACACACACTATATATATATATATATATA
>NC_134777.1:10254923-10262423 GCF_046742065.1 Oratosquilla oratoria
GATGTGCATATTTCCTATCCAAAATATAATTTATACTTCCAAGTGACTCTTCAAAAAAATGAATAAATAGAAATAAACAAATAAATAAATAGAAAAATAAATAATGAATAAAAAAACAAATAATAAATAAATAAATAAATAAATGAATAACATAAATAAATAGATAAATAAATAAATGAATAAATAAAATAAATAGGTAAATAAATAGATAAATAAATCAATAATAGATACATGAATTAATCAATTAATAGATAAATAGATACATAAATGAATAAATGTATAAATAAATAAATAAACAAAAAACAAAGTCTCCGCAACAAAGGTTGCTTTCACAAGGAGAGAACGAAAAAGCATAAGGAAGTTCGAGAATTATGACCACTGCAGTATACGATTTCGACACGCCCTCGAGAGAGGAATTGGCCTTTGTAGTCAAGCAGACCTGATCCATCGCTGCAGAGGCCAAGGCGAGGCGAGGCGTCCTTTACCAGGAAAAGCAATTCAAAACTTGCGGACGCCGACCACAAAAGAACTTGTCACCGCTCACCTCTCTGGACATTTGCTCCTTACTCAGGCCGGCCACACACGCGCAGTTTAAACTGACAGTTATAACTGAACAGTTGTAACTGTCAGGTTAAACTGCACGGGTGTGGCCGGCCTACTAGTTCTAAGCATGCCACACACGTGCAGTTTAAACTGACAGTTATAATTCCACCTTTGTAACTGTCAGTTTAAATTGCACGTGTGTGGCCGGCCTACTAGTTCTAAGCATGCCACACACGTGCAGTTTCAACTGACAGTTACAACTGTTCAGTTATAACTGTCAGTTTAAACTGCACGTGTATGGCCGGCCTACTAGTGCTAGGCCGGCCACACACGTGCAGTTTCAATTGACAGTTATAACTGTTCAATTATAACTGTCAGTTTAAACTGCACGTGTATGGCCGGCCTACTAGTGCTAGGTCGGCCAAACACGTCCAGTTTCAACTGACAGTTATAACTGAACAGTTGTAACTGTCAGTTTAAACTACACGTGTGTGGCCGGTCTACTAGTGCTAGACCGGCCACACACATACAGTTTCAACTGACAGTTATAACTGAACAGTTGTAACAGTCAGTTTAAACTGCACGTGTGTAGCCGGCCTACAAGTGCTAAGCCGACTACACACGTGCAGTTTCAACTGACAGTTATAACTAAACAGTTGTAACTGTCAGTTTAAACTGCACGTGTGTGCCCGGCCTACTAGTTCTAAGCATGCCACACACGTGCAGTTTAAACTGACAGTTATAATTGAACAGTTGTAACTGTCAGTTTAAATTGCACGTGTGTGGCCGGCCTACTAGTTCTAAGCATGCCGCACACGTGCAGTTTCAACTGACAGTTACAACTGTTCAGTTATAACTGTCAGTTTAAACTGCACGTGTATTTGCCCCCTCAAAACGTACAAGTAGACTGGAGAGACTTGTTCGAACGTTTTTACTCTGTAGATGTTTCTTTGTGCCAAGTAACATTGCTCAGCGTTAGCCAGGACGGAGTATTTGAGAATTGTGAATTCGTTTTCTTAGATAGTTTAATCGAGATGGGTTTCTCTCAACCCTCTGTGGTCTCTCCAAGTTCATGAACTTTGTTTAAATAAAAACGTATGTAGTTAAATGAAATAATCATTAAAGAACGCTAAGGATCCAGTCACACCAAGCTTACGATTCCGACCACCGGCGACCAGGCTGATTTGTGCCGTTCCTCCGTTTATGAAAAGAATTCAGAATTAAACACCATATGAGGACGGAGCCTTTATTTGTACGACGTTTCGCTTATTACAACTTTTTCAAGTACAAGTTGACATACACATGCTTGAGTTTCTTTTCTCTCCCCGTTCCCTCCTTTCCCCTTATTTAATCTCAAGCATATGTATCTCAACTTGTACTTGAAAAAGCTGTAATAAGCGAAACGTCGTACAAATAAAGGCTCCGTCCTCATATGGTGTTTAACTCGTCAGTCTTGTCGGCAACTGCTATTTTCATGAAAAATAATTCAAAAGACAATGCAATTGGAATGAATCACGTCACCGTCGCGAAGACGAATATGAAATAGCCAGCTGGCGCTAACCATGAGAGAAACAAACGTGCCACCGTCGATGAAGGTGGTCGGAAACAGATCGTAAGTTGGTGTAACTGAGGCTTAAGGGGACTGTTTGGAAACATTACAAAGGAATTCACTATAAACCCACTATCGGAGAAATAATAACGGAAAGTACAGGGAAACTGTATATTTCGACTACTATCTGGAGTCCTCTTCAGCAGAATTACAAAGGAATACAAAGGCGGAGCATGCCGACACGAGACATTTTAGTCCATATCAAGGTCGGATCCGAAAAAAATGATAATAATGATAAATAAATAGACAAACGAATCAACAAAGAATATAATAATGTAAATAATAATAAATAAAATAAATGCATAAATAAATTAAATAAATGCATTCTGCCCCAAATGTACAGCAGGCGGGTGCATGACGGGCAAATGACATGCAACAACCGAGATTCCGGAAGTTAAATGATTGTGGAAGAACCATCAATAGGTTCTATGCTTTGTCCAAATCTAAAAATGCAGTGCTGAATTGATCTGCGGTCGTTGCGTAAAAGTGTTTATATTCCGAACAGTGGTACAATTTGATGCCTCTTACGTAACTGCTTATCAAACGATGATGTTCAGCAGCATCTATTAAAACTAAGTCTATTGATCCCCATATAATTGGAGAAAGGCATCAGAAACAGTGATTTTATAAATTATAATCTAGAAAATTATATAACTCGATTAACCAAGTGCACATTCACAGACTGAAGTTTTTCATTTGATACAAACAATATCTAAAGAAAATATATATATATATATATATCATCACAGTCGTTGTCGCATTATATCTCACCGTACATATGTATTCTCTTATTCTCAACAAGGAAGGAAGGAATAATTATTCTTTCTTTACTTGTTGAGACCCAGAGAATACATATGTACGAACTTGTACCAGGAATTGTGAAATACCATACGACAAAATGAATACCAACGACTGATATATATATATATATATATATATATATATATATATATATATATATATACATATACATGTGTGTGTGTGTGTGTGTGTGTGTGTGTGTGTGTGTGTGTGTGTGTGTGTGTGTGTGTGTGTGTATGTATATATATTATATATATATATATATATATAATGTATATATATACATACATGTATATGTACATATATGAATATGTATATGTTATATATATATATATATATATATATATATGTATGTGTATCTATGTATGTATATATTAACTATTGTTTGTATCAAAACAAAATAAGAGCTTGTAAATGTGTACTTGTCTAATCGATTTGTATAATCGTTCCTTCACTACCTTGGTAATGACATAAAGGATTACAAAGAAGCATGCCGGCAGGAGACATTTTGGTCCATAACTAGGTTGGATGCGAAAAAAATTATATATAATAATGATAAATAAATAAATAAAAATTATAATATAAATAATAATAAATAGAATAAATAAATAAATGGATAGATATAGTTAAATAATAAACAAACAGGTAAATAGTAAATAATAACAAACTGATAGATAAATAGTAATAAATGAAAACCAAGCAAATAATAAACAAACAGACAAATAGTAACAAACTAATAAATAATATAATGAAGATGATCAAAATAGCCTAACGACAATCAGAATAATAAAAAAAAAAAGATTTTCATCTTCGTTGATAACTACGAAGTGCTCCATCTTTCAAAGTGCCGCTTTCGCGAAGGATTCAGTCTGCTAAAGCCGGATCCGTACTTGTTGCATTTCCACGTATCGTATCATCTTTACGTACCACCTAGTGATACGATATGGTGCAACAGGGTATTGTACCCACTTGTTGCGTATCCGCCTGCTGTATACGGATACGCAACAAATGGGTACAATATCCTGTTGCACCGTATCGTATCACTAGGTGGTAGGCAAAGATGACACTATACGTGGAAATGCAACAAGAGTGGACTCGACTTGAACGTGACCTTCTCCGTTTTCTATTCATGTGTCGTTTCGGATACTTGTGATACAAATTCTCTAAGTGTTTTAATGATGAAAATATCCAGTTTATACGGTCCATAGCTTAGATACAAGTTATCAAAAAATGTCTCTTTGATCAAACCGGATTCTGTTAAGTTCATATTTACGTGAAATTTACTTAGAACAATATCTTTCGGGTTTTCCCAATTAGTGCAGCGGTCAGAATTCTTCATGTGCACAAATAGTGCGTAGGATATTTTACCATGTCAAACACTTTATATGTGTTGTTATATCTTTGGTTTTGATTCTTTGTTACAGTGCTTGTATGGTACTGAATACTTTCCCTACTTCCAAGGAATTTTTTATAAGAATTTTCATTATGCATGCTCTTCCGAAAACGACATGAATGTTGAAATTCTTGAAATTCTAAGAATATGAGTCTTACAAAATATTTCCCGGCAGCTTTGAGAAAACTCTATAAGGTGTTCAAAGTATTTTGATTTTGACGTCTTATCGCATATTCTCTAGAATTTACCATGATTTCTCTCGTGTTTTCAGCATATACGTACACACACACACACACACACACACACACACACACACACACACACACACACACACACACACACACACACACACACACACACACACACACACATGAGGTCTGAGCCCTCACCACGATGTTATGGAAGCCTGTGTAGGTATAAATTATAATGAGTATGTACATTTATCTACATGTATATCTATCTATGTATATTTACATTTGTATGTAAGCACCTAGCGGAATTGCGCTAGAAGGAATTGTAAATACGCGTCGGACCTAATCCAAGCGGATTAAGTAGTCTTGTCTTTGCGTTGGTTGAAAACGCACGCACTCTGCCTCGTGTGTAGATTTTGCTTTTAAAGTATATTAATACCGTGTGTGAACTCTTTTATTTTCCACCCTGAACCCATGGAAACAATGAGTCCAGCACGTGATCCAAGACAATGGTGAATTGCACACACACACACATACATACATACATATATGTGTGTGTGTGTGTGTGTGTGTGTGTGTGTGTGTGTGTGTGTGTGTGTGTGTGTGTGTGTGTGTATCCTCTTCTTTGATTGATTTTTTTCTATCATCACTTCCCACTATGAGCTTAAAGATTCCGCCCTTGTGGCTCAAATTATCACTAATAAATCTACAGAATTTTTTTCATCACTCTTTTTGTTTGCTAATGTCCTTCTCGAAATGACTTAAGTCGTCTCTAAGGGCTGTTGTTTAGTCATTTCTAGTTTGTTTCTATGCGTCCTTTGTCCTTTGGGTTCTTAAATTTCATCCATTCTCCCAAAGCCACGTCCCTGGCAATTTTTAGCAATCTCACAACTTTTATTGAACCATTTTTGTTTCCGCTCTCTCTCTCTCTCTCTCTCTCTCTCTCACACACACACACACACACACACACACACACACACACACTCTCTCTCTCTCTCTCACTCACTCTAATCCTCAGCACAAGTTTCTTTACTTCCATGTTGTAAATGCAAAGGAAGTGTTCTCGTTTCCTCTTGATCAGAGTGGTATTCATGCCTTCCATCTATTCTGCTATTTCAAGGAATTTCTTCAAACCTGAGAAGTCAGGTTTCCTAAAACTAAGTCTGTCTTGTCATTGCGATTTGTTCCTCGTCTCTTCCCACCTCAGGTTCAAGTCCCACATGATCACTTTCACTATAGAACAAATACATTTCATTGAGCCAATGTCGGATTCCTTCATAAATAGCAAGATCAATCTTGTGCGTCATACCCTATTACTCAAGTGCTTGATTGTGTGTGTGTGTGTGTGTGTGTGTGTGTGTGTGTGTGTGTGTGTGTGTGTGTGTGTATGTATGTATGTATGTATGTATGTATGTATGTGTGTGTGCATGTGTCTGCCTGTGTGGTTGTGGGTTTTGTATATACTGTATGTGTAAATACATACATATACTGTATGTATATACATATACAAATAAATACACATATACATACGCATATACATATACATATACATATACATATGCATATACATATACATATACATCTTTTTTCAACAACATTATAACTTTTTACTTTTAATTCCATGTCATCACGAACGAGACTGACAATGCGCTCGTCGGAGACGTATACGGAGACTGATACGAAGCGAAGCTAAGGGCTCGAACCTCAGCTACAGACGTATCAAAGTAACAGTGACTAACCACTGCGCCATCAAGAGAGATATAAGTTGAGTACAATTTCTTATATTTGTATGCTCGAGCCACATACATATACACGAATTTTATGCTCAACCCACCCAGTGCAGATCTTAATCAGATTAAGATCTGCACTGGGGACCATTCAGTGTGTGTGAATACTTATACATATACATATACATATACATATACATATACATATACATATACATACGCATATACATATACATATACATATACATATACATGTACATATGCATATACATATACATATACATATACATATACATATGCATATACATGTACATATACATATACATATACATACACATACACATATATATAAACACATACGTGAGCAAGTGTTTTTGTTTTCCATTCATGTATACAAAGAAGGTAACTTACGACAGAGGAAACGGTGACGTTGTCGGGGTTCGCACACAAACAATGAATCACAGCGAGTCCAGAACTCTCCTTCACCGAATCCGTCTTACCGTCTGACGTCTGATACCGTATCACATTACTCCAGTGTGGGAGTGACTAAGAGGTGTTGCTGTAGAATCCCACCCACAGAAATACACCTACAATTGTTGGATACAGATATTCGTATACATACATACATGTACCAAAGGCTTTTTTTACCCCTTACACGGGAGGTAGCCAAAAGACAAAGGCATAGAAACCCACTCCCACGTATTCTATCCCCTACATACTCCACTCCCCTCCACCCTCTTTCCCTCCCTCTTATCTTGGCACCTCCTGGATGACGGGTCATCCCTGCATCTTGTCCACATATACATATACCAAATGCTTTTTTTTTTTTTACCCCTTACACGGGAGGTAGCCAAAGGACAAAGGCATAGAAACCACTCCCACCCATTCCATCCCTATCACACTTCACTCCCCTCCACCCTCTTCACCTCCCTCGTATCTTGGCACCTCCTGGATGACGGGTCATCCCTGCATCTTGTCCACGTACATATACTAAAGGCTTTTTTTCCCTCTTACAAGTGAGGTAGCCAAAAGACAAAAGCATAAAAACTTCTCCCGCTCATTCCATCGCCAACATACTCCACTCCCCTCCACCCTCTTCCCCTCCCTCTTACCTTAGCACCTCCTGGATGACAGGTCATCCCTGCATCTTGTCCACATACATATACCAAAGACATTTTTCCCCCTTACAAGTGAGGTAGCCAAAAAACAAAAGGCATAAAAAACCCTCCCACCCAT
>NC_134777.1:10269923-10274923 GCF_046742065.1 Oratosquilla oratoria
TGTCAATACAGTTTCTACTGAATAAACTTGTTTCTTTACTGACTCAAATTCTTGGGTGCGAATGTATAAGTTCAAGAAATTAAATGTTCTACACCTTATCAATTCATTTGCATTTTATACCTTATGTTTACTGAACTTAGACAAACTTTGACTTAACGATTCATTATTTGGTCGGGAAAGAGTTAGTTAACAATGGAATGGATAATTTGTAATGCAAATATTGTAGCTCATTTACGGAAGTCTGCCAAGTCAACGTCGCCTTTCCAATGCCTCCTCCCCCCCAATCTAAAAAAATCTGTTGATTAACTGAGATGATCTCCAATCAAATAGAGATGATAATCGTCTCATCATCGATTATAAATATATTTTATGTCAATAAAGATTTGAAAGTGGTGGGAGGAACCTCGATGCCAAATTCCTGCTAACGAACGATGCAGATGATGATGATGACTGTCTTTCTTGACGGAACACGAAAAAGGAGATAAGAGGCAGAGTAGAGAGGAAGAAGTATATGTATCTATATATACACACACACACACACACACATGTATATACATATATATATATATATATATATATATATATATATATGGTCACCGAATCTCATTAAAGACATTGACACATTGGAAAAAGTACAGCGGCGAGCTATAAAACTGATTCCAAATATCAAAAATAAATTACACGAAAATCGACTAAAACATATGAATCTGTTTTCCTTAAAAAAGCGTAGACTCAGAGGTGACTTGATACAGGTCTTTAAGATTCTAAAAGAAATTGACAACATCAAAAGTGACAAAATTTTTACACTGAATGAGAATCCGACAAGAAATTATGGAAGTGGGTAGAAACAACTTCGCCAACCGTGTAGTTAATGAATGGAATAAACTTCCTGCAGAGGCAGTGCAATGTAGTTCAATTCGAAGCTTTAAGAATCATTTAGATAAACACCTAAGCAAGATGCTGTAATGACTATCATTTATTTTATATTATTTGTTTATTTGTTTTGTTATCATTTGTGTTTGCTTATTATCATTTGTTTAATTCTCATTTATTATTAGTTATGTCAATTTAATATCATTTAATATTTACCTGCTTATTATCTAACTATACCTATGCATTTACTTATTTCATTTACTATTCACATTATTATTGTTTTTATTTATTCATTTATTTGCATATCATTATCATCTTTTTCGCATCCGACCTAGTTATAGACCAAAAGGTCTCCTGTCGGCATGCTTCGTCTTTGTAATCATTTTTGTAATATATATATATATATATATGTGTGTGTGTGTGTGAGAGAGAGAGAGAGAGAGAGAGAGAGAGAGAGAGAGAGAGAGAGAGAGAGAGAGAGAGAGAGAGAGAGAGAGAGAGAGAGGGAGAGAGAGAATTAGATGGGGAAGGGTAAACGAAGATGGGTTGGGAATAAATTTATTGCCCTAATGTTGCAACCACTTTGGTCTTCTTCAGAGGACTACAGTCTCCTCTGAAGAAGACCAAAGTGGTCGCAACGTTACACACGCTTACGTACCACGCCTTAACGTCTTCGCGCCCAGCAGGTTTACTTTGATTACCACAACATTACATTTACGTAACATTGTATCCAGGACATTCACACAACATTCACTTCCATACATCACATGAGTATGTATCATAATTAAGATTACGTTGCATGTCATTTTGTTATTGTAAAACCCTATCATTTAGGAATGGATATGTAAATAGTTTTAGTTATGTAAACGTATGGTAACCCATGACCATACGCGTCCCCTGGACTAGACGCTCTTGCCCGAGGCTCAGTCCCCTCTTTGCAATTAAGTCGTGTAGACCTGTTGATGTGTGATAGAAATTAAAATATATTAAATCGGTCCTCCACTTTTAATTTCTCACCATCATTGTTGTAAGATCTCCCAACAACCTTGCAACACATCACGTATAAGGTTATGATAAGAAATATGAGGCAGGTGTTTGAGTATAAGTTATAATGGGTTTTGCAACCACTTTGGAAAACTTAAGCTTTAAATGAGTTACAATTTCCACGACCTTGTCAGTTACGATGAAGTTTTGAATATCCGCCGCTTGTTACAACGAACTTTAATGATGTCAAGATAACATTCTAAAATAGAAATATTCTTACGTGTAGTCATGACGATCCAACTTCATGGATTCATCTGTATAACTGTGAAGTGCATCTTAAGGTATAAATATATATATATATATATATATATATATATATATATATATATATATATATATATATATATATATATATATATATATATATTCTATGAGAAAATACCGCGTTCTCAGTCAGCAGCGTTTATAAACAGTTTTTGGATGTGTTTAAGGGGTGACTATACCCGTTTTATCATCTCTGTCTGCTATACAGTTCTCGACCAGAAGGGTATATGATAAACCAGGGTGTGGTAGAAAATGTGGATCGTGGCTGCACATGCACAATGCGCACATTCCATTTTTTTTTCTATTTAGTAGCTACATAGAGGATATGATCTTTACACACACACACATAGATATGATGTGCATATATATATATATATATATATATATATATATATATATATATATATATATATATACATATACACAAGTTGATCAGAACAATTATCTGGAGCTACTCTGCACCACCTACCAGAGCCTTTCGATCGAACAGCTGCCAAGGTGGTCCAGTAGGACAGTTCCCCTGCTCACATCGCAAAATCTGTGTGTCAGTGGCTAAATGATTACCAAGGACCTTTTTATAAAGGACCTTTCAGGCAGCAATCCAGATCTAAACCCAATAGAAAAGCTCTGGTACCTCATCAAAAGCGACCTCCAGAGGAAGAATGTCAGGTCTGCACCCAATCTACAGGGAACCATCCAAGAATTCCGAGATAATCTGAACCCGCAGCACCTTGAAAACGTTGCCATATACTATTAAGACTTTTCCAGATTGTAACGAAGAGGAAACGTCTCCCTACGAAGTATGAGATGTACTAAGCATTATGAATGAATTACCTTTATCTTAATTGTTTATTTAGTTTTTTTTTATTATTTACATTTTGTGTGTGTGTGTGTGTGTGTGTGTGTGTGTGTGTGTGTGTGTGTGTGTGTGTGTGTGTGTGTGTGTGTGTGTGTGTGTGTGTGTGTGTGTGTGTGTGTGTGTGTGTGTGTGTGTGTGTGTGTGTGTGTGTGTGTGTGTGTGTGTGTGGGTGGGTGTGGGTGGCGAGGGGGCAAACATTTATTTTGTCAAGCACTGTCTCTTCTACCTAGAATCTGTGCGAGACTGGGTCCATTGCAAGCTAGAACAATTTGTCCCCGTCAGCCGCGTCCTCGAACATTGAAACCCGAGAGGCACCTTCGGAGGCACGCAGACCTCGAAGCGAGGTGCTAATTGACACCTTCTTCGACCCTCCGTACAACACGACCCCCACGGCAAAAAAAAAAAAAAAAAAAAAAAAAAAAAAAAAAATCCACTTCGCAGAAGAGTTATATTTGTCCAGAACATCTCATTATCCCTGGTAATGTCGGTGAGAACGAGGCCTTCCATTACAGGATGTGTCCTCCAACGGATGTGAAACCTTGTATTTTTTTTGTGTATGTGTGCATTTGTGTGTGTGTGTGTGTGTGTGTGTGTGTGTGTGTGTGTGTGTGTGTGTGTGTGTGTGTGTGTGTGTGTGTGTGTGTGTGTGTGTGTGTGTGGGTGGGTGGGTGTGGGGGTGGGGGTGTGGGGGTGTGGGTGTGGGGTGTGGTGTTGTGGGTGTGTGTGTGTGTGTGTGTGTGTGTGTGTGTGTGTGTGTGTGTGTGTGTGTGTGTGTGTGTGTGGGTGGGTGTTGAGTTTTGTGTGTGTGTGTGTGTGTGTGTGTGTGTGTGTGTGTGTGTGTGTGTGTGTGTGTGTGTGTGTGTGTGTGTGTGTGTGTGTGTGTGTGTGTGTGTGTGTGTGGTGATTGAGAGAACGAGCGAACGAGAGAGAGAAATAAATAGAGACGAATATCACATCATCTTAAGAGATTTATAATTGAGCCTTTGAAGGATAAATTATTTTATTCTTATACCAAGAAGAATGATACCTAAGAACCTTTCGAAGAAATGGTCACAAGAATCCTATTGGCGACATCGCGGGTGAGGGGGGATTGGGTAGTGAGGTTCAACAGATTTTTTTTTCTTTTTTTTTTTTTTTACTAATAGTCCAATTAATGCCATCAAATTTTGTCTCTTATTCCTCCCTATCACAAGACACTGTTGATATTGAGGCCAGAGTGGAGTTGTTGTTTTTTCTCAGGCGTCTTGATTTATATGTTTAACTTTTCTTAGTTTGTCCTTCAGTTTCTCACTATATGACGCAAAAAGAGTATTTTGACATTTGGAAATCTGAAAAAAAGAAAAAATCACAACTAACTCGTTTCTACGTAAACGAAGTAGCAAAACCAAGTAGCATGCTAGCGAAAAGTGCCTATCCTGTCACCATCTTGAGATTAAGATGAACCACGCATCCATTAAGACACACATGGTTATATTCATGGATTATATCCTGAGAAACGCCCACATAGGACTCTCTATTCCCTTCACCCAGAACACCCCCGTCCTTCTAGGATTTCTAAAAAAAAAAAAAAAAAAAAAATCTTTTCAACAATTCACCTATGGAGACGCCTTCGTTTTACACCTCTTCCATCCCCTCAACTGACACTTTAACCTTTTTTCTCTCTCACTTTCCTCGTTCAAGTGGATCAAAGTCTTTAACAAGGTTGATGCAAACAAGGTCATCATATTAAAACAACAGGGCAGGACTCGCAGTAATGGTTATAAACTGGACAAATTTAGATTTAAAAAGGAAATAGGCAAGAATTGGTTTACTAATAGGGTGGTCGACGAATGGAATAAACTTAGTAACCATGTAGTAAGCGCTGAAACTATCAATCATTTTTAGGAAACGGTTAGACAACTTTATGGATGGGGATGACAGGTGGTGATGGATACGGAGCTGCCGAGTGTAGGCCTTATGG
>NC_134777.1:10277423-10309923 GCF_046742065.1 Oratosquilla oratoria
ATCTATCTTAAAGAAGAGTTAAATAAGCACGATTTACCATTACCTTCAGGCACCTTAATTGAACTGATCAAATTGTGTGTTAAAGATTGCAAATTCCAATTTAATGATAACTTCTATTCTCAGAAATTTGGAATGAGCATGGGTAATCCTCTCTCCCCCGTATTGAGTAATCTATATATGGAGTTTTTTGAAACCAAAATTTTAAGTAAGATCATTCCCCCCAACATTACATGGATGCGGTACATTGATGACATCCTATGTCTGTGGCCCATTCAAGATAATGTAAATGATTTTTTATGTAAGCTTAATAATTTGGTCAGTTCCATTAAGTTCACGGTGGAGATAGAGAAAGAAGGCGTTTTGCCTTTACTTGATTGTAATATCTACAGCCGTGAAAGTGAGTTGAAGTTTAGTGTATATCGCAAACCAACCAACGTTTGTTCATATATACACTATTATTCCTCACACCCTGATGGCGTAAAGGTATCTGTTTTCTCGTCGATGTATCTCAGGGCCCTACGCATTTGCAGCCCAGAGTACATCGATGATGAAATAAGATGTATTTACGACATTGGTACTAAGCTACAATACCCCACACATGTTCTTGATAAAGCTTACAATCGTGCTAAAAGGACATTTTACAACCTTAGGTCAACTCAAACTTTCAATATGAATAACTTGCTAATTTTACCGTACCAAGAGAACCTGCAAAATATTCCAAATATGTTACGTAAATTTAACATTAATGTAGTTTTCAATAACAAGAACACTGTAAGACAACTGCTCATAAATAATTCTGTCAATAATAATAAAGGGTGTGTGTACAAAATACCTTGCAAATCATGTAATCAGTTTTATGTTGGTCAGACTGCTAAAACACTCACAACACGAATCAATCAACATAAGAAATACGTTAGAGAGGGAAACCAATCTAGCGGTATATTCAACCACATGAACCATTTTAACCACCCAGTTGACTGGGATAACGCTAAAGTCATCACATACAACAACAACATAACAGAAAGAAATTTAATTGAATGCAGTTTGATCAAATCTAGTAAGGGGATAAATGTTAATCTTCATCAAGGTTTGTACAAATTAGATAGTTTTATTTCTCATGAAATTTCAAAATTGTTTGAATTGTAATATAAATTATGAGCAATTGTCCCATACTTGTTGGTTACCAGGACGGCCCAAACGTCCCATACTTGTTGGCTACCAGGACGGCCCATACGTCCGTCACGTGTACTTCTTCCACTACCTCTCCGAATGCCCTCTTCACTATGTCATATATTCTGTACCTTGTTTCTTCATCTTATAATTCCTTCTTTGTATCTGCACTGAAGATGTAATTACACGAAAGCGCTCTGCTTCGTTAGTTTACTTTTTCCTAGTGGTTATTTACGCATTTGTGAACACACGCTCCTAGTGTTTTTATTGCATATATATATATATCTTTGACATATTCAAGGAGAACACAGTTCTTGGAAAATCTACTCATTGTTGTCCTTTGTGTGTCATCCAATAGGATTACAACAAGACAGAGATACAGGGTACAAGTAACTAACTATTTAGTTAATTTGTTTTCTATTTAATTTTGCTTATCTATTCAATGTTCGTGTGTTAGATGTTTATTTCTTTTCTAGGGTATAAGTAATAAGAGTTGCTTAGGGTACAATTAACTAATGTTTTAGTTATTTTGTTTGCTCGTTATTTTTTTTAATTTGTTTGACTACCTTCCCGTGTGTTTTTTTCTGAATTTGTTTAAGGTTATAAGCAATTAATGTTACTTAATTTATCTGCTAGTTACTATATTATTTGTTTCAATATCTGTTAGTTTATTTTTTTCTATTTCTTGTGCCAAGATACAAGCAATTAGTATTTCCTAGTTATCGTTGTTGCTGCTGTTGTTGTTTTTGTTGTTGTTGTTTTTTGCTATATATTCCGTTTACTTGTATAATCATCTGTTTCTGTGTTTTGTTTTGTTTTTTTCAATATTTGACCTTGTCGGTATTTTTCTTTCTGATCACCATTACCCCTACTAACGTCATCGTCACCGCCGAAGACACTATTCCAGTGTGAGGGTAATATCAGATGAAATACTCTCAGTGGGTAAAAATGAGCAGAATACACGGAGAGAAAATTAATAAAAAAAATATACATCAATAAGATTAATCTGAATCAAATGGAAAACCAAAACACAGTTAAATTTAATGTCATATGTCGAGTATATACCAGACTCATATAGCAGCAACGTTGCCATGGAAACGGATGAAAGAGCTTCGTGATAGCAACAGTAAAGGGGCAAATAGCATTTCATAAGGAAGGGGTTTCCCAAGATAGATTACAACTCCCTTCATTACCAAATGGGTGTCACGGAGATTGATAAAATAGCTTGGTGGCAGCCTACGTATTATGGTGTTCTGTTGAATAGAACGAGGATTCATTAGTTAATGACGATTCAGTTTGACGTCGCGAAACTCCCCACTATCAGGATGCTAGGACGGTGCCTCTTACAGACGACTTTGTACCGTGGAATCTAATGAACCATGCCTTTGGTCCAACTCGCTGGTGGCAATATTCGAACCGCCGTCACCCACTCGGCCAGCAAGCGTCAATTGATAACGCTCCTTTTTTTTTTTTTTTATAGATGGTGGGGAAGTTTATAGAAATGACTTCCATAATTACCAACGTTTCGTGCATCAATGTGCATATCATCAAGACAGGTAACAGAATGTAGACCAGAGAACGTATAGTGGTGTCTGAAGACAGGAGTTTATATGGATGGATTCTATCACGTGTTGGGTACTTGGGGGTGGGTTCCTTGTTACGTACCTCAGTGTGCTGTAGGGAAATTATATTAATGTGCGTTTTTTTCCTGCTTGTTGTTAGTTGATAGGAGGCTGTTCTTCTCTAATTACGAGTGCTTGCGCTATACAATCCAAGGATGTCATGTAATTATCAATGGTACAACACACCCCCTGAATGACAGTTACCAAATGTTACCTTCAGGAAAAAGACTGAGATCACTGACAAGCAGAACAGTAAGGTTTTCTAAATCCTTTGTACCAGCTAGTATAAGAATCCTAAATGAGGAAAAATTAAACATATAGGGTAGACTGTTAAGGCTTGAAACTCAGATGGTAATTTTTTGTATTTCTCTAGTTTTTGTGTAAATGAGATTTTGATAACCACTGTAAGATTGTGGTAGCTTATCTATATATGATTGCCCTCGATTTCTTATGAAAACACACAAGACAAACTTCATGTAATTTACGTGACCAATAAAGAATTTCATTTATTTTATTATTTATTATAGATAAGTTTCTTTTACCATGGAGTTTTTTCTGCTTCTTATTGGTTGATAGGAGGCTGTTCTTCTCTAATTACGAGTGCCTCCGCTAAAGATAAGTTTCCTCTGTTATGGATATGGTGGCGTATTTTAGTGGAATCCTATATTTTTTGCCGGGTGCTATATCTAATGACGACATTTTTCATGTGCTGGCTGATTAGTAATGCACATGCAAAATGATTCCTTTGTTTGATACTTCAGAACAATTTGTAGCCTTGTGACTACTGAAAACCATTCCACTTTAATTCATATCTATTTGAATTGAAAAAAATAGAATGAGACTCAAGCTGTGCACTTTACATATTAGCAGCCGTTAATGAATTACGTAGAATTCCATCATCCTCCACCTGATTCCTAAAGGAAGTTGACTACAAACATTAAAAATATAATCTTTATAGTGCTTTACAAGCAGTTTTAATGAAAATTGCATGAGAGAATTTACGTAGAATTCCTTCACGCTCCACCCGATTCCCAAAGTAAGTTGATTACAAATATCGGAAACATAATCTTCACAGTGCTTTACAAGCAGTTTTAATGAAAACTGCATGAGAGAATTTACGTAGAACTCCTTTACGCTCCACCCGATTCCCAAAGTAAGTTGATTACAAACATCGAAAACACAATCTTCATAGTGCTTTACAAGCAGTTTTAATGAAAATTGCATGAGAGAATTTACGTAGAATTCCTTCATGCTCCACCCGATTCCCAAAGTAAGTTGATTACAAACATCGAAAACATAATCTTCATAGTGCTTTACAAGCAGTTTTAATGAAAATTGCATGAGAGAATTTACTTAGAATTCCTACATGCTCCACCTTATTCCCAAAGGAAGTTGATTAAAAACATCGAGATCATAAGCATGGATCTTCGTAATGCATTACAAGCAGTCAGTTTTAACGAAACTTGCATTAGAGAATATCTCCTGCCCAGACACACAGATACAGATATAGACAGATGTAGATATAGATATACAGATTTAGAGCTAGTCACGGATATGTATTAAGCAAGCAATATAAAGAAGTTAATTAAGATGGTGCGGCCACGTCAAAAGTATGGAGAAAGAGAAATGCTTTGCTAAACACCACCGCTGGAAGCCGAGAGGAGACTGTTGAGTAAATTCATGGAGAGATGGAGCGATGGGGTGAAGGAAGCGATTTAGCAAAGGAACAACAGTAGAGAACGCTGAAGAAGATCAGCTTTACGAAAACCGTACCAGGTGGAGAAGTACATGTGAGGCCTCATAATTGGTTTTTGGTGTGGTATGGTTAGAATATACTGTAGGTATATAGATGTAGATACGGGTCTAGATATATGTAGATTAGATATGTCATACCACACTAATTGAGGTGTGACAGGAAACGTTAGAGGTACTGCAAAATGTGGTACAACAGGATGTTGCAAATACCAATCAAACAGGTGGCTGTTTCCTCTGGGTCTCCTGACAGCTAATTCTGACCTTTGTGACTGAATGAGCCTTATGCAGTCGAGCGTGCGAGCGCGTGTAGATTTTAAGGTCCACTGCGGAGGCGAACTAGCACCTGGGGGGAGTGAGGGGGATGATACAAACGTCGTACCTCACCTGAGTGACTCTATTTGACTTGGTTGTATGTGCGGCTAGAGATTCATGTGGGCGTGTTGCGGTGACCGTGGTTGCGAGTGTGGTCTGAAATGTAATCAGCTCGACCACACTCTGACCAGCCGCTAGTGTACTGAGGCATTAAGTTAACGAGGTTGATTGCTTCACCTGTGACGGTTTCAACTATAGAAATCCCTCTAGCTTTTCCTCGTTTGGGATTCACGCTGGGTTTTTTTTGTTTTGTTTTGTGTGTGTGTGTGTGTGTGTGTGAACCCAAAAACCTGAAGGAAGGGTGGGGAAAAGAGGAAGATTCCCTCAGCTAAAAAAAAAAAAAAAAAAAAAAAAAAAAAAAAAAAAAAAAAATCGACTGGTGACAGCCAGAAAAATATATGTAAGAACGACCACCACCATATACGGGTTAAGAAATAACGGCAGTAGTCTGGAGGGTTCATGGAAACATGGATAAGAAAAAAATATATATAAATAGATAAATAAAAATAAATAAAATAAATAAATAAACAAATAAATAAATAAGCAAATAAATAAATATAAATAGATAAATAAATAAATAATAATAAACAAATAAATAAATATTAATAAACGAATAAATAAGTAATAAATACATAGATAAATAAATAAATAAAATAAATAAATAAATAAATGAATAGCAAGTACGTAAATAAACAAATAAATGACAAATAGATAAATAAAAAATAAACAAAAAACAAATATATAAATAGGTAAATAAATAAGGAAATAAATTAATAAATAGATAACATTCTGCCCATTAGAAAGAGCAGGATTTGCACTGCGGTTTTTAAGCGACCCTCATATCTAAATTATTCATTAGTAGAAATTATACAATTAATTCTTTTATTGTTGGTTGATATGACCTCTCCCGTGCTTATAAATATCAATTAAAGTTTTTTTTTAGGATATTTGGTACCATAAACTGACACGTCAGCACTGGGAAAGATAAGTTCTCTGTTATCACCAAGTATATACTGTGTATGGGATCCTCAATTGACAATGAGATCGTTGGCAATTTTTTTTTTTTTTTTTTTTTTTTAAGGTAATTGTGGACCCCATGATCCACATCCGCTTATGTTTGAGCACAGAAGACAATCAGACGTCCTCTCCCAACATTACAGACCTTATATAACCCTGACACAAAGCCCAGGTTGGATCACTCTGTCAATCCTCATTGGCACACGAAGAAATAGTTCGTTTTATCTGTCTTTTAAACAAACCACGATTCTACTATCTCCTCCACATCCTGAGACGATACGTGTGTCATTACATCTTTGCGTCTAAACCCGGAGACTACGGGTACACCGGCAGACACCTCGCGTCTTGGTGTCCGCCGGGCTGTTGAGGAACCGTTGCCCGGTTCCAGGAACCAGGAACGACTCTCCTCACTCCCCGTCCTGGCCCGGACGCCACGTCCCCAGCACCTGTCAGCCCCGGATTTCCACACTCCCAACACTCCCAACACTCCCAACTTCCTCTGTGCCAACAATTCTCAACCCTTTCTCTCTCATTTGTTCCCCTTTCGGTTTGACGCATTTAGCCTGACATCACTCTCACGGTAATCACTCGTATCCAACATAAAGACACAAAAAAGAAAGAAAGAAAAAATAAAATAAATCACTCGTACTCAACATAAAGGCACAAAAAAAAAAAAAAAATAAGTCTTAAAATAAATGTTCTATACAAAATGAAACTTGACCACTCACGTAGATAATAGGTGACCAGCCAGTTCTGGCATATCACAAAGGTAACACTGGATTATTTGGTGTGTTATATATACTTGTAATCCAGAGAAATAATCTCCTCCATAGAGGACGAAAGAATGATTCTTCTTTTTCTTGATATCAAAACGCGAGCTGAATTTTTTTTTCAAAAGCTCTCTATCCTTTGGATGTGTTCATGATTTCCTGTATTTAATCCAGCAGCGATTTTGCTTATCAGAAAAGGCATAAATATATACCCGGCCCATCTCGATTAACCCTGTTTCTTCGTTTTACTAACTTAATATTCATAGTCTAGCTTCAGCCTAGTGATTTAAATGATGATTGATATAGTTTAACGTCACAAACTCCTCCCATCGGAAAGCTAGGACGGTGCCCCTTACAGATGACTTTGTACCGTGGTATTTAACGAACAACGCCCTTGGTTCAACTTCGCCGGTGGCAGGACTCGAACCGCTATCTCCTCGACCTTCGCTGTAATAAACGACGCCTTAACCCGCTCTGCCAGTAAGCTTCCAATGACTTAAATAATTTAAGAAACCTCTGCCTCATCAGAGCATAGTTTAAGTAACTGTTCATTGACGATATTAGGACAATGTAACAGATTTCCTTGTAGGACACCGAACCAGGGGCTTCAGCGTCTCTAACAATCATCACTCAGAATCCAGACAGAGGCTTAATGGCCCCTTCCCGTCCCCACCTCAGCCGTCCTGCCTACATCCGTCTCGACAGTGAAACTCAGGAGAGAGGAGATGATTCAGCGGCAACACAGGACAGCAATAAGGTACATGATATCATAAATCCGCCGTTAGGTACAAAACTGAACCGTGCGTGTTTGTGTGTGTGTGTGTGTGTGTGTGTGTGTGTGTGTGTGTGTGTGTGTGTGTGTGTGTGTGTGTGTGTGTGTGTGTGTGTGTGTGTGTGTGTGTGTGTGTGTGTGTGTGTGTGTGTGTGTGTGTGTGCGTGTGTGTGTGTGCGTGTGTGCGTGTGTGCGTGTGTGTGTGTGTGTGTGTGCGTGTGTACGTGCTGCGTGTGCGTGAGTGTATCATCACCACATAGGCTGAGTTGGTCCTGCCGGCATTAGCATATCGAACAGGGGGAACATTTAACATCGAGACAGGTAAGTAACCGTGATGAATACGAGCCAATGAGACAGGTGTTCTAGCAGGGAATACTAACGATGATTATAGCATCATTCGAGAGCGAAATTCTATAAGTTAGATAACAGAGAGGAGCCCAGGATGTGGACGAAAGAACCCGCGTCTTGCATACCAAATGATCAAGACCTCTGAGTTCATCGTGACAACTTCCTACATAACCCGTACTTATGGACTTCTGTTCCTTAATATCCCGAACATCACTGAAACACTGAACTATTATCTATCTATCTATTAGATATCTATCTATCTATTATCTATCTATCTATTAGATTTTTTTTGTTTACAACTCCAATCATAAAAGTTCCTCTAGGAGTCCGTAAACGAACAGATAACTTCAGCTCTAGAAACGTTTGCTCGATTTAAAGATTTTGTTCATTCTATTTAAAGGATAACCGCACAGGATGTGTACTACTTTGCATATATGTATGGTAAGTCACATCTAGAAACTAAAACATAGTTTGTTTGTTTTTCAATTTGCCCTATTAATACCAAACCTTTTTATATATTTCTACTCTAACCCAACATCCATCGTCTGCAAAAATACATAAATAGATAAATAAGAATCCCAAAAGCCATCTTCCGTTGATGACGTAGTGCAGTGTATTGTTGACCATAGCTGACTCAATACAAACTGAGTATTTTACAAAGGATTACAATGGCGGAGCATGCCGACAGGAGACCTTTTGGTCCATAACTAGGTCGGATGCTAAAAAGAATTATAATAATAAATAAATAAATCAAGAGTGATAACGACAATTCTTCTACTTCGAGCGAAAATGAAATTCAGAATCGGTTTATCTCACCGAGGATGAACTTGAGGATATATCTTTGAGCCCACACAACTCGTGGCGCAGTTGATAGAGTTCCCGGCTGCCACTACGGAGGTCCGGGTTCGAATCCCGCCCAGGACTGAAATAATTTCAGTATCGCTGCGCTGTGGGTTGTTACTCCAACTCTCGTGGGTAGGGAGTTGGGTGTGTGTGTGCGTGTAAGGTCACGGCATTACCCATAGATCAGTCATATACGACCTCTGAGCTCTCTTCCGGGAGGGAAATAGCTGTCGATCACGAGTCCGACACGTGGTCCAAGACCATGGTGAATCACATAGATGTTATCGATGGGAATTACTCCGGTTTAGACTCTGAACATGGTGTAGACGACCAAAAACACCACCTTCCACATCTGATGGTCACTAGCACGATCCACATGTACTATTCATCCACAAAACAATGTTTACACAAACATCATTCATCCACACAACTCATGATAACTAAATCTTGCATTGAAAGTACATTAGGGGGAATTCGCTTTACCTTCTTTTCACCAAAACTCCCGTCCCCCCAAAACCTGCCACCCCAGGCATTGCCCCCCTTGCCCCCCACCCCACCCCCCTTGTCGGGATCCTGACCAAAACAAAAGAGGAAAGCGATGCGCATTTGGCCAAATGGACGCACAAGATCCATACACCTTCGTGGTTCGTACATTTAATTGTCTTTAATGTCCAAACTTCTTGATTCAGCCTCACGATTCAGTAAAACTTGGATAACAGTGATCCTGGCAACCAAGTTTGTTTACATTCTTCTCATAGTGATACATACGTCATGTAGGTTTGTACATAACGTAGTATAGGCCTAAGCCTAACAACATGTACATCTGCACAGCCATGGACATGTTGAGGATATGGCATCAGGGTTAGGTCCAAGTACCCGTACTTGTACTTGTGCTTGTACTTGTACATGTACTTGTACTTGTACATGTACATGTACTTGTATATGTACTTGTACTTTTACATGTACTTGTACTTGTACTGGTACTTGTATTTGCACTAGCACTTACACTTGCACTTGTACTCGTACTTGTATTTGTACATGTCCTTGTACTTGTACTTGTACATGTACTTGTACTTGTACATGTACTTGTACTTGTACTTGTACATGTACATGTACTTGTATATGTACTTGTACTTTTACATGTACTTGTACTTGTACTGGTACTTGTATTTGTACTTGTACATATACTTGTAATTGCACTTGTACTTGTATTTGTACTTGTACATGTACTGGTTCTTGTACTTGTATTTGTATTTGTACTTGTACTTCTACTTGTACTTGTACATGTACTTGTGCTTGTATTTGTACTTGTACATGTACTTGTACAAGTACTTTTACTTGTACTTATACTTGTACATGTACCTGGACTTGGACTAAAAGTACAGTTTATCATTTACTTGTACTTGGAGTTTAAAGATTCAATGGTACTTGTATGCCTACTTATACTTAGACCCAAAGTACTTGAAAAATACCAAGCACATTCAAGTAAAAACAAATACATTGTATTTAATCAGAAGTTATATGCTGTATATAGATTCTAGCGAACTTTGTGATGATACTATTGGGTAAATGGACTTATCTGTTTTTTAGTTATAAAATTATCAGGTATATTACTAATATAGAACAAGGGGAAAATTTTACTGTCCTGATACCTATCTATACATTCTGCATCAAATTTTGTTTTATTACTGATATGAGAAATATATGGATAGTCTTTTGCATTTTCAGCATAGGGAATATTACTTAAGTAATTCATAAAGTATATATTCTTGTTTTGCAATTCTGTGACAAAAGCAGTGATGTGTTAAAATAAAGGTAAAATTTACATTTATTTTTCTATATCGAAACACATTTCTTAACAATGTGCTCATCAATGCTTATAAACGAAAATTACTAACTTTCGTGTTTTACGAATCTGTGACAAGATTTCTTTTATCACATCAAGTACTTGTACTTAATTACAATGGCAATTAGAATTAAAATTAAAATTACAAACATTAGCGAAAGATTAACAGCGCAGTTCTGCACGCTCTATGCACAAAAGCAATGGCGGCTTCGCTTTTCGATTGACGACATTACGTCATCAACATGGCGGCTACTATTCCCTACTTTTGAAGCAGACGACCCGTTCGGCTGAAATCGAAATACCAATGAAAACGTAAGAAAACTCCAGGACGACGGGAAAAATATATTTATTTAGATATAATCTAAAAGTCAATTAGGGAAACCTAGGTTTGAAAAATCAACAGTAGACTATGTTAAAGAGAAAACCGTTTGTGTGACGACGGTTTGACTCCCTTCCTATGACGTCACCTAGCATGGTGACACAGAACATGAAGTGTTGTCTTGTAATTAATACAATTACTTCATCTCTTCAGTGTCGGATCACCAGCTGGAAAGGCTTATAGAATGGACATAATTCACTAGAATCAGTACAGAGGAGAATGACCAAAATGATACATGGGCTCAGAAATTTGCCTTACGAAGAGAGGCTTAGGCACCTTAACTTACACTTTCTGGAAAGACGCAGAGTGCGGGGTGATCTAATAGAGGCGTTTAAGTGGATCAAAGGCTTTAACAAGGGTGACGCAAACAAGGTCATCATATTAAGACAACAGGGCAGGACTCGCAGTAATGGATTTAAACTGGACAAATTTAGATTTAAGAAGGAAATAGGCAAGATTTTGATTCCTATTAGGGTGGCCAACGAATGAAATGAACTTAGTAGCCATGTAGTGAGCGCTGAAACTATCGGTTGTTTTAATAAACGTTTAGACAACTTTATGGATGGGGATGACAGGTGGTAATGGACATGGAACTGCCTAGTGTAGGCCTTATGGTCTCTTGCAGCCTCCTTATTTTTTATGTTCTTAGTCAGAACTGGGCGCGTTACCGCCGGGCAGGTAGTGCGTTAGTAACACAGTAACGCAATTTCCCAGCTCTGATTACTTTATGCATTAGAATAGCGAATGTTAATGTTATAGTTTAGGTTTTATTTTATTGAAAATATTCGTAGGAACTAAATACTTCTCCATTTAATTTTTTCGATCAAATCATTCTAAAGGAAATCAAAATCGGTAACGCACTGACGGTAACGTATTGACGATAACGCACTACTTGTCTTGCGGTAACGCGCCCAGCTCTGCCTACGGTACGAAATCTCAGGACAAGGATCTGAGGTCTACAATCTCCCTATGGTATCAGGGACCGGTCAGTGGTGACTAAAGGGCCATTTACACGGTCAAACAGTTTGACAAACCCGGTTTACCAGACAAGTGTTTGAAGCGATGTTTGACCGTGTGAATGGGGTATTTGGTCGTCAAACACGTTTGTCGAACGTGTTTGACAACCAAATACCCCATTCACACGGTCAAACATCACGTCAAACACTTGTTTGACGAACCGGGCTTGTCAAACCGTTTGACCGTCTAAATGCCCCTTAAGTCCGGGGTATGGCTTCTGGGGTTTAGGCTATATGGTCTGGAGCAGTGGATACCAAACTGGTGTCCATGAACACTTGGGGACCTACAGAGCTGGGGCCACAGGCCAGGATCTAGTGGTTGTTAGTGGATGCACAGCGATTAGATTTAGTGATAAGATGGTTTCCAGTAGATTGAAGAACAGCACTACATAAGAGTGGGGTACATAAGCTTCACTAGTGGGGCCACAGGACAGGATCTAGTGGTTGTTAGTGAATGCACAGCGATTGGATTTAGCGATAAGATGGTTTCCAGTAGATCAAAGAACAGCGATACATAAGAGTGGGGTACATTAGCTTCACTAGTGGGGCCACAGGCCAGGATCTAGTGGTTGTTAGTGAATGCACAGCGATTAGATTTAGTGATAAGATGGTTTCCAGTAGATTGAAGAACAGCACTACATAAGAGTGGGGTACATAAGCTTCGCAAGTGGGGCCACAGGCCAGGATCTAGTGGTTGTTAGTGGATGCACAGCGATTAGATTTAGTGATAAGATGGTTTCCAGTAGACTGAAGAACAGCACTACATAAGAGTGGGGTACATAAGCTTCACAAGTGGGGCCACAGGCCAGGATCTAGTGGTTATTAGTGGGTGCACAGCGATTAGATTTAGTGATAAGATGGTTTCCAGTAGATTGAAGAACAGCATTACATAAGAGTGGGGTACATAAGCTTAGCAAGTGGGGCCACAGGACAGGATCTAGTGGTTGTTAGTGGATGCACAGCGATTAGATTTAGTGATGAGGTGGTTTCCAGTAGATTGAAGAACAGCACTACATAAGAGTGAGGTACATAAGCTTCACAAGTGGGGCCACAGGCCAGGATCTAGTAGATGCACAGCGATTAGATTTAGTGATAAGGTGGTTTCCAGTAGATTAAAGAACAGCAATACATAAGAGTGGAGTACATAAGGACATGTGTTGAGAACCACTGGTCTAGAGAAATAGCACTTGAGTCTTAGGATCTACGATGTAGGGCAAGTTCGCGGAACCTGACGAAAAGTGGGCGCCAAAATCAGCCATATCATTGTTCCAAAACTTTCTCATATCTCAACCAAATCATTTTTCTGGTAGATATTATTTCGTATTTCTAAACGCTGGGAACACCTTTTGAAAAATAATCACACTGCAGCGGTAAAATGAAATAATATTTTGTGAATAGTTCGTGTAAGATGAAACGTAAACGCTAGTGACGTAGTTTCTACATTAAGCGAATATCTTTTAAGCGCGTTTCCATTCCCCATGTACATCAACTCAGTTTATATTATTCGTAACATTAGCGAAAAATTAAATAATAAATCATATTTATGGCAAATATGCTGGATAATAGCTTTCAACAGCTGATATAACATTTTTCGGCGTGACCACTGAAAACAATACAATCACTAGGAATAAATTGATCTTTTTCGAGTGGAAATGATTTTATGCCTTTCTCTTTTTTGGCTACCTCCCTTGTAAGGGGGAAAAAGCCTTGGTATATGTATGTATGAGTGTATCGTTTATATTTTGCTTATATCTGAGCTTTAATATTCATGTAATAGAATTTGAAATTTGCTGTTAGTTTATAATTAACAAAATATGAAAGGTTATATGAAATGATGGAAAAGGAGTCACATCACATCTGCCCTGTCGGTTGACAGAACAAATGCGTTGCCATGCAGGCTTTCAAAGTTACGTCGAGCAAAGCGGGGGGAAAAAAGCTGCCGAGAAGACGGGAACTTGGTGCCGAAACATTGCTCGTGTGAACTGTGCTTCAGTCATTTCGCCTCCATGCCGTTACTTCCTTCTTTTTTTTTTTTTTTTTTTTTTTTTTTTTTTTTTTTGCATTCGTCTCAGGTCGACGGATGACGATAATGGCTCGTTTGAACTGCGCTTCAGTCATTTTGCTTCCATGTCGTCACTTCCTTCTGGATTTTTTTTTTTTTTTTCTTTTTTCGTCTAAGGGCGACGGATGACGATACAGTAATCCCTCGATATAACGGACGATATGGGGAAAGGAGTCTGTCGCTATATCCGAAGATCCGTTATAACGGAGGATCCGTTATATCGGATGGAAATACCGGACAGATCTGTTATATCCCGAAGTTTGTCCGCGATTAGAAATTACTCCGCTATTGATAGACCATCGTTACGATGACACAACCCTCAGAGTTAATCCTGGCTTACGTTAAACAATTTTATTCAATTCTGTTGGAGGACCTGCGCATACGGGGGTTGAAGCCGAGATTAAACCTCTGTTATTTTGTAGAGGAACCATCTTTGTGTATTTACTTGTTTTTGTATTTACTTTTTATCATTCCTTTATTCTGCATCCCACCTTGTCACGGACCAGAAGGTCGCCTTTCGGCACGAGGTGCCATTGTAGTTCAATGTGACTGGATTTTTTTTTTCTTTTTTTTTTTTTTTTTTACTGAACAGCTTGAAACCACTTGGCAGCCTTTGATTTTTTTGCAACAAAAAAAAAAAATCCTTTTTGTCTTTTTGTTTCAAATAGAAGTGTTCAAGTGGATCAAAGGTTATAACAAGGGTGATGCAAACAAGGTCATCATAATGAAACAATAGGGCAGGACTCGCAGTAATGGTTATAAACTGGACAAATTTAGATTTAAAAAAGAAAATAGGCAAGAATTGGTTTACTAATAGGGTGGTCAATGAATGGAATAAACTTAGTAACCACGTAGTAAGCGCTGAAACTATCAGTTGTTTTAAGAAACGATTAGACAACTTTATGGATGGGGATGACAGGTGGTGATGGATACGGAGCTGCCTAGTGTAGGCCTTATGGTCTCTTGCAGTCTCCTTTATTCTTATGTTCTTATGTTCTTATGTTCAACTGTGTGTGTGTGTGTGTGTGTGTGTGTGTGTGTGTGTGTGTGTGTGTGTGTGTGTGTGTGTGTGTGTGTGTGTGTGTGTGTGTGTGTGTGTGTGTGTGTGTGTGTGTGTATGTGTGTGTGTGTGTGTGCGCGCGCGCGCGTGCGTGTGTGTGTACTCTTTTTCCTTGTTCCCCTTCTTTTCCCTTTTTTTTATTCTTCGTCTTCTTTTATCGAAGTGGGCGTGATTGCTAGACCGCACGTCGAGGAGGCGCCCTTCAAGGTGGGCGTGACTCATAGATGACGTGGGAGTCACACGACATGGGCGTTCGCTCGGCAACCCCTCCTTCCGATTCTGGGGAAAAGTTAGTAACTTATCCTTCCCTCTCTCCCACCTCCCTCCACCCCCCTCCCTTTTTTTTATTCTCCTTTGCCTCTTCCTGATCCTAATCCTCTCCTTCTTTTCCTCCCTCCTCCTCTTCCTCCTCCTCCTCCTCCTTCATTTTCCTTCCCCTTCTTTGCCTCTTCCTAATAATAATCCTCTTTTTCTTTTTCCTCCCTCCTCCTCCTCCTCCTCCTTTTTCTTCTTCCCTTCCTTTGCCTCTTCCTGATCCTAATCCTCTTCTTCTTTTTCCTCCCTCTTCCTCCTCCTCCTCCTCCTCATCCTTCTCTTCCTCCTCCTCCTCCTCCACCTCCTCCTCCTTCTCCTCCTCCTCCTCCTCCTCCTCATCATCATCATCATCATCATCATCATCATCATCATCATCATCATCATCATCATCACCATCATCATCATCATCATCATCATCATCATCATCATCATCATGAGAGTTGGTGGGGGGAAGGGAGGAAGTGAGGAAGAGAACACTCCTCGTGCCTCTCATGCTGGAGTCGAGTAGATCTCCCTCGAACGCTGTCGAGGAGGAAATCAAGTCGCACTTCAGGATCTGAAACGCGAGTTGAGCACTTCTCACGCTGAAGGTGTTTAGTAAACAGTCCTCGTTCCCTGAAGTTCCTCGGTTGATTAAAATCACGTGGCGGCAGGAGGAATAGATATTGTTAAAGTCGAGTTGGCTTGGGAGAGAGTTTGCAGAGATGATTTTTTTTTTCTTTCTTTTTTTTTCTTTTTTTTTTTTTTTCTTTTTTTTTGAGATTGGGGTTACTTTTTCCAATCCCCGTACCAGAAATGGAATTTTGTGCCCAGAAGAGAGACAAACTGGAGAGGATCTCAGGATCCGCCTTGGGCAGAAACTCGGTTTAAACTGTCAAGACCATTTCCTCAGCTTGCTTGGTGACAATACTTCATGAGCTCAATGCCATTTGGCCCAGGAATCCATCGCGCCATCCACTTTTGGAACGGGACATCCACACACACACACACACACACACACACACACACACACACACACACAGTTGGTAGAACGCTGAGCTGCCACGAAAGTGGCCCGCAGCTCCTGGTTCGAATCCTGCCCAGGGCCGAAATTATTTCGGTACTGCTGCGCTTCGGGTCGTTACTCTGACTCTCGTGGGCGGGGAGTTGGGAGTGTGTGTGTGTGAAAGGTCATAGCATTACCCATAGATCGGACCTACGAGCTCTGAGCTCTCTTCCGGGAGGGAAATAGCTGTTGATCACGAGTCCAACACGTGATCCAAAGACCAAGTGAATACACACACACACCTCCTTTCGCCCCCCCCCACCTCCTCCCCCCTCCCCTTTCCCAGTCTTCGAATTCCCGTCCACGTGGCGGATGTCGTCGACAGCCTTCGTCTGCTGAGTTGACTCAGAGGAATGAGAGGAAGTGAGAGGGAGTCTTATTTCGATAAGGTCAGATCGAGGACTTCCTGGAAGCTCGTCTTTGGAAGAAGCCTCGCTTCCCCCAAAAGCCTCCCGGAACGGACAGACAGACAGACAGAGAGACAGACAGTCAGATAGACAGACATAAAAGCAGGTAGACAGAGAGACGGACAAAACGTCTGTCAAAAGCCAGTTCGAGACAGCTGTCTCCCGAAAGAGGCAGACAGACAAACACGCAGACAGAAGAGTCTGCTAAGAGGCAGCAAGAACGATCTACGACCCAAATGTCTTTCGTCCACCAGCTCCTTGGCTATGATACAACAGACACAGACAGATAGACAGACAGACGGGGCCGTCTGTTAACAGACAGGAGAGACAGACCAACTCTCCTCTCCCGTTGCCTTCCATCCGTCCAGCATCTCTTTTGCCGCGACAGAACCTTTCTTCAGAAGCCATGTGACTGAGCCAACAGACGTCTGAAGGCAAACAGCGCCTCTGGCTCTGTCTGTGTGTGTGTGTGTGTGCGTGTGCACGTGTCCAACATTAAGAATTCCCTCTTTCTCTCTTCATAGCTAAACCAGCGTGGTTTCTTCTGCTCCAGACTATGCAGAGGACGGAGGGAGGGGCAAGAAAGATGGCAGACCCAACGGTGCATACCCGAGACACACACACAGAGCTTCATGTACTTTAGGTATATGCTAAAACCGGGTTACTTAAAGAGGTACTCTACTCTACTTCGATACCAAGGTCCGGCTGGGTACCGAGCAACTGGGGTATAATTTTTTTTTTCTTTCTTTTTTTAGGCTATCAACTCATAAAGTGGTCATTAAGCCTGGTTTGAATTTGTACAGTCTCGACGTTGTTATGAGGGGTATGAATGAAATGACCTATTGGTCCCCAGAACTATAGGGAAAATGTCGTCAGGAGCTGGAGGGGTTACGCTATAATATATTTCTTCCTGAAGAAGTAAGAAGGCACTACCAAGAGAACTAAGATAACTGGAAAAAATAGATAAATAAAATTAACAAATAGATAAACAGCTTGGAATGGAAATGAATAATCGAGACAGAACACAACCCCACCGAAGAGGAAGGATGGACTAAACGAGTTTATCAACGAAAAAGAGACACTTTATACTCTGTTGAAAAAAGCCATATTTTTACGGTAAAAATATATGCATACATATATACATGCATACATACATACATACATATATAAATACATACATACATATACGCATACATACATGCTTACATACCTGCAAACATACATACATACATACATACATGCACACATACATACATACATACATACATACATACATACATGCTTACATACCTGCATACATATATACATACATGCACACATACATACATACATACATACATACATACATACATACATGCATACATACATACATACATGCATACATACATACATACATACATACATGCATACATACATACATACATACATACATATATACATACATACATACATACATACATACACATACATACATACATACATACATACATACATAAATACATACATACATACGTACATGCATGGTGATACAGGGTTAAAGAGAGAGATAGGAAGAATGGAGGACCAGTGAGAGATAGATATACTGCATAAACAAAAACACTGTTTAAAAATGATAGACAGACAAGCATAATGATAAACAAAAGCGACAGACGGAAAGCCACATCGAGTTTTGACTGTCAACGATCTGTCAATCAAATGCAGACAATTGCTTTGTTTTATATACATTTTTTCATTCGTTTGCTTATGTTTCATATGTTGTTGTTTTTTCGTCAAATTCTTTTCAGGGATTCCGTGTGGGTGTTTTTCGTTTTATATACTTTGAAAATCGTCGAAATAAAAAAAGAAAACCTACGTAGGACTACTCCGGAAAGCCTATGACAAACTTGTACAGGCTAAAGGCAAAGTAGTTTCACGACAGGAGACGCTAAACAGTGACCAATGCCTTCGTCTATACAACCCACGTGCTCTTACTTTCACAGCAATTAGAAGTCATCGGACTCGAACGCGGGTCTCCCCCTGTAGTAAGCCCGGTCGAAACCAACGTACCATCTTCTTTCTTTTCTGTTTTTCTCTCTCTTTTCCTTTCTTTTTTTCTTTCTTTCTTTCCTTCCTTCTTTCCCACTCTTTCTTTCTTTATTTTTTCTTCCTTTCGTTCGTTCTTTCTTTCTTCTTTCTTTCTTCTTTTTTCTTTCCTTCTTTCCCACTCTTTCTTTCTTTCTTTCTTTTTTCTTTCTTTCGTTCATTCTTTTTTTTTCTTTCTTCTTTCTTTTTTCTTTCTTTCGTTCGGTTTTTTCTTTTTTCTTTCTTCTTTCTTTCTTTCTTTCTTTTTTCTTTCTTTCTTTTTTCTTTCGTTCTTTCTTTCTTTTTTCTTTCGTTCTTTCTTTCTTCTTTCTTTCCTTCTTTCCCACTCTTTCTTTCTTTCTTTTTTCTTTCTTTCGTTCATTCTTTTTTTTTCTTTCTTCTTTCTTTTTTCTTTCTTTCGTTCGTTCTTTCTTTTTCTTTCTTCTTTCTTTCTTTCCTTCTTTCCCACTCTTTCTTTCTTTCTTTCTTTCTTTTTTCTTTCTTTCGTTCGTTCTTTCTTTTTTCTTTCTTTTTTCTTTCTTTCTTTATTTTTCATTTCTTATTTCTTTCTTTCTTTCTTTCTTTCTTCTTTCTTCCTTCTTTCTTTCTTTTTTTGCTTTCTTCTTACTTTTCCCTCTCTGTCTTTCTTTCTTCTATTCTTTCTTTCTTCCATTCTTTCTTTCATTTTCTTTCTTTCTTTTTCTTTCTTTCTTTCGTTCATTCTTTTTTCTTTCTTCTTTCTTTCTTTCTTTCTTTCTTCTTTCTTTCTATCTTTCTTTCTTTCTTTCTTTTCCTTCTTTCTTTCATCCTTTCTTTCTATTTTTCTTTCTTTCTTTTCCTTCTTTCTTTTTTTCATCATTTCTTTTTTTCTTTTTCTCTCTTTCTTTCCTTCTTACTTTCTTTTTCTTTCTCTTTCTTTCCTTCTTTCTTTCGTTCGTTCTTTCTTTTTCCTTTCTTCTTTCTTTCCTTCTTTCTTTCTTTACTTCTTTCTTTATGTCTTTCTTTTTTCTTTCCTTTCCCTCTCTTTCTTTCTTTTTTTCTGTCTTTCTTTTTTTTTCCTTTCCCTCTCTTTCTTTCTTTCTTTGTCTTTCTTTTTTCTTTCCTTTCCCTCTCTTTCTTTCTTTCTTTCTTCTATTCTTTCTTTCTTTCTTCCATTCTTTCTTTCTTTCTTTCTCTCTTCTATCCTTTCTTTCTTTCTTTCTTTCTTTCTTATTTTTTCTTTCTTTCTTTCTAATTTTTCTTTCTTTCTTTTCCCTCTCTTTCATTCTTTCTTTCTCTTCCATTCTTTCTTTCTTTCTTTCTTTCTTTCCTTCTTTCTCTCTAAAATCTCGAGTCATAGAGAGGAGGGGAAATATCTAAGGAGACGTCACTGGTGCTCCGGTACTTAAGCGAGCTTGCTTGGCCCACGGCCCCAATTCTTAAAATCAATTACATTGCCATTACAGAAACACCCAAGTGATATGCCATGATCCACTTCACACTCTCTCTCTCTCTCTCTCTATCTATCTATCTATCTATCTCTATCTATCTATATATATATATATATGTATATATATATTCATCTCTCTCTCTCTCTATTTATCTATCTATATCTATCTATATATATATATATGTATGTATATATATATATTCATATATTGTATGTAATTTATCTCTCTCTCTCTCTCTCTATCTATCTATCTATATCTATCTATATTATATATATATATATGTATGTATATATATATATTTATCTCTCTCTCTCTCTCTCTCTCTCTCTCTCTCTCTCTCTGTCCCCCTCGATCTACCATGCAATCAACATATACCGAAAGTTTCCTGGTTGGTACACTTTCCCCACAGAACAGTTTTCCGTAACTGAGCTTACACGTGCCCGACTCTGAACAATCCTGCGTACTTGGAAACGGGGAAATTCAGGAAGTGAATGAGAAGGTGGTGCGCGCGTTCATCGAGGAGAGGCTCTGTGTATGAAGGCCATCCCACTGTTTCCAAGTAAAACGACACGAACCAAGATGGCGCGAACTCAAGCAGGATTGTCCGCCCGCCTCCACACACACACACAGACGCCTCACTCCTCCTCCTCCTCCCAAACGCCCGCTCACTCGCTTGACGGCGTCTCCCCAAGGACGCTGGTCAGATCTTGGGATCTCAGGAACCCCCGCCAGTTACTTGGGGAAGCCACGAAGGGCGCTGCCTACACAGAGGAATTTCTTGCGGAAGCTTCCTTCCAAAGAACCATCATGGAGATGATTCAAGTTCTCGAAAGAGATTATTGGAAATGTTACAGAAGATTATAGCTTCCGTATATGATTTAGAATTCTTGAATGACGCTGGGGGAGGGTGGAGGGGAAGGCTCCCTTCCGTTGAATTATATCACCCGACGGCACACAGAGACAATGGACTAGAAACAGTCACTCAGGGTTTTGTTTTAGACTGAGGAGGGTAAGAAGCTTCAAAGGGTTTCTCTGTTAATTAGCCTTTTAGAACATCATTTGAACTCAAATGACTTCGTTCTCCTGATGTCGTGCTTGTTGCCGAATAGTGATATATTCTGTGTACATGAAAACACAATGTTGTTTAGAAATTGCATTACACAGACATCAATGGAAGCTATATATGCATAACAAATCCAAAGGAAAGTTTCAAGATCTATGTCCTCAAGTCGTATCTGGATTGTAAAATACTTTGCAGACGCTACTGGCTTAGAGGGCGGTTCTTGTGGTCCACCAGAGTTGTTGTTGTTGTTGTTGTTGTTGTTGTTGTTGTTGTTGTTGTTGTTGTTGTTGTTGTTGTTGTTGTTGTTGTTGTTGTTGTTGTTGTTGTTGTTGTTGTTGTTGTTGTTGTTGCTGCTGCTGCTGCTGCTGCTGCTGCTGCTGCTGCTGTTGTTGTTGTTGTTGTTGTTGTTGTTGTGTTTCTGAATCCTCGACCCACGAGGAAGCTCTTTATTCCTTTGAAGCCCTGAGTTCCTTCAAGAATGAAATCACGCGGCGTTAGGCAGAACAGAACTACTAAAGTCCCTATTGGGCAGCAAAGGATTAACCATACCACCAGAAAACCTGCGTTCTTTGATTAATCATCGACACTACGATTTATTTTTTAGGTACTTTTGATGATTTATGCATTGGAAATGCTGCATTAAGAGATTGCACGATGGGAATAGAGAGAGAGATTGAGATAGAGCAGTATGTCTAGAGTAGAAGTAGCAGGTAAGCATTTAGCTGAAATTAAAAAAATTATGAGAAATAAGCATTCGGAGGTGAGCGCAATAAAAAAGTTGCATGAAAGTGATTTTTTATGCAGCAATGTGCGGAGCAGGTATTTGGATCATAAGGGAAGCGGCGAGAGACTGGATGATCTAGAAATAAATTGTTTGAGAAATATGGCAGATTTTACAAGAATGGACAGAGTGGGATTTACGAAGGTGAGGCAGAGAATAGGACTGGAAAAAAAACTTGCCGGAGAGGAGAGAATAGAGATTTGATAAGAATGAATGAGGGAAGAGTAGAAAAAAAAAAAAAAAAAAACAGAAAGTAGAGGTGCATGGATCAAGGGTCGGCCGAGAATGAGGTAGATGGATGGGATACTGCGAACAGGACACCGGATGTACATGGAATGCATGTCGAGCACAGCAGGGAGAGAGAACAGAGTTTAAAGTTTTAATAACAATGAATGATGAAAGAGTGGAAAAAGACTTATAAAAAGTAGAGGTGGGTGGAGAGAGGATCAAAGGTCATCTGAGAATGAGGTTGATGGATGGGATACCTAGAACGGGACACAGGATGTACACGGAACGTATGTCGGGCACATCAGGGAAATAAAAGTGCAATAGACAGGAGTGAATGGAAGGAGGTTGTCAATGAATGAAGGGGTGGAGGAGATGTAAGGGATGGCCGTCTCATCCGTTTCATATTTTGTTTCGAATGGATGACGAGGTGAGGAGGGGGTCGCCCTACTGTGAATCGGCGGGGGTTAACCAGCCCCTGCTGCTGGGGAGCTGTGCTGGGGTGAGAGTAACCTTTCATCACCAAGATATTGAGATAGTAGAAGTGGTAGAATAATGTCTGGTGTACCCAAAGGGCTACATCAGGGTTTTTAGTAAATGTATATTCTATTTGATCAAAGTAACACAGACGAATGAAGCAGCTATGATGTCTTAACATTTTCACTGTTCTCGACGGCTTGTACATGTGTTCTTGCTGCCTCCAGGCTACTTCATTCACCCAGAGGGAACCCCTACTCCCTGAGCAACGGAAGGGTTGGAATATATCCCACGAATCCCGATCGTGCGAAAAAGAGCTGGGATATGAAGAGCGATCCTCATTGGCTGAACGCCTGGCCAATGACGGATCGGCCAGTAGGCCCATCACTGTAAATCAGCCTTACAAAGAAGTTCACAAGAAACAATTAAGTAAATAAATGGATAAAATAAATATGTAATAGATCAATTAAGAGATAAGCATATAGATAAATAAATAGATGAATCACTCAATATACATAAACAAGTAAATAATCTAATCTATCTAATTGTCATGACCGAGGATAGAGCTCGGACTACTATATCCAAAGGATTACAAAGGATTACAAAGGAGGAGCATGCCGACAGGAGACCTTTTGGTCCATAACTAGGTCGAATGCAGAAAATATGTAATAATGATAAGTAGATAAATAAATAAATAAATAAATAAATAAATAAAGATTATAATAATATAATGATAAATAAAATAATTGAATAAATAAATAGGAAAAGTTGAATAATAAACAAACAGGTGAATAGTAAATAATAATAAATTGACAGAAAAATAATAATAAATGATAATGAAGGAAATGATAATAAAGAAACGGACAAATAATAACATACAAATAAATAAATAATATAAAATAAATGGCAGACATTACAGCATCTTCCATAGGTGTCCTCCCAGCTGGATTGGTCATTTGAAATCACTGGACACTGGTGATGTACAGCTGCACAGAAAAATATCGTTAGTAAATCACGCTAATCATTTTGACACAAAACAACGAAACTATTTGAGACAAGTTGAAGTCTCCATCGGAAATAAGATTATCATGTCATAGTGAATCCATATGAACTCCGGAACTATTATTCGATTCATATTCATTCAGAAGGAATTCGAACAATTCGAACCCCAGAAATACCAACCCTTCGGTATCATAAGGTTATGTTCATTAGCGAATGTTTCGACACCCCTACTAACGATAGTTTTCTGTGTAGCTGTACACCAATATGAATGCACATATAAGTAAGGTTAGAATCCCCTGAGAGAAGAAATCCCTCCCAGTTGCAGCAAGCTTCTGGGTTTCTTAGCCCGACGTTGGGTCGATTCCCCACCCCCAGCCTGGACTGTCAGGAACCCACGCAGCAAGACCGTAGTGGACCCGGGAATCGAACTCACGACTTCAAGATGATATACATCGAGCTGTCACGTGGATTTGTAAATAAAGAGACAGAATTGGATGCCATAAAAATAGGACAGCAAGATGGTGTATTGACTATCATTTACTTTATATTATTTATTTATTTGTTTTGTTATCATTTCTCCGTTTGTTTATTATGATTTGCTTAATTCTCATTTATTATTAATTATATGTCCATTTATTATTATTATTTACTATTTACCTGTTTGTTTATTATCTAACTATACCTATGCATTTATTTATGTATTTCATCTATTATTTACATTATTATAGTTTTTATTTATTCATTTATTTATCATTATTATGATTTTTTCGCATCCGACCTAGACATGGACCAAAAGGTCTCCTGTCGGCATGCTCCGCCTTATGAATAAACAGACAGAATTGGAGTCCATGAAAATAGGACTTGTAAATAAACAAACAGAATTGGAGACGATGAAAATAGGACTTATGAATAAACAAACAAAATTGGAGTCCATGAAAATAGGACTTATGAATAAACAAACAAAATTGAAGATCATGAAAATATACATACATACATACATACATACATACGTACATACGTACATACATATACAAAAGGCTTTTTCCCCTTACAAGGGAGGTAGCAAAAAAAAAAAAAAAAAAGACATAAAAACCACTCCCACCCAATCCACCCCTTACATACTCCACTCCCCTCTACCCTCTTCCCTCCCTGTGGTGGGGGAAAAGAATGCGGCCACCAAGTCTTCCCTGTCGCCTGACGATTTAAATCAGCTGAGATACTCCCTTACCCCGTACCACCCCACAGGTAATGTAATCTTATTCAAATTAAGAAACCCATCCCCTCACGCTTTAAGCTTGAAATACAGATATTTCTGAGAAGTTCTTGTACGTGTTTTACATGACCTTAGTACTCGCCATACAAAACGATTAAGTTGATTGGAATGGAAAAAAAATCCGAAGATTACACAGCTTATCATCCATTCTGAATTTTATCCGTTTATCATGTCTGTCGTCAGGTGATTTTATTCAAAGGTTAGTGACTTCCCTTTAGTAGTGAGAAATGAAAAGTAGATTTCATTCGGTGATGTCGAATTGTTACCAGAGATGATTCTTTTTTTTTTCTCATTATCCGTCAGTAGTGACGTCATAAGAACATTATGAATGAACAAGGCCGTCATTCGTACCACTAAGAAAACGACTTTCATTTTCACTTTAACAGATTTGTAACTACATTCAGACTGAATCAAGTGTACAAGTTTCATATACTTCAGTCCAGACATCGTAATTATATCATCGCGTCGTTAATATCAATTGAGAAATGAACGAACTTTACCAGAAATTTAAGATTCCTGGATTGTCCGACGGCCCGGGGTATGACTAAGTGAGTGACGACATGACGTCATCACCACGCGCGTCGGATCCTCGCCGCTTTTTATCTACTGGGCCTTGGGAAGGATAATATACCACGTCACGCTCCACGTCACAGTCACAAGTGACGTCACACTAAACGCTTATAAGCAAGAAAGTTAACATGATATCCTTATATAGTGTGATGCAATATATTAGTTCACTGACGGTTTAAGAGGCAAATATGAGATATATATATATACAATAGGGCCTCTGTTCGGTCACAAATGAGTACATGCACGTACACGCGTACACACACAAACACCCAAACACACACACAAAGACACACACACACACACACACACACACACATACACACACACACACACACACACACAAACATACACACACGCATCGCACGTACAAACTTACACAGTACAATTTGTGTGTATACATATACTCTATATCATAATCTAATGCAATAGTAATTCGTGTAAGTGGAGTTACACAGAGAAGGGAGTCTGGTAGTAGGGAGAGTGCGGCCGGAAAGAATATTAGACACAAAAATACCAGCAGCCCGGATGCAAGGTCCGGATGCTTAAGACTTCCACGACCGTTAAGATTCAAATCTTGGCAGCCCACCAATCGAATTTCTGTTCGGTAAATTACTAAGGAAGCCAAGCTAATACCACACAGTTTTCCTCCAATGAAACGAGGAATATCTCTTGGGGATAATATAAAGTTTTCATACTTGAAAAAAGGCGTGATTTTTGTTTGACTTCCATAGTAAATTACTGGACAGAAATTCGAAAAGTGGAACGACACCGTTTGGCGGCAAATCTTACGAACATAATTGTTTTTTGTGTACTGATGCCCTATTTGTCGGGGAGATTGATGCCACTCTCGATCTTTCAAAGGTGGTAGTTGAAGTATTCTCACAGTTTTGGGTTTGAATAGGAATACCATCCATCTACCGAGGGATATGTTAAAACTGGATGTGTGTGTGTGTGTATGTGTGTGTGTGTGTGTGTGTGTGTGTGTGTGTGTGTGTGTGTGTGTGTGTGTGTGTGTGTGTGTGTGTGTGTGTGTGGGTAAATGTGTGACTATCCTCACAATCTTAGATTTGAATAAAGGTACCATCCCCCTACCGTGGGACATTTGAAAAAATGAATTAGTGTGTATGCATGTGTGAGAGAGAGAGAGAGAAAGAGACAGACAGAGAGAGAGAGAGAGAGAGAGTGCCAGCACTGAGCCCTGTGGAGCACCTCTTGTCACTCCTCTCCAGTCCAGGTTTTTCATCTCCCACTCATCTCTGTTCTCATATGTCTGTTACTTAAAAAGTCTATAATCCATTTCAATGTATTCCTTTTAAGAACACTTACATTTTCCAGCTTCCATATCAGTCTTTGCGCGGCACTTTGCCAAACGCCTTTTCCAAATCTAGGTACACACAATCCACCCATCCCTCTCAATCGTGCAACAAATCTATTTCTCTCGAATAATAGTCTAGTAGGATGGATACATAGGACTTCCCTTTTCTACATCCAAGTTGATTGTTAACCAAAATCCTTTCTCCTTTCGATATTTTGTTAATCTGTTTTATACCACGTGATCACACATTTTGGCTGTCGTAATGGTCAAGGACAGTGGATGGTCAAGGACAATGGCACCTTCCACTCTTTCAGAGAACTTTTGACGTATTCTATCCACTAAATGTTCTTTTTCAGTATTCAGTTTAAGACCCCATCTGGTCATGGGACACTTCCAGCTTCCAATTTTTTGTTTGTTTTTTCTGGGATACCTTAATCAATAGTCTTGTTTCTCTCTTTCCTCCTATATTCCATCTTTTTTTCATACAAACCTTCTTGAATTCGTATACATTTGCTAGTTTCCATGTCTTGTTTCTTCCATGTCTAATCGACTGACCGCACTTTGCGATTCGAATTTTACAATCATTGCTCTTGCACCTCCTTGGACATATTCACCTAACCTAAGAAATTCTACTAGTTCTTCAACTACTCCTTCTGCATTTCCCATTATTGTTTCTACTGTTCCCTTGGCTTTCTATCTCTCTTCCATTTCTCTCCCTTTTCTTACCAATAAATGGTCTTCAAACATTTTCGTTTGTTTTGAATGATGGTGGAGAAAGAAATGAGGAAATAGTAGGAGAATTTAACGCTGACGTTTCCACGTCACATTGTCTTTATCAAAGCTTATAACACTGTGAGGTCGAGACGTCAGCGTTAAATTCTCCTACTGTTTCCTCATTTCTTTCTCCACCATCATTCAAAATCTGTCAATATTCTATTTTCGTTTGTCCATCACTTCTGTTATCAACGTTTTTTTTAAGTACCTTTACCACTTCTTCACATATTTCCATTCTTCTTCTTATTCCATAATTATGTACAAGTGTACTTGTTACTCTTGTAATTTTAACCACTTTTTCTGTTCTTGTTTGACTTTTCTATGTTCACCGTTTCTTCATCTTTCTCATTGCTTCGTTTCACCTTCTTCTCACGTTTTTCTTTCTCTAATTTGTTATAGTCACCTTTTAACTCCTCAAGTTATGTTCTATATTCTTCCTTTGTCAGTATTATTTCACTCAATTTACTTTTCAGATAATAATTTTCGTCGTCTGGACAAGCGCCTGTTTTGTGATTATTTTCATGTCATTTCTTTTTTTAGAGTCTTACTCATAGTTCCCAGTCCCGTTTTCTGTTGGTTCAAATTACTCACCTCAGTCATAATTCTTCCTTCTTTGGGTCTGCCTTCTACAACCAATTCATCACTTCCATCTCCAGTCGCTATAATTCTTTGACTTTGTGAGTGTTACTTACCTTCTAATTTGCAAATTAATTGTATCGCTTTCCGCCAATCATCTTAGTTGCACCATCTGAATACATTATTTATATTACATTGTTAACCGAAACAGACAGGGATCCCATATTGCTCTGATACCCCGTCTTCTAATTAGGCCGCTTGTTTGTATTCTCAGAGTGAAGACAACACGCAAGTCCATGTGTGTGTGTGTGTGTGTGTGTGTGTGTGTGTGTGTGTGTGTGTGTGTGTGTGTGTGTGTGTGTGTGTGTGTGTGTGTGTGTGTGTGTGTGTGTATTCACCTTGGTCTTTTGGATCACGTGTTGGACTCGTGATCGACAGCTATTTCCCTCTCGGAAGAGAGCTCAGAGCTCGTATGACCGATCTATGGGTAATGCTATGATCTTTCACACACACACACACACACACCCAACTCCCCGCCCACGAGAGTCAGAGTAACGACCCGAAGCACAGCGATACCGAAATAATTTCGGCCCTGGGCAGGATTCGAACCAGGTACTGCGAGCACCACCGTACTTCCCAGTCCAGCGCTCTACCAACCGCGTCACCGAGTCGTGTGTGTGTGTGTGTGTGTGTGTGTGTGTGTGTGTGTGTGTGTGTGTGTGTGTGTGTGTGTGTGTGTGTGTGTGTGTGTGTGTGTGTGTGTGTGTGTGTGCGCGCGTGTGTGTGTACACTTGTACGTATATTACTCACGTGCGTAGGTGCAGAAATACATTAAATATGCACGCCCTTTTGTATACATTACCCCCTCCGAAAGCCTGTGTCTCACTCGTTCCAGCGAGCGTAAAAGGAAAAC
Source organism: Oratosquilla oratoria (assembly GCF_046742065.1). Taxonomy (NCBI): domain Eukaryota; kingdom Metazoa; phylum Arthropoda; class Malacostraca; order Stomatopoda; family Squillidae; genus Oratosquilla; species Oratosquilla oratoria. Next base: position 10,306,683 of record NC_134777.1, read on the forward strand.
AAACGCGTAATTTGATACTTCTTTTCCCGTCAGAGAAACTTCGAAATTCCCCTTAACGAACGTGATCTGAAATGGACACTACACCCTTCCCTCGCACGCCCGTCACCATTTCTTGCTACTCCGCCCCGCCACATTCCCTTAAATGTACAATTTCCGTAACAAAACAACGATGTTCTGAGGTACACACCACACACGCAGTTCTCGGCAGCGGATGACGATGTTACCTCTACAGGATTGTGGCGACAACCGAGGCATTGTTTTCGTCCTCAATTTCTGGAGACAGTGAATCATTTCAGGAGCATACACACCTCGACCACGTCAACAGACCCGGCTACCTATGTATGCAAACACGTACACACACACGCACACAACCACACACACACACACACACACACACACACACACACACACACACACATATATACACACCTCGACCACGTCAACAGACACGGCTACCTATGTATGCAAACACGTACACACACACGCACACACACACACACACACACACACACACACACACATATATATATATACACACACCTCGACCACATGAAAAACCACGGTTACCTATATAAGCAAACACGCACACACACATACACACACACACACACATATACACGACTCAATGACGCAGTGGTAGATTTCTCGGCCGCTACTACGTCGACCCGGGTTCGAATCCCGCCCAGGGCTGAAATAATTTCAGTATCGCTGCGGTGCGAGTCATTACTCCAACACTCGTGGGCGGCGAGTTGTGTGTGTGTGTGTGTGTGTGTGTGTGTGTGTGTGTGTGTGTGTGTGTGTGTGTGTGTGTGTGTGTGTGTGTGTGTGTGAGGTCACAGCATTACCCATAAATCTGTCATATATGAGCTCTGAGCTCTCTTCCGGGAGAGTAATATCTGTCGATCACGAGTGCAGCACGTGATCCAAGACAATGGTGAATCACTCACCCACACACGTACAGCCACGAACAGATGACCAACTTTACCTCAAGGTAGACACTGAATAGATTCTCACAAGATCACATTAGCAAGCAAGAGTCCTCAAGTTCTCCCGTTCATAGATTCTTCTCTGGAAGAAAACGCTATTCAATTCATTGGCTGGTAGAAGGAAAGAGTCAAGTTGATACAGACATCGAGTGCCAGCCCCTCGGGGTTCCATCTCCATTTGGAGGTGAGGGTGGAGATAGGATGTCAGTGGTGAGCAGTGGGTAAAAGATTCTTGTAGAGGTTCGTCTTGTAGGCGCCTCTCCCAGGTTCTACATAAATACACCCAATACTATTTATCCCAAGAGTTTTTCCCCCTTATAAGGGGGGTAGCCAAGTCAGAATCACATACCTATTCCCTTAGCTGGGCGCGTTCCTCGGTGCGTTACTAGGTGCGTTCCTCGGTGTCCTGACTATATATGTGTCAGTCAGGACACCGAGGAACGCATCTAGGAACGCACCGAGGAACGCGCCCAGCTCTGCCTGTTTCCACCCATTTCGCTTCATTCCACCGTTTTTTCCACCGCTCCCATTTCGGCTCCTCGTGGATCCAAATACACAAACATGAAATACACACACATTATAGGTATAGGTATAGGTATAGGTATAGGTATAGGTATAGGTATAGGTGTATAGGTATAGGTATTGGTATAGGTGTATAGGTATAGATATAGGTATAGGTATAGGTATAGATAATAGTATGCATATGCATTTATGGATCTACTTATATCTATGACAGATTATTCATACAATTTTGGAGTCACAACTTCAGCCTCATATGACTCCAGATACTATCAATGAAAAATGAAATACTTAATTCATGAAAGGTTCTGGAACCAATATAATTTAAATTCCCGAAATCCAGTCGTACATACATGAACCGTTTGTGATATCATCAAAACCACACGCTTGAGTCAAACAAATGGAAGATTTGTACTCAAATTATGTATCAAAATTCTCTAGGGAAGGTTCTTGTTCTCAACCCTTTCCACGTTGAAGTCCCCAGCCATCAGAATCTTCAGTTATAATAGTGAGACTGAGAAGCCGATACAGGGATCTACAGATTCAACTTAGATGAAAAGTATATGAGTAATTCGCTAGTGAACAGCGACATCAATCAGATAATTTTATGACCGTTACGCAGAGGATTCGAACCTACTGCTCTGGGGCCAAAAGGCTCTCAATTTAGTGCCTTAACCATCGATAGCTGAGCAGTCTAAGGCAGTGACTTGGGAACCTCCTGGCGCCAGAGCAGTAGGTTCGAATCTTCTGCGCAACGGTCATAAAATTATCTGTTAGACGAAAAGGATGAGATGGCCTTGACACGTCGCAAGGCTCTGTTCCCATTTGGTCCTTCAGGATAAAGGTCGTTTCGTTCGACCTGAAATCGACCTTAAATTGACCTGAAATTTATCTGGACCTGACATAAGGACCCGCTCCACTCTTTCGTGTTGCAAGAACTCCCTGTATTCTTCCGGTCAAAATCGTCAAAACTAATCATAAAAATCTGTTAGCGAAGATCCCAAGAAAAGTACATCATGGTAAAGGCAACTCAAAATCGTCAGAACTCAGACAATAATTTCACTTTTAAATATTAAAGTGGCTTGTATATTCTAGGAGTGTTAGATTACGTCAATATGACTCCTACACCGAACTAGAATACCTAAGCTAATGTAGTATATAAGAGTAAAAGTTAACTATATAATACAAAATACCCCAAGCAATGGGCACAAAAAAAGTGTCTACCGACTTATCAAATATTTTGTTAAATGATCGTAGATTTCAAATTTACACTCTTTAAACACTCCCCTATTTTTTTTTTTTTTCTCTCTCTCTGGACCCGGGGATTTTATAGCATTAAGTCTTTCAATCTGTTTGACTGATTCTATCTTACTAATGCTAATATTAGGTAGTCTACTTTCTTCATCCCCACTGAAAATTGGTGCCCGGACAATTCGTCGACGGACAATTCGTCGACGGACACTTCGTCGCCAGACAGTTCGTCGAATGGACATTTAATCGAACACCCTTTTTGTCGAACGGTCGTTTCGTTGCGAACGATTGTTTTGCTGCATAAAAGCAATTTCTCTCTCTCTCTCTCTCTCTCTCTCTCTCTATATATATATATATATATATATATATATACACATATATATACATATATACATACATATATATATATATATATATATATATATAGAGAGAGAGAGAGAGAGAGAGAGAGAGAGAGAGAGAGAGAGCTTTTACTTCAGATCTTT